>NC_056741.1:1072489614-1072824614 GCF_019279795.1 Protopterus annectens
ATGACTTGTTTTGTCATTTTAATGGACAATTTCAGGCAAGGCCGAAATATGCATATCCACAGCTAGCGGGGTTTGGCTTTATTGGCCTGAAATTGTCCATTAAAATGACAAAACAAGTCATGGGCATTCAGAATTGCCAATTAGCTGAAACAACTGATGTTCATAAGGATCATTTGCATATATCCCATGTGCTTCTGATATAAGAGGTTTGGGAGGTCACTCAGTGAAAATTCTAGCTTTGCTGGAGTTTTTATTTTGTTTTTACTCATTTTTAGCTTCAGGAAAGAAAATGGGGAGATGGATAGTTTAGCTTAAAGTAGACTGGGATACCATTTTAAGCATTAAAGGAGGTTTAGTTTTTAAAGAAATCCTGTCCCTAAGTTTTTAAGGATCCTAGTTGTTATTAGCCTAGTATAAACCTATGAATGGGGGTGCTTGCATCTCAGATGCCCTTCTTACAGAGGTCAGATCAATCAGTAAAACCGTTTTCCATGTTA
Source organism: Protopterus annectens (assembly GCF_019279795.1). Lineage (NCBI taxonomy): Eukaryota > Metazoa > Chordata > Ceratodontiformes > Protopteridae > Protopterus > Protopterus annectens. Next base: position 1,072,490,112 of record NC_056741.1, read on the forward strand.
AGAGCATTACGTCAGCCAGATTAGCTGGTTCAAGTGGAACAAGTGTTAACTTCTCTGACACAAAATTAAGATCCCAAGGAGGGGCCACCAGTTTTCTTGGAGGCCTATTTTGCAAAACCCCTTTCAAGAACATATTGAGATGAGACTGCATTGAAAGAGGAAGATCCATGGGCAGACATGCTGAAATGGACAATAAATTAACCTTGATAGAGGAATAAGAAAGGCTATAGGATAGTAACTCACACAAATACTGCAAAACCAGGGAACAGCCAGCCTTGAATGGGTGCTGGTTATGTTGTTAGCACCAATGAAAACATTTTTCCATTTGCTAATATATGATTTTCTAGCAGCAGGCTTTCCTATCTCCATTAGTACCTGCAGAACATCCTCAGGAAATAGGTGCCTAAAAGGAATTAAGACCTTATCATTTAGGCAGTCAACTGAAAATGATTGATTTCAGGATGTATCAAACACCCCTGTTCATAGGTTCATAGCTGTATACTAGGCTAACGACCACTAGGGCCCTTAAAAGCCTAGCCATGCAACCCAAATGTGACACATAAATTTGATTTATATTTGCTTTATAGAGGTAATTTACTGATTGCTTCTGTCCATCAGTGACATAGGAGCCAGACCAGGGTGAATTTCCAATTACCCATTCATTGGCCCAAGTTACTCTTAAATAGGGATAAGGAGGAACTCTGCTTCACATGCTTCACATGGATGAGGAGACAGTTCCAGAGAGCAGGAATTCTCTGGGAAACATATCTCTCTCTCCAACATGTCCTATTTATGTTGCAAGCAAAATTTAGGTATTTTAATCTGGTGGTTCTGATGCCTTTTGTTTTGTGAATGTGCAAAAATTCATCAAAACAGGGTCCAGTGATGCCTTGTATACCAGGCAAAGATCACCTCTCAGAAGTCTGTATGATATCAAATAAAGAGACAGGGCTTTGAGGCCATCAGCAGTGGACATTGTGTTTGCTCCTTATATTCTTTTTTAAGGAACCTTTGTGGAATTTCCAGTTGCTGCATTTGTCTGGTCAGGTACATACCTAAGGGGGCATTATACTCTATGATGGGTTTGATCAGGGACGAGTGCTGTGTATGATGACCTCTATGGACATAGATGCCATGCCCTTACTTTTAAGCTGAGCAACATAGAAGTATTTTCTTACTAGTTTGGACACAGTGGAAGGTCAGGTTACTATCTACATGAGTTCCCATATTCCTGACTAGTGGATCAACTTTTAAGTGTGTTTTATTGATGACATAGTTACTTAGGGTGGCAGACTTTCCAAAAAGTACTGTAATGCAATTCCTAGTATTGGGTTTTAAACCATGGCTTTGGCACCAAGTGTTTGTCTTTATTAGACCTTCCAGAAGGGTGTTCTCATCTTAGGGGGATTCAATGACTGCTCCCAGTATGCAATCATCTGTGAACTTGGTTAGTCAGAGGCCTTTGTCATTGGCTTTGACATCTGAGAAGTAAATGCCAAAGAGGAATCGGCCTCGCACAGAGTCCTGTGGGTGTTCAGTGGGGACCAGCCTTTTTATGGAGGTCCCCTCACAGATTCTAACTTTGTGTTTCCTATTAGTGAGCTAGCTAGCTATCCGGTTTGTTATAAAGGGGTTTATACCTAGTTCAGTGAGTTTGTTGACAATGCCTGAGTGGGTTATTGTATCAAATGCCTTAACCAGATCTAGGTAAGCAGTTATGCACAGTTTTCCCCTCATCTATTGCCTTAGTGATGTTTTCAAAGACGTCCACCAGAATCGGTAAGCATGGTCTTCCTTTGAAAAAGCCAAACTGGGATGGATCCAGTATCTGGAGGTCTCCTATGTCATTGCTGATCATTTATATGTCAATTCTTTCAATGGCGTTGCAAATAAAACTAGTTAGACTAATAGTTCTGTATTTTCCAGGATCTGTTGAAGGCCCTCTCTTATGAAAGGGGTGGCCATTGCAGTCCTTTATTCACGTGGCACAAAGCCTGTTTTAAAACTATAGTTACATAATGACCCCAGGGGTCCTGATATGTCATATTTTAGGCTATTCAGGAGGTATCCAAGGATGTTATTGAGGCCTATTGAGACAGTGTTCTTGGCTTTACTAGTTATAGCTGGAGGGGTTATGTTTAAGTGTATTACTGGGGGGATAGGTGGGGGTGAGAGGGTGGTAAAGTTAGAACTGAATTTGTCCACTAACAGGTTCAATATATTGCTAGGCTCAGTGAATGTGGCGCCATTAACCACCAGTTCAGCAGATTGCTGTGTGGTGCCCTGGAGGTTTATGATATAGCTGCAGAAGGCCTTATGGTTATTTTTCACCTGGTAGGATATCTTAACCTCAACAATAGTGCTGCTTGACTTAATTAGCCCTCTTAGTTGCCTATTTACTTTGATGAGAGAGTTTTTATCTTTATGGGAATTACCCTTCCTGATTTTTATCATATTTTTTCCTTTTGTTGTATATCCTATTTGATTTGGTATGCCACCAGATTGGTGTGTTTCTAGAGCTAGTTCTGGGCTTACTTCTGGTAGGTACAGCAGCCTCTATACAGCCATTTATATGGTTGTACAGAGTTTCTGAGAGCAATTCACCACAGGCTGCTGTGTTCTTGGGTTTGGAAGTGCATCAAATTTTGACAAACCATCACATAACAGGTAATTTGCTTTGGAAAAGTTCCTAACTGTTACTGTTTTAATAGGATTACAGAGTTGATTTTGATTTCAAAAGAGACATCTTTGTGGTCAGATCTTACCACAGAGGGTGAGAAATTTGGATTGGGTATAGCATTCTCTCATATTTGTGAGCATGAGGTACAGTATGTTGGAGCCTGTATTGGGCATATTCACAATCTGGTCAAGGATGTTTGTATTTATGAAATCCAGGAATATCTGTGTCTATAGATTTGAGGCCATGTAGGATTCCCAATCTACAGATGGATAATTAAAGTCTCCTATGAGTAGGGTGTTAGGTTGGATAGTAATGTTTCTAGTAGGTCAAAGTATGCATTGTGAGTTTTTGAGACACAGAGGGTGACCTGTAGATGACCAGGATATGGTACAGGATTTTGTCTATAGTGATCTGCACATGGACAAACTCAATCATGTCATCCTATATGACCAGCCTAGAGGTATGCTTGCCATTTATGTATATTGAGACATCTCCACCTTTAGCTCTTGTCTGCACATGGCCTAAAAGTGTGGAAGGCACTGAAATCTTGCACTGCCAGGATAATTGGTGATGCATTTAACCATGTCTCAGTAACTGCACATATATCGGTGCTCTTGAGTGTGAGGAGGGCTTGGAAGGAGTGTAGTTTTCTATTTAGGCTCCTGGCATTGAGCAGTACCACCTTGATGTTCTGTTGATTTGCTTTTGCTATGTCAGTGGGTTTGTCAATTTGGCATTGCCTAAAAAGGGCACTATGTGGGTGGACAAAGCATTAGCCAGTATTCAAAAGCCTAGAGGGGAAAGGTGCAGACTTTCCTTGTCAATGTGGTCTATTGGCCATGTCTTCCCAAGCTGACAAATATTGGATCACCTTAGAATGTCACCAGAAAGACAGCCAGTAGTTGAAATCAATCATTTTTTGCTCATGATGTGGTATCATCCTCACTGATGGTAATATGTTGTTCAGTGTGAGGCATATACTAGCCTGAGACACATAGTCTGCAAGCTCCATAAAGCCTCTCTTTATATAGTCCACAGAGATACACCTTAGGTCATTTACACCTACGTGGGCTATAATGGAATCATACTGGTGCCTGTGGCATAATGAATTGATTGTGTGTGTGATTTGGCAGATCCTGGCTCCAGATAAGTAACTAACAGTTATCTTTACCTTGTTCAGCCTGTTTAGAAGGGCATCAGTATATCTTACAAAGGAGTCCCCTATGATGAGAGTCCTGGGAAGTGTGTTTGTTTGCTGTAGGGTATAAGTGTTTGAGGCTCAACTGAGAGTGATGGTATGTATGATATTAGTTTTTTTGTTTCTGAGTGCCTTTGGGCTCCCTGAGGCATAGCTTTAGCTGCAGATGGTCTTGGTGATTTTTGTTGTTTTGGAGAATTGCTTTTAAGTGTCTCAGCATACGTTACTGTATGTGTATGTTGTGTGTGTTTGGTTTTGACAACCTGATGTGGACATGTATGCGAGAGTTTAACATCCAGTGTTATTGTGTAATTACAACTCTTGCATACTGTGTTGATTCTTCAATGATTAAGTGGTTATCAGTAAACATGAGACAGTTGCTACAGTGTCTCAAGATTCCCATATCTCTGTATTATACGTTTTTTCACACAGGTATAACACACACTCAAGAATAGATAGAGGATATATATCAAAGGAAATAACCACCTTTCTTAGCAATGTTAAAAATAATTTCTTGTCCATTAACAGACCACAATGCAATTACTTTTGAAGCAGAAGTTCATAACAAACAAAAGGTAACAATTACTTTGTTATAGAATGCCATCCTATACAATGAATCTAAAAGAGTTTAAATCATTTTATATAATAGAATGACAACAATTTTTTGAATTAATCATAAATGAAGACACTTCAGAAATCTATGTATGGGGTGCATTAAAAGCATACATATACGGAAGAACATTAACTTGGTACAAAAATAAAAGGAAACAGTGGGGCAAGCAGTTAACTGAACTTCAAAAGGAAATAGATATTATCAAACTTAATATATAAAAAGGACATGACCAATTAATTAATGATTTAGCGATAAAAAAGAAAGAATATACTGAAATATTACATCATAAAATAATGATAGAATTAGAAAAACATCAAACTTATTTCTTATTCAATTAATCTGAAGAATCAAAGGAAAATAGCAAATATAACTAAGAAAGTTATTAAAATGAATCAAATAAAAGAAATATATAATTTCAACATAAATAAGATAGTCTCAGACTTAAACAGCATACTAGAAACATTTCAGTTGCACTATAAAAAAAATAATACTAGCAACATAGAGATGAAATTGAAAGAAACAATTAGAAACTTCCTTTAGACTAATATAAACCTCAAGATACAGGAACAACAGAGTAGACTACTGACAAGCAAATAACAATGTCCGAGTTGCAGAATTAAATTAAAAAACAGAAATCTAATAAAACATCAGGCCCGTTTAAACAAGGAATATTAGTTCTACCTTCTTGTAAATATAGTTTAATCTCACCTATTTTGAAATCTAAAAAAAAAAAAATACCTCAGAATGTTCTTCCTATATTAGTGCCTGATAATTTCATTGTTAAATGTAGATTACAAAATTTTTATGGCAATACATACAGAGAGAATTAAACATATATTACCATCATTAATTGATCACGACCAGACAGGTTTCATAAAAGATAAACACCTACAGTAATATTAAAAGAATTCTTGCCTTGATAGATTATGTTGATTTAAGTAAGAGACACATGACTCTGGTGAATCTAGACATCAATAGCACCTTTGATTCAATAGACTGGAGTTATTTACTGGTGGTACTAGAAGAATATGGTTTTTCACAACAATTCACATTCTTAATTAAAACCCTATATGAAAATTATCTGGTCTATGTTAAGATTGGGTCATGTCTCTCTACTTCTATAACTATTAGAAAAGGAACTAAGCAAGAATGCCCACTTTTACCTTTACTGTTTGCATTAGCAATTGAGCCTTTTGCTAACTATGTTAGAATGAACACAAATATTAAAGGCAAAGTAATTGGGAATAACTTAGAAATGAAAATACAATTATTTGCTGATGATATCCTGTTGACAGTATCTGATAAAGATAAATCATGAACTGAATTATTCCAGACAATGAACTTCTTTAAAACTATTTCTGGTCTTGTATTTAATGAAATCAAAACTAAATTTTAATAATCAATTCAAATAAAAGAGAATTAAATAATAAATTTGTTAAGTAATTAGTGCCTGATAATAAAATTAAATACCTAGGAATCTTACTAACTAGCAACATTAGAGAAACAATAAATATTAACTATATTCATATACTAAGTCAAATAAAATCGTTAATGCAAAAATGGAATAAGATGTTTTATACAATTGAAGATAGGTTGTATATAATTAAATCAATAATTTTCCCCAAATCATTATATTATATACAATCATTTTTCATCCCTCCTACTAAGTAAATTATAAAGCAATACAATAAAATGATGCTGAATTTCCTTTGGTTTAACAATAAGTCTAGAATTGCACTTAACAACCATTTAAAATGTTGGAAAAAGGGTGGAATTAATCTACCAGATATAGAGATTTATTCTTTGGCATCTATTACAAAAACAGTTACTCTATGGCTGAACTCAACCTATACAGCCAAATGGAAATTAATTCAAGAGTCTATATAAAATATCATTAGTAACTCAGTCCATAAACAATATAAATCCAACAAAAGTTTTTTATAATGTGATAAGAGATAACATAATATTTAATAAAAATATAAACCAAAGTATATAATTGTTACTGAAACAATAATACTGTTTAGAAAATATATAAACATGAACCCAAATATAAAGATGTTTTTATTACATCCTATAGCTTGTACACAAGAATTTATAACTACCTTTGATTCAAATGTAATTAAAAAGCTTAAAGAAAAATAAGTGATTTATTGGTATGAAATATTCAATGGCAATGCATTGCTCACACTAGATCAAATCAAAAGGAAATTTGAGTTAGATGATAAATTGTGGCTACCAATACAACAAATAAGACAATACATCACAAATAAGCTGGAATTGATGGCACCTACTTTTAAAAATAATGTTCCTAAGTTCATAGATCTTGTGATACTTTTAATAAATAATACTTATAAAGGACAAGGATATCTATCCAAAATTCATAAGACACTTAAAGAAACAAAGAGCTATTCCAATAATAGTTATTGAAATTATTATAATCAGCTTAATCAAAAGGATCCTGATAAAAATGAAAAAGAAATTATCCTTTTATCACCAAGCCTTACTACCAAGTCACTTCAGTGGAAACTATATGCACAGAAATTCCTAGATAGATCCTCTCTAACCCCTCATAGATTAGAACTAATATATAAGAAACATATTGATTGTTGGAGATGTAAAATTCATACAAAAGGAGATTGGGAACACGTTTTTGATTGTCATTCACTGAATAAATATTGGTTTGAAATTAATTATTTCTTTCAAACAATTTTTAATGATACTTTTCAGTTAACCAAGTCATTAGTTTTGTTTAATGTACCCATACCACAATGTCTCCCAAAAGTAAAAGATCCTTTACTGTGGACATTGCTTGCCATTGCATGTAAAGCTATAACAACTTACTGGAAGAATAAAGCAACACCAACTTTTCAAGATTTCAAGAAAATCGCTGTCTTTGTGTCTCGAATGGAAGTAGCAACCATAAAGAAAAGAACTGATAAGACAAAATCATACATCATTTATTGGCAGAAAGTTGAAATATTGGACAAAACAAATTGATCTGATTAGTCATCACAGCATCTTAATACAAATTGCATATTGTATATGGAAACGTGATTCTTCTTCTTCGCCAGCCTGGTGCCCAACCTTGTGATGATATAGATTATATACTTAGGCAATTGTATATAGTTTCTTTTGTAAATAGTTGACTAGTTAATTATGTTATATTATTTTTATGTTTCACTATTTATGGTTCAATCTAGTTGAAGATATGGAAAAGATTTTAATAAAAATTTCTTTGAGTAAAGATTCCCATATCCACCAAACTGTATGCAGTGAAGTTACGAAACTGCAAGTCCATACTGTCCAGTCCTTTGATTTATGAGCTACACGAGAGTGATATATTGAGGTTAGAAGGCTATTAAGGGTGCTTTATTTGTGCAGACTAATAAGGGTGTTATATGCTAAATAGTGCTAAATTCTACTAACCTTAAGGTTTACACTATACTGAATTCTACTAAATCTACAGGTATTGCCATTCAAAGTCCAGCTAGCTGCACTAAGCTTGTTGGTGCACAAGATATATGCATTATATTGCCCATTTACAGGTTGCAATCTTATAGACTGCTTCATAAAAATGCTTTCTAGGTGTTTGCTACTGTACAGGGCACTGCTAATTCACAGAAACATGCAAAATTTATAGCAGCACAGAAAATAAAAAAAAAAAAAAGAAAATTAAATAATGATTCCTCTGGCAATAAAATGACTATATTATGGGTCCATTTGAGTATTTCCCGACTCACATAGACCAGACAAACACCTCCTGCTACAAAATGAATAAACCCCATCCTCTTGATGTAAAAACACAGTAGAAGAGACCCATGAGTGGAATACTAACATAAACCACTTAAACAACTAGTAGGTGATCCATTGTTGAATGTAATTTTAAGATGGTAACCATGAGAGGAAGAGCACACAGAAAAGCAAGAGGCAAAACTGATCTCTCAAAATAATTTAAGTGTGATTTAGCAATAAAAGGCACTTAATTTTGCCTGTATGGCACTGGATACAAGTAAAACACTTGAATGCAGGCTAGGACTACAAGCGTTGATGAGCTCAAGGAAAATGAGCAGAAGACAGTATGTAGCAAAGGAGGTTTACTCAAGACCATCACTGGTTTGCTGGGTGGGCAGTTAGTACCATGGATTTGTGGAAAACAATGGGTGGGAAGAGTACATTAATAGCTTATACAGCAGTCTATAGCAATGAACAAGGGAAGGGTAGGACTTTGGAAATCAGAAAATTATAAGGGGTGGAGGGCAGAGACACAGCATTATGAAACAAAAACCACAGAAGTGTGGAAGGGTTGGGAAATTGTCAAAGAGCAAGCAGGGTAGCTACAGAGGCTAGCAATCAAATAAAGCCAATATAGCATCTCCTTCAGAAACTTTAACTTAATGTGTTAGTGGGGGATGGGTGGACAAAGAATGAAAGGTAAATGATAAGCAGAGTATAACAGCACTGAAGTACAAACTGAAGTAGAAACAATTCTCTCACTGTTGAACTTCTACTACAATTTAAAGCATCAATCTATGCAGATATTTACCAGTAACTCTTTTATAGAAAAAATAATGCAATAATAAATGTCTAAGGCACAAATCTGGCAGTAGTACATAGCCCTGCCATAAATGTGAATTAAACTACAAGACTATGGTTCAGCAGAGTTTAAAATACAAACAGATAACTTTTACAAGTAATGCAACTTGTGGAAATAGAGATGTGGAATACTGCAGAAACACAATCTTCCCACAACTGCTAATTAACTAAAAAATGCAATCAGATGGAACAGAGCAGAAAAGTACAAAGAAGCATCACCACACAGGTCACTATAAGTGCATTTAAATATTTAAGCAGAATTTAAATAATTAAAATAATTTCATTCTCTTTCCCTTTTTGTTGAAAAGTTACCTACAATTCCTCATCCCTCCAAGTTCCTGTGGGAGTCAATCTAGTCTGTGAGAAGCTTGTGAAAATTGCCTTGGCAATTTCAAAAAGAAGGCAGAACCATGGTTGCCTCAGCAAGAAGGGAGTCACTACAATGATCTTGTGGGATTCCCTCTCAATCTTCAGAAATACCCTGGATATTGCTGAACGGGGTGGAAAAGCATACTGAAACATTCCTGTCAAAAGAAAAGGAAAAAAAATCTGTCTTTTAGGCCTTCTTGCATGGAGTCCTGGAACAGAATCCTACCAGTTGATTTTTTTTCAGAGAGAAGGAAAAGAGGTCTACTTGAGAAGCTCCTCGCAGATGGATCAAATCTTGAAAGACCCCCTGCCCTTGCTCTGCTTGGCTTGCCTGCTGTACAGTTTTGATCTGATGGAACGCAGGATGCCTGTAGAGTGGGATTGTGATGTGAAGCTGTATCCCAATCTAACATAGTTGATCTGCAAATGGGGTACAACTTACCTCCTCCCTTGCTTGTTGATGTTCAACATGACTGCTGTATTGTCTGTAACAACTTGAGGAGGTTTCAGGGTCCAACGATGGTTCAGAGGATTGACTGCCTTGATCAGGGCAGCATCTCATTGATATTTACATGCTTGCATCTGTTCTTGGTGTCCTACACCCCCTGCACTTTTATCTCTCCTTAAACAGCTTCCCAAGCAAAGTCCAAAGTGTCTGTGGAGACTGACAGCTTTGGTGCAAGGAGAGAGAAGGGAAGACCTGCATTTAAGGATGTCTATTGTCAACACGAAAATATTTATTTTGACAAGCCTCAGCCCTGTGATTTGAAAACATAAAGGGCATTGATGCTGGGACCAAGGATTTCAGATACCACTGTATCTTGCTCACGTGGAGTCTTGCCAGGAGTATCATGAGAATCATATGTGCCATACATACATACATACATACATACATACATACATGCATACAAATATTTCAAGCACGGGTATTAATGCCCTTCTAGCTTGCCAATATACCAAAACACTTGTTCCCATAATAAGTGTCCAGTAGTTGCTTTAATGTAATTTGGTAATCAGTTCCATGCATCAGCTACTCTGTCAGAGAACCAATTAGTACACTTCTTATTCCTATTGAATCTTCTACATAGGTTGTCTGATGATTCTCTAGTACTTTTTGATAACCCCAAACATTACCAGAGGTAGGTGTCTCTAAATGCCCTCTATACCTGAATAAGATCTCCTCTTAGATATTTGTAAGAGACACTGTACAAGTTTAGATATTTTAGTCTTTCAAAATAACTTAAATTTTCACATCCATGGATGCCCTTGGTATATTTCCGCTGTATTCTTTCCAGTTTACTCATGCTTATTTTCATATAGGGTTTCCATATTGTTATTCCATACTCAAGTTTGGGTCTAATGTCACTAGCAAACAACAATTACATTATTTTTGATTTCCAAGGCTTTGTAAATCTTGTATATAACCTATAGTTCTAAAACCATCATTAACCAATTGGTTGACATGATTAGAAAAACCCATAGCTGAATGTACCCATATACCCAGGTCCTTAAATGAGTCTACAGTTTCAATCACTGTGTGCTGTATTAAATATTCACCTTTCAGTTTATGTCTCCCAAATCCTATATGTTTAGTTTTTGATGTATTTATCAGCATATTATTCTACTGTGCCCAAATGGTCAATTTAGTCAAGTTATTTTGCAGACATGCCTTATGAGTAACACATGTAATCAGTTTAACCAGTTTCAGGCCATCTGCATATAGAGTGTAGAACACCTCAGATGGAAAAGTTAGGTCTGAAAGATACAGTCTAAATAAGTAAGGCCTAGGACAGAGCCCTATGGGACACCCTGACAGTAACCAAGAATTTAACCTGTCCAGTTGCTGTATGATACTAGCCATGTCCTATCTGTAGACCATGCAGCTATCCATCTTATCAAGAGTACAATACCTAGTTGTACTAATTTATTGATCAGTGTTTTGTGTATGACCCTATGAAATGCTGAAGTTAAATCTATATATCTTACATCACAGCACAATGTTTCATTCATAGCTGTTGTTAAATTGTTATAGAACATTATGTTACTGGTGGTAATAGATCTTTTTTCCACATATGCATGCTGATATATGGTTTTAAGTCCCAGCCTATCTAGTTCTGAATATAACTTATCCAATATTACCTTCTCCGTTATTTTTCCACAACATGAAAGTAGACTTAAGGGCAGTGACGGCTGGTGACTTCAAATCAAAGGGGGGCTGCAGGAGACAGCTGAATGGGTGGGGTCAAGGGGAAGGGATGTGGCCAACTAGAAAGGGGAGGGGCTATGTTCAAAACCACAAAAACTAACTTTAATTAAATACACTGCCCTGGGTGGCAAACCATCATTATGAGAGTCCAATCAAGACAAAAATAAGTGTAGAAGAATAAAAATATTTCAGTGCATTGGCTGCATGACAGCTTACTTAATATCTAGATGGAAACAAAAGGTTCTGAGGCATGAAAAAATAAATTACTTTTTAAATACATTACTGGAATGCCAGTCAAATTCAAGTATAAAAAAAACAGAAGCATTCAACTCAAACCACTTCTCCTTGCACCGCAGTTCTAATTATAATTTATATTCAGCTTTATTAAAGTACCAAGTAACATGCTGAAAGTAGAAATCTCTGTGATGCCCCCACTTGTAAAAATGTTTCTTATCCAAAAAGACCTGCTGCCTGACAACTATCTACTTGTTTCATGGGGAAAACATGATCAAAGTAAAAAATGAAAAGCAAACAAGAAACAAGCTCAAGATGCATTGCTTAAAGGATTACTGTACAGGTTATGGACCACACATGATTGGCATTCTGTTTAGTTTACAGGTAAAGTCTGTAGAGATGACTGGAAGTCTCCAACAAGTGTAATGAGCTTTTTAAAATAATGGAATCCTGTCCTTTAATACCCAAGGCTTATACATTATCTAGTCAAGTATTCTCTGCATGGCAACAACAGAAAGGCTTTCAATGTTGGCAATTCTTTAACAGTATGCTTATTAAAGCTTACTTGCATCTTATGATCTCAGACAAGCTTACCTTATGGTCATTAAAGTATTGCTACTCAAACACAGAGCAACAGGCACTTTCTGAGTAATAAGCATAAATCTGAGTAATAAGCATAAATCAACAGTACAAAAATATGACAGAAACCAGACCATTTTGCAAAATCAAGGACAGATGAAAAGCCACCGTAGTACTTGTGTCTACCTTGGATGGGGGGACACAATGCACATTTACACTGCATAACTACTCCTTGCCTTGCTTGGACACATCCAGAGTCACTACATGGGGGAGTGGGGTGCAACAAGTATGTCACAATTTGAAATGTCTCTGGCTGACTGGGCCTTGACACATTTGTCATACCTCTCAACCTCAGAGCAAGAAATCTGGACAAAGCCATACACAGAAGTGGGACAAAGGCCCAAAAATAAGGACAAATTTTAAATATTGGTCTAATAAACTTAGAAAGATAATAGAATAGGTCTTGCATTAGTATGAATTTTCTGAAGGGTATAAAATCTGAAACTCAAATGTCTGTCATTATTTTCTAACTTCAGTCTTTAGTGATTTGTCACTAATTTGCCAAACAACACAATTTTATGAAAAATGGACCAAAAACGTAATGCAAAAATATAAAATAGCCACATAATACAACTGGATACCTGTCAAAGAAGGGACACTTTAATATTAGTACTGCTAACTTGAGCAGCTGACAAAATAAAAGAATCTACATGCATTTCAAGTAATCTATAACTTTGATTATTACAGTTATTTCTTAATTGTAAACCCTCCATGTTTTCTTCCAAAATTGCTATTTTGCGGAGGGATTATTAGGGGGAAGAGCAACATTTTGAGCCAAAATCGGGGACAGTTGAGAGGTTGGCTATTCCTAATTCTATAAAGCAATTTATTTGCGTGTACCTCTCAACTTGTTAATGCAGTAAATCTGAACAAGGCCAAATATATTGGGGGAACATATAAACAGTACTAAAAATTGCTCTTGTATAAATTGAGACAGTTGATAGAATAACAGTTCTTACTTTGGCATGCATTTTTCTGAAGGTTATGAATTCTGAAACTCAGTGTATCATTTAGTGACTTAATTCCTAAATGATTTGCCAGACAACTACAAATTTTATGAAGAACAAACCAAAAATAAGAAGCAAAAATCTATTCATTCTTTGAAAATCTGGACAGTTGGGAGGTATAGTTCAGCTGGGCCTGTCTGAGTTTAATGCCCTTCCCCCCTGACAAAATCATGGTTGAATGGAGCCTCTGCAGCCATTCCAATGAACCATTACTTGGCTATTTCACTCTATTTACCATAAACACTAATGTGCATACTGTTTTACTTCTATGATGAGTTGGACTTCATTTGAAAGTTTTATTTTGTATTTTACAGCACAAACACTAAGTCATCTGCTAAACAAAGCAATGTAGTCTTCCAATGAAAACTTAGCATTAAAACTTCTCTGCCCTTGAAACTCACATTTATTGAAACAGCATTGAAACCCACATTCAAAGAAAATACATTTTGCCAGTGGCAGATAAAGATTAATTTTGGGCTGTTTTCAAATCATAGGCCCCTTACATATGAAACATACATGTGCTCTTTGATACACCTTCCTCATTGTACTAAATTATATTCCTTGTACATTACAGTACAGTTGTTAGAGGACGTTTTAAATTTGTTTTGAATATTTTTCCAGTAAGTAATAAAACAAAACGCATGCACCCATAATGGCAAAACTGGCCAGTTCAGAACATTTATCACAAATGTCTACTCAGACTTCCGCAGTCCACCATTATCAGTAAATATGCACAATTCTACAGTCCACCATTATCAGTAAATATGCACAATTCTACAGTCCATTATCAGTAAATATGCACAATTCTACAGTCCATTATCAGTAAATATGCACAATCTCTGAAGAAGTAAAAGTAATCTAAATAATTCCACATTAAAGAAATATGTAACTAATGAAGAAGTTGCTGCTAGCAAACACCTTTATATTTCATGGTTTCATCGAAAAATAAAGTGTGTTGCTTCTCAGGAATAAATTACCTATATTACATTAAAAAAATTATAAGCTAGTAATATTGCAAGAGGAAATGGAAGGCAAACAGATAACAGACTCACAGTTAGTATCTTCACCAAGGAGAACATTCTCAGTACGGCAGCATCCACCCCTTGTGGGAGTAGAACCCACAGCCTTCTGCATCAAAAGCAAGTACACAACCTGTTGTGCTATTAACAAGGCAAACCAACTTCACTTAAGCAACACTAAACTTCTGTTCCCCTGCAGCTCTCAGCTCCTTGTAAAATCTACTCAATACTCAATTGCATCTCAACTTCGCAGCACAAAAAAACTGGAAAAAGCCAAAATGTATTTGGGGGGGGTCAAAAGCCCAAAAACCAGGGACACATTAAACATTGCTTGTATAATCTTGGAAAGTTGCTAGAATAAAATGCTGTGTTACCACCATACATTTTACTGCCAAGGTCCCTGTGCAAAACAGTCAGAGCAACATACCACTACGCCAAATCAGCTGCTTTGTGAAAGAAAAATGCTGTTACCACCATACATTTTACTGCCAAGGTCCCTGTGCAAAACAGTCAGAGCAACATACCACTACACCAAATCAGCTGCTTTGTAAAAGAGAGGAAGACTGAAACTTAAATGACTATCATTTAGTGAATTCAGTTCACACCATAGCTGTCAACCTCTTAGTACAAAACACCTGGACAAACCCAGTAATGAGGGAATACAGCCCTCAAACATATTCAGTGAATTCAGTTCTTGCCATAGCTGTCAACCTTAGCACAAAAAACCTGGACGAAGCCAATAATGGGGGAATACAGTCTCAAAAATAGGGACAAATTTCAAATATTCATCTTATAAACTTAGAAAATTGCTAGAATAAAAGGTTGTGTTACGGTTGTGTTACTATGTATTTTCTGAAGAACATGAAGTCTGAAATTCAAATGCCTGTCAATTTTACTGCTGACAGAACAAAAACAATTTTCAGCAGAGACCCAGGGAGAAATACTGCAGACATGTCTTTGTAAAATGACAGGGCACCAAAGCAAATCCACACAAACACAGGGAGGAGATGCAGACTCCACACAGAAGGCACCCCAGCCAAGAATCAAACCAGAAAACCTATAGCTGTGAGGCAACAATACTATCACTGCACCATCAAATATTAAGCATCGCAACATTTACAAACCACAGATATTATGAGGAACAGATCAGATCAAATATGAGGCAAAAATCTGTAATTTTTTTTTTTATAAATGGTGGTGGGTAGGGAATTCAGGTCTTTAACACCTGCATACAAGGTACAGGGTTCAAGCCTGAGGTATTCCCTACCACACACACACACACACACACACACACACACACACACACACACACACACACACACACACCTGTAGTAGCAAACCACAAAAACTAAATATACTGCCCTGGGTGCCAAAGCGTCATTATGAGAGTCCAATCAAGACAAAATGAAGTGTAGAAGAATAAAAATATTTCAATGCATTGGCTGCATGACAGCTTAATATCTAGATGGAAACAAAAAAGGTTGTGAGGCATGAAAAAATAAATTACTTTTTTAAAATACATTAATGGAATGCCAGTCAAAATCAAGTATAAGAAAAACAAGCAGCACTCAACTCAAACCACTTCTTGCACTGCAGTTCTAATTATAATTTATATTCAGCTTTATTAAAGTAACAAGTGACATGCTGAAAATAGAAATCTCTATGCCCTTTGGTTTGGAGGCAGAAATAGGTAAAGCTATGCTATACTGCAAAAATATTTTCTTATTGCATTAAGTTTATGGCTATAAGTAATTTTATTATTTTTTTATTTCAAAAATGTTTATTAAAAGTTCAAGTTGATGTCAATAAAAGAAAAAAACACCTCTTTAACCAACATCCAGTTATTAAACAGCAAAATTATTCAGACCAGTCTTAAATCCACATATATTCTAAAAGATAAAATAAAATATTTTCCATATAATCAGGCTTTACTATATCATAAAATACAAACATTTACAATCAAAACAAAAAGTCTCCATAAATTCCACGCAACTGAATTTAGCCCGTTAATTATAACCAGACCGAGTCACTGCTTTATGTTTTTGTTTCAAAGATCGCACCAGTGATCCTCCATTTTCATAGTTGTTGATTTAAATAAAGAAAGAGCGAGCTCTGATGGATGAAAGTTGCACCTGCTTAGCTCCACATGACTTTCATAAGAAGTGTCTGAAACTAATCTGGTCATCATATAAATAATATTGCATATTTTGCATAATACACAATAGCTTGTCACCCTCAGTACAGCTCGCACAGGATTTCTTTCCACTTTATGCAACTATTCTTTTAAGAAGACAGAGCTGTCAGCAATGCTGGCTTAGTGCCTTGCCTGGGAGTGCACTGTCATGATGGGAGTCAGATATAAATAACCTATACTGCCTGTTGTTACCAAGTACAAATACAAACAGGACCAGAAATAGGAGGCTAGTCTTTGTATCTACACTCCATCTCAACTTAACCCCCAGGCAAAGAACAATGGATACTTCTGAGTAGCTTTCAGGGAGTAGGAACCACCAATGCCAGAGTGTTGATTGTGTAACATTACTTATTATTGGGATGACCTGAAAGTGACTTCTATAGCTTTCAACCTATGGAGTCAGATATTAACAAATTAAAGGACTAAGAGAGAAGTGTGGCTATTAAAGCTAATAGTTGTATTGGTGAGAAGGAATGAATAAAATTGCTTCTTCTGAGGAACCTTTACTGGTGGGGGAGTCTGTTGTTCCTCTCAGGTGTACATTAGCCTTATTACAAAATGCTTACTATTTATCTAGGTGCTAAGGTGATGATATCAATCTTTAGAGTGCTGAGTATGAGAAGTGTACAGACTGATGGTTGTATGTGGCAGAGCAGAGAAAGTATAATCTTACATGGATGGTGGGGTGGTGACACATTGCTCCTTATATTACTGTCATTCAAATGGATTCACACACACACACACACACACACACACACACACACACACACACACACACACACACACACACACACACACACACACAGACACACACAGACGGACACACAGACGGACACACGCACGCATGCATGCACACGCACATGCTCACCACACACACACACACACACACACACACACACACACACACACACACACACACACACACACACACACACACACACGCATATACACTCACACACACACACACACACACACACACACACACACACACACACACACACACACACACACCACTTACCTGTAGCCCATCTCCGAAAATCCTGTCCATAACTCCACCTTCGAAATCCTGTCCGTAAACCACCACCGCACATCTGATCCCTATCCAAAACCCGTGCAAATCCGACCCTGCCAGCCCATCGCGAGATCACCCGACGAGACTGCAGCAAACTCCAATCCAGACCCTGCGAGATCCTACATTCCTGACTGCTGACGTTGCAGTCCAACCCCGACACGTTTCCCCAGCGAGTTCCCAGGACAGTCTATGCAGTTTAAAACTGCATAGACTTCTGGGAGCTCTGTTGTCCATGTTTCTCAGTCAGGACTGCTGCTGAGACAATCTGTGCATGCTCCAGACTGTCTCAGCAGCAGTCCGGACTAGTGCGCATGCGCGAAGTCCGCAAATTTTAAAATTTTTGTTTTACTATTTATTTCTTTTTATTTCTTTTTATTTTTGCATTTTAAAGTTGAGGGGGCTGCAGTCCAGCAGTCCAATAGCACGGGCCGCCCCTGCTTAAGGGTTTATATGACTCTGGGTTACTCATACTCCCCTTTCACTTAAAGACAGGCTTAATAAGCGCATGTCTCCAATCTTGAGGAATCTCCCCATATTTATATGACCTAGTAAATAACATATATAATGGTACTGTAAGTTCTTGCTGAAGTGTTCTCAGGTCATTGTTACTAATTCTGTCTCCTTCCTGTGCTTTGTTTGGATCCATTTTGTGCGGTTCTTTTTCAATATAATCTAATTTGATTCCAAAAAACAAACAAATACGGACTAAGCCGAAAAACTGTTAAAAACGAAAAAAGCAACAGTGGCCAGCAAACTGGTAAGGAATCCACACAGCCCAATGATTTTTAGCACTTTCTTTCACCTTTATTTCAAACGTGAACTTCTTCAGAAAAACGGGAGATCTCCCTTGCTCCCATTTTAAATAAATTAACAGGAAATGATGTAACTGATGATGTCAAATACTTCCATATTAAATACCAATAAATTTGAAATTAAAAATGACAATTCAAACTATAATCTCTTACTTACTAATTATCTATACCTTGTTTTTTTAAAAAATGACTTGTTTAAAACTTTTAAATGCAACAATCTTATTTTCATATATGTACATTAAATACTTTAGTAAAATATTTGATTTCAGACTTATGTTAGTTGTTAACAAACATCAAACATACGTAAACGATCCACATATAACAATTCACACTTAATGTTTAGTTGTAAAAATTCAATATTAAATGACAGCTATGTAGGTGCTTGTACAAATCTCACTTATGATAATGTTATTGGTTACATAAAATGCATTGTATACTTATACACATAAAAGTACTCCACTCCACACGTTTGTTTATATACGTGTGTGTGAAGAATATATAAAACATTGATGTTCAGACCATATCTAAATCATATCTAAGTATAGTTGTCGATTTCACTTACTATACATACTAAATAATAATAATAATAATGTTGTCTATCTTACTATTACAAAATACCTAAACTAAAAAAATGTATTTTTTTGTATTTGTTCATGTGCTTAGTATGTATGTAATATAGTGATACCTACAAAAATCTCTGCAATCTTAGACTATATTATAAATGGTGTATTAAAATGTGACCATCTATCTATATACCAAAAAACATTTGATGTTTATTACTTCATTTTTCTGAAGAAGTTCACGTTTGAAATAAAGGTGAAAGAAAGCGCTAAAACTCATTGGGCTGTGTGGATTCCTTACCAGTTTGCTGGCCACTGTTGCTTTTTTCTTTTCTAATTTGATTCCAGTATCTGGAGTTACCGAATGTCACTCGGACAACTTATCATCCCTTTTGTGGAGCCAAACAGTTTTGATAAGATTTTGTAAATATGTCTATAATCTGTTGTGTCTGAGAATAAATTTTAGAATCTGCACACAGTTTATCAGTTTGTGTGTTATTACTCCTTCCGCATCTTATGTATCTATAAAAAGGTTTCCTGTTATGCTCAATATCTTTATATAAATTTTCTTCAAATTGTTCTTGATCTTGTCTCAAACTATGCTTAATCTGTTTGTCCATTTTATTTCAGTTTTCAAAGTTGTAGTTTGTCCTCTTTTCCATTTGTTATATTTTTGTCTCTCACCTTAATCAGATATCTTGTTTTTACGGAATTACTGTACATCTCCCCATTGTTGTATGCCTAGATCCTGATGTTAAACATTTTTTTGATTTTTTGCACTCAAACAATTTCTCTTTCAAAACTTTTCACATTCCATCTGCAGTTTTTCCACTGAACACCTCACTTCAGTTAGTTTTACATAGTGACTGTTTTGCTTCCATATAATCTGTAATTAATCTGCTGTGCATTGGCTTGGATTTCAGTTTGGCAGAATTATCTAGCAACAAATTAACTTTTATAACCCCATGATCACTGCACATCAATGGTGGTAAAACTTGACTTGAAGTTACAATAATTTCTTTGTGAACACAATCTCTACTATGTTCCATCCCCTGGTAGTTTTTTTAACAATCTGAAGCAATTGTTGTTCCTGAATATACTCTGTGAATAATGTCTTTACTAACATTGTTGAATCAATATTATTCCAGTCTATTTCTGGTAAATCTAAGTCCCCAGCTAGTATTATTCTTCCCGCCTGTGTTTCATGTAAGAAATGTATGAATTCCTCTAGGTCATCTGCACTTGACTTTGGTGGTCTGTTCACTCATAGGATCATAGGAAGTTACTAGGGTAATGGCCCTTTGGTCCTTCCAAGCCTAGCCAAGAGTTTATACTGAAAAAGAAACCTCAGTCATCACCTGTCACCCCCGTCAATAAGGGACACAGGTGGAACCCCTGGGATAAATTTGTGGATTCCCATCCACTCATCAAAGTTTGTGCTTGAAGAGGGTCAACGAGGTGCTCTGTTTGACACGTATGGGAAGTTTATTCCAAAGACGGGGCAGCCTCTGGTAGACAAATCTGTTTCTCCAGCAGGTTTTGTTGATGTCACTTATTAGACTCAGGCCTTTTGAGTGGGTAGTGCGTGAGGAGTTAGACTTATGTATATGGAGCATCTCTAGTAGGGCAGGGTCTGAGATTGCCTTGTAGGCGAGAGACAGATCACCCCTGAGCAATCTGTACGATACTGAGTAGAGTGACAGTGATTTGAGCCTGTCTGCATAGGACAGGTGTTGGAGGCCATGGATTCTCTTTGTGAGGTATTTCAGTGGCCTTCCCAGTTGGTGCAGATGTTTGGAGAGGTACATCCCAAATACTCAATTATTGGTCTAATGAGGGAGGAGTACAGAGGTAATAACTTCCTTTTTTCTGGATGGAATCACTTTACCTATGAGATGAACCAAGTAAAAGGCTTTTGTGACAACTGCTGCTACATGATGGTTGAATGTGAGGTTATCAGCCTGAGTGCCCAGGTCTCTCACCACATGTTGTGTGCTTAGGGGGTTGCCATTGATTTGGTAATAAATAGGGAGTTGTGTTTTCAGTGAATGGTATGATGATACATTTTTTTCCATTTAGCTTGAGGCCATGACTTTGGCACCAGTCATTAGTTGCTGTGAGACCCTCTTGCAGTATGTTATCATCATTTGGGGAGTCAATGACAGCACCCAACTTACAGTCATCATCAAACATGGTCAGCCACAGGCCTTTTGTCTTTGCCTGGACCTCTGAGAAATAGATGTCAAACAGTAGGGGTCCCAGAACAGATTCCTGGGGAACTCCACTAGTGACATGTCTGCTATTGGAGGTGGAGGTGCCTTTTTTGACTTTGAGGGTCCTATCGGTGAGCCATTTGGCCACCCACCCGATGAGATAGGGAATTACGCCAAGCTGTGTTTGCTTTTCGATGATGCCCGAGTGGAGAATTTGGTCAAAGGCTTTGACCGAGTCAAGGTAAGCTGTATGTACTGACTTTTACTCATCCAGGGCCTTGGTGACAGTCTCAAAGAAGTCAATCAGGTTCAACAGGCAAGATCTGCCCTTGAAGAATCCGAACTGGGTGGGGTCAAGTACTTGGAGATTGCCTATGTCCTTGTTTGGCATGGAGGTTCCTGATGTAACTGAAGACGACTTCATGGTTTCACTTTGTTATGGATTCTAATTTTGATTCATAATTGGCCTTGGAGGTTTTCACTAGTGATCTAATTTGCTTGTTGAGGCTAAGGAGGGAGTTTTTCCAATTTGGAATTTTTTCCCTTTTACCCTTGGATAACAGTTTCTTCCTTTTGTTGTAAAGCCTGTTGATAGAGGATATACACCAAACTGGTTTGTGTTTCCTTGAGGAGCAGGTTTTAGTTCTATTGGGTATGGGTGAGTCCATGCAGTTGTACAGATGCATGTATACTGCACTGGCATACTGTTCAGCATAGTTGTCTACATCCCCTGAGGGGGGTGGTGCTGAGAAGCCACAGATACCCTTCCTTAGGAGGTTGTAGTCAGCTTTTCAGAAGTTTTTTAGCTTGATTATGGCTGGTGGGGTTTGGGTGGGAGAGAAACTTCGAATGAGGCAGTGCGATGATCTGATCTCACCAGGGAAGAACATACTATGGGAGTGGTGTAGAGGTCATCTATGTTGGTAAGAACCAAGTCCAGAATGCTCTTTCCCCTTGTGGGGGATGAATGCAGCTGGTCTAGTGCATTAGAATTGATGAAGTCGAGGAATCATTGAGAGAATGAATTAGTGCAAGAATAGTTCACCCAGTCTATGGTGGGGTAGTTTAAGTCACCAAGGATCAGGGTGTTAGGGGGCACCTTGACGGAGTCAAGTAGCTCCAGGTAGGAGGGGTGCGTGTCCTGAGTCATGGACAGGGGGTCTATAGCTAGCTATAACTTGGATGGGTGTATTACCAACTGTTAGTTGTACCTGGAGTAGTTCTGGTGCGTCATGCTGGAAAATCAGTCTGGAGATGTGCCTGTCCTTAATAAAGATCAAGACACCACCACCCTTAGTCTACCTGACCTCATTTTGGGGTCAGAATGTGTGGAATGAGATATAGCCTGGAAAGGTAGGGGTGCTCTCTGCAGCCCTGAACCAAGTTTCCATGACAGCACAGACATCAGCATCTTCCAGTGCAAGGAGGGCCTCCTATGAGTCCATTTTCACACTCCAACAATTGTTATATGTTCCAGGGTTGTCTTTGTTGTCACAACACAGTTACACAGTCTATAATATTGGTATTATCATTTAACATGTAATAATCACAGGTTTCATAGCTATCTTTAATACCTTACATAATATCCCCACCTTATTTTTTGTTAGAATGTCTATTACAGTAAAAACATTTATACCCTGACAGAACTGGTTTCCAGACATTGTTCTTTAACCATATTTTACAAACAATAACATCAGTCTTCTGGGAATGTAACAAATTTTCCAGTAAAAAAAAAATCTTTATTATTAATACTCCTAGCACTAACAGCCATCAGAGATGCATCAAATGTTGCTATCTGTGAACTGTTAAATTTTCGACCTGACAAAAATTCTGCCTTGTGTTTGTCAAATAGTGCAAAATATCTGCTGCAAAAATTCTCTTCCCTGATCTTAACAAATGCACACCATCCTGTCTGAACATGTGTGCCCAAAACTAGCGTTGGCTGCTCTACACATTTCCATTTTTTAAAACAGGGCATTTTTTCCATGTAGGTATTTACCGAAAAAAAATTTTCATTTGCAGTGACCTGACTATCCTTTCTATAGGTGATTTGTGAAAAATACGTCCTAACCCCAGTACAAGCTATACTATCTAAGAGGGCTGTCAGTTCCCTACTAACTGTCAGAGAATCCTTGCAGGTGACATCATTTGTACCAACATGAATAAAAACAGATCCATACGGGTGTTCCAAGGCTTGTCTCACATCTTCTATTTTTGCTCCTGGCAAGCATAACACTATTAAATGTTCATTATCTTCTCTGCAAATATAAGTATCAGTTCCTCTAATAATCGAATCTCCAATTACAAGGACATCTTTGCTGGCCAGCTCTGCAGAATCTTCAGCTTGTAATACAATAATATCTGCTCTGTCAGTTGTTATAAGGATAGATCTTCATCACTGTTAATGTTATTAATCCCATTGTTTTCAGTGTGTATTAAATTCTAGTCCAGCTGGTATTGTAAATCCACAGCTTGAGCAATTCTTCTTTTTTCTTACAGTAATGTTCTTCAGTTCTTCAATCCTTCCATGTTCAGTTTTGATTTCTTCCTTTTCACCTGCCCCTTGCCTCTTTTTCTTCCTTTTCTATTGGAAAGGTGATGCCTTTTTCTGTAGACTGAGAGTTTTCTGATAGATAGATATCTTCATTCCCTGTCACCAGTATGTTACATAACAAAGCAGAATCCTTTTTACTACGCATTCTCTTTCCTTTACAGTCATTAATCAGTTTCTTTTTCTTCCTTATTTGTTGTAAACTTCTTCCTTTCTTTTTTTTGTTTCCTTCAAACAAACTGGATCCCCAGATTGCTGAATACTTACATCCAGGATTCCAAAGTTGTCAGGGACATCGTCATGAGACCCAAAATCCTGAGGTATTCCCTGCAGTGACTAAAGTCAGACGGGAATTCATTCGAAATAGATTTAAATAAAGATCTATTTTTTTCCTGTGGGAGAAAAAGAGGTGTCTGGTTGTCATGTCAGGAACACATACCTGTTGGAATGTTTGGTCATGTGAAAAGTGTCCTGAAGCTTTGAAAGCTGGCTGGCTGTTATATGGTTGGCAAGGTATAACCCATATAGCAAAGGCTACTGCAGCAATGATCAATATGATGAACATCTTGAATAGCAGAGTCCTAAAGAACTCACCTAAAGGTGGCTGTGAAAAAAACATGAAAAGAAAGATTTGCTTCTTCACTGTATCTATGTGGTACATTTATTTCACTACTCCGTGCATTGTTGGCTACAATATCATAATGACAGTGACTAATTATGGCCATTAAAGCCTTTTAAACAGTTATTAAAACAACTAGTAGTAAAGGGTTTTGCTATTGCTACAGTTATTGAAATTCCCTGTTGACTGATGACAATGCCAGAGAGAGGACCAGAACATGTTTAACCTTTCATGATACAGTAGAGAGTCAATTATCTGATCTAATTGCGACCTAGGGTAGTTTGGATAATCAAATTGTTTGGATAATCAAACATATAATTGAACTGGGTAAAAAACTTCTAAAATCTTGCTTTTTCTGCATGCAGGAATACACTGTTCAACCATTCAGCGATTCCAATGGACCATAAAGAATATTTTCACACACAAGCTGGCTACAAGCTCAAAAAACATGCTCAGGCAAATACGTATAATGTTTACATTTTCAGACTTTATGACTTTTCCCACCAGAAAACTTTGGAAGGCTGGTTCTGATAACTGACTGTTCTGATAACTGACGTTTGGATAATTGACTCTCTATTGTAATTCAAGCTGATAAGAACACTGACATAATGTTTAATATCTACATCAGTTTGGTGCCAGACTTACCAATAGATTCTGTTTCTTAATTTGTGTTAATGGATTGATCTTTTTACAATTTTTATTGTGAGTAACATGTTTGGCAATTTGTATTTCTAATTTGACTCTCTGCAGACATGGACATCTATTCCAGACATACATGTGAGTTATTTTGTGAGTTAAATAGGTATGAATCATCATTACTGAAATATAATGAGGAGATATTGAACAAGCTTCAGGGATTTTCACTGAAAGACATTTTACTGACATGCACCAGTCTGGCTGTCAACATAAGCTGATAATGTTGCCAGCTACAATAGGTCACAAGAAACTAAATCATTGAAATGGGCTGACTTTCCCAGGGATTACAAAAGAAGGTGTAGCATATACCCTGAGCAGTAACTCCATGTCAAGTTCTGAAAAAAAAATGTTTGGGATTCCTCAAGCCACAAAGAGTCATGAGAAGTCCTGAAACCATATGCCTAGTAAAAAAAATGAATTAATTTTGCTTTTCTCTAATGCTTAGACATTTTATATTGGTGCTAAACATTGATATGAAACATTTAAATAATGCAGGAGCCCATGTAAGTAAGTATGACTATGCTGCACGGGTACAGTTCCACCTGTAGGCAGAACTGATACTGCAGGCATTATTTATGTATTTATTTGTTTATTTATTTTATTTTATTTTATTTATTTATTTGACATTTGTTAACTGGGTTAGTCCAACTGAGCCAAAGGCCCATTTTCAGTGGAGACCAGAGGAGAAAATCTCCAATGAGTTCACAATCTTATAAAAATTCGAAGCATGACAAAAAATGAACAGTTCTACAGGAGACATAACATGAGGAGCAACAGTTAACATCATTTCATACTGTAGAAGAGAATAATATCTAAAAGTAAAAATGAGATTATAGAACTGGTACAACATATGAGATACGCTTAAAGTAAGGCTGATAGCCCTCATTCCTGCAGGACTGTTTGGCTATATTTTAAAAACACAGAGGGCCGGATTCACGAAACCTCCGGGTATGACTTAATATGTCTTACTCGGAGGCTGCAGTTGAATGGTATGACATCAGCATACCATGCATATTCATGAGGGCATGCTGAATCATACCCTAGGCTAACACAGTCTGTATAGGAAAGTAGGGGGCATGTCCGAATGACGATTACTGCAAAGGGACACACCCCCAGAAGAGTCAGAGGCCTGAAAGTAAACACCCACGAGCGAGTCCGTAGAAATGTCAAGGAACACAACACCACACATCCCACAGACTAAACCCTACTGAAAATGTGTAAAACGTAAAAATAGCAGTTTCATTTTTTTTTTTATAATTTCAAAAATGTTTGCCCATATTTGCGCTCATTTGCGCGGGTATGCCCTTTGCTCAGCCACAGTTAGCAGACATTGAAAAGCATATAAGATCTACATATGCAAATTAAGCCAAGTAGCAATAGCGTAGCGGTAGAGACGTTGGCCAAAGAGGAGGTAGTCACGGTTCGAGCCCCCACAACATCATTTACCATTTTTATTTAAATAAGTATGAAACAATCCCCTGACACACACACATATATATATATATATATATATATATATATATATATATATATATATATATATATATATATATATAAAACTATAATTTAAGTAAAATGTAATGAAATGGGCCATGTATTTGTGAAGAAATCCGACAGAATAATTTATAAAAAAAGGATTATAATTGCCCATAGCTGAGCAAAGCTTTAGCAAGCTGAATATGAGTGCCCGTAGGTGAGCAGCACTTTAACAAGCTGCATATGAGTGCCCGGAGGTGAGCAGTACTTTAACAAGCTGCATATGAGTACACGGAGGTGAGCAGTGTTTTAACAAGCTTAATATGAGTGCCCGTAGCTCAGCAGCACTTCACCCAGCATAATATGAGTGCTCATAGCTAAATAATGCGTTACCCAGTGTAAGCCGTTTGCGCGGAGCTGCGCAGCGCGCCAACTAGCTTACTGGCTGGCAACATTGGGCAAGCTGTATCAAAGCCGCTTTTACACAGACACACCTCCTACCCTGTCTAGACAGTAGTAAAATAAAAAAAAGCAATGCCAAGGGTTGAACCTAGGATACTGTGCACCATAGTCAAAGTACTGAACCACTAAGCCATGACAGTTGTACTGAGAAATACAGTATTAGCATATATATAGGAATGAATGAAAATAGAACCATGACAAAGCAGGTTTGCTTTAAGCTGATAAATATCCAAAATGGCCAATCAGAGATAAGTGTGGGAAAACCAGCATATATAAGCCCCATAGGCAGGAATACACACCATAACTGATTGTGGTACCCATTTGCAGTCAGGATGGCAGGTGCAGGAGAGGGAAATCACTTTAGAGCACAAAGGTGGGGTGTTGAGGAGTCAAAATATATGGTTTGGCTCCTAGTCCATGATCATGAAGCACAACTCATGCAGGGCCAAGTTCAATGTGGAGCGTATAAGTCAGAGGCATGGAACCGGTTGGCACATGATCTCACCAGTGCCACAGGCATTCCGAGGACTGGTGAACAGGTCCGTCACCACCATGCATACCTGAAGTGACGTAAGGGGGACCAACTGAACCGTTGGATACAGGAGGCCCGGCAAATGCCCAATGCCCCACTACTGAGTAAGTATCCATGTAATTACGTATGTAAGAAATGCTATCCTAGCCTATAGTATGGAGAGGTATGTTCCAATATTCCTTCATTTATATTACAGCTGCAGGTGTCCAATCCGCGAATCGGCGAGCCTATGCTGAGAGGCTGCTGAGGTTGCGCCACCAGGCAGGTTAGTAATTATTTAGCTGGTATTGTTATAGAATATAAGTGAGACAGATTGTAAAAGAGTTCATTGTTGTAACCCAGTAATAAAGGTGAAATAAGCCTAGAATAAAGATTCTGCTAGTATTGTAAGGTTAGATAAGTGATGCAGCCTGGAAAATAGTGTATTGCAATCCAGTAATAAAGATTAAACAAGTCTCAAATAAAGTTTCCACCTGTGTTGTAATATCAGATAACTGCTTCAGCCTGAAAATGAATGGTAATCAATGAACAAAGGATAGACAAGTGTCAAAAACATCCTTGTAAATTCTGCCATATGAAATAAGTGAGTCAGCTGGAAAGGACTGTTGTAACCCAGTAATAAATGTTAATAAAGCCTAGAATTAAGTACCATTCCGAAATGTAAATATAAAATAAGTGAGAAAGACAGTTTAAAGCTATCAAGAAAGCTGTAATAAGTCTGGAATAAAGGTATACTGCATTCACTACATAATGAAATGAATGAGACAGCCACAACCAAAGATTGTAATGTCTTAAATAAAGTACAGAACCTGGACTGTGTCCGTCCCACAATTTGGATATGTTGCTGTACCCTTGCATTATGGAGATAGTATATTTGTATGAAATGCTGAATATCCACGTTGTCTAGACCCGTATAAATCAAATGTAGCAGGATGCTGTACCTGAACACAGCCAGATATGAACATATATGAATAAAAATGGAATGTATATTAATGTAGCAGTAACAGCCCCATCACCAACATTCCTAAGGTTACATACAGGAAACTGTACTAATACATGTAGGGGATATATATCTGCATCTACTAGGAATGTACAGTATATGTATAGGTAGTGTAAGTTGTTAATGTAATATTTCTCCACCCTACCCTATTTTCACAAATTATGCCATTCCACACCAAACTGGGTATGTGTATTCACAATTAATTCCCATGGACAGTTGTCCTGTTGGTTCATACATATCTGCATGTACGTTGATGCATGTGCCCTGTTCACATATCCAAACCTGATGGCCTGTTGCCACCAATCAATCCTGCATGCTGTTGGAATGTGCATTGTTGTTCTAAATATGCATGTGTTATGCTTGCTGCTCAATGTTCGGAATTCATGGGTGTTTGGTTAATGGGAATACTGATGCATGCTGTTACAACTAATTTTGAATGGTGTTGTTTGTTACTAACCCAAAATGCCATAAAATACTGCTAAACATAGGACAACAGGGAAGGTAGGTTCCAGCGGACCCACCTCTCCCACCTCAGCTGGCGACTGCACCTGGCACCAGTGCCCAGACCGGGACCTCCTCTTTCAGTGGCCGTGTGCCACCTTTGGGTGGAAGCACTGCAGAGGATGGGGCTCGTCCCCCCTCTGCAATCGTGACTGGAGGAGAGCCTCCACTCACCCTCCATAGGGTCCGGTCTGTGGTGCGTAGTGAGATCAGGCGTTCTGTGACTGATCCCCTATGCCAGCTCGAGGCGAGAGTGGCGCATCTCACGGGTGTGCCTGCCCATCCTGTCCAGCCCCCAGCACAGCCCTGGCCTGGGCTGTGAAGGTGCAGTGGTAACTGCCCATGGGTGGGGATCTCAGTTCCATTGTTGCCATCTGTGGGCTCATGGGCTTGCGATATCCAAACATCCGTCCCCGTCAATTGTGTTTCCCCCCCACATGTGTCATACTCCGCCCCTGTATGCATCTTGTTTGTCTTGTCTGTTAACCTTCCCAACCTACCTCCCTAAATATACCTACTTCCTGTACCTCACATTCCACTCTCACCTGAAAAAAAATAAAAAAAGGGTACCCTGTTCCCACAAAAAAATTACGCCCCGTACATAGCTGCCCAATTCGCACACATGTCCGCTGGACATGTAAACTGATAATTCTAATTGGCAGTACAACATATTTTGTTGTCCTCAACCCTCTCTCAGGGGTGGAAGGTTTCAAATTTCATACCAAATTTCAAACAGATGCACAGCTGTTGCTGATAAAGAAATGGGCAGCTATGGACCTTCCATACACCCATCCTGCACATCCTGAGCTGGTTTCCCTACTGTCTTTCCCTCTTTGTGTCCCCTTTTTCCCGATTTTCTTTTCTTTAAAAGAAATTAGCGCGAGTGTTAGCGGGAGTAAGCACTTTTAAGCAGCAGTCAGTGGGTGTGCGCTTGTGTGCGCTTAGCTAAGCGTAGATAAGCATAGCTAAGCATCACGCAGTCTTGCGCAAACCCGTTACAACTGCTTAAAAGTGCCTTAGTCACTCTGTATGACAAGGCCTGTAGTCTGCTCATCAGCAAAATAAAATACCCCTGTCAGTCTTGAACCCCAGACCTTGGAAACACTAGTCTGCATGAATTACCACTGAGCCACAGCAGATATACAAGAACTTGGTGCTGAAAGAAATATATCATGAAATACAAGGAGTGAATGTAAAGGGAAAATAGGAAGGCCATTACACAAAGCTTGTTCTGTGTATCTTTACTGACAATTCTTGTGGAATTGCATTACATTAGTGTGAGAAGAGAAACAGCCATGCTAGTAGGTAATAATGTTACAGTAGCACCTTACAAATCCCACACAGTATCAGAGCAGGATAAACACCACCGTATTTGAATAAGTAAGAAGCCAGACTTCCCAACTGTGACTGATTTACAGGGATGTCCCTGATTTGCAAACAACTGTTACCTGTGCCCCACTGACTCCTATATTTATATGTGAATGTATATGCATATGCATATGTATATATATATATATATATATATATATATATATATATAAAGAGAGAGTGAGAGAGGGGGACATGGGGGCAGATGTACTGCAACAGGTGCCTGGTGACCAAGGCATGGACTGAACACCAGTGTTGATACTGCAGTACCATACCCCATTCCAAAACATGTTACCCACTAACTACCACATAGGTGGTTGCCCGCCTACCACTGGAGGTGTCACAAGGGAACATGGGACACAAGTGTACAATAGCCTCCCCTTTGATATCTACAGTGGCACACTAGTCTTGTAATCCCTGTACATGGTACGTGTCATCACAAAAGGTGTGTCAGCTAGGGAAATGTAAGTCAGTGTACCCCTCTACACCTCACAATGTCCTATGCAGTATGTACCTCCCATGAGAACTACAGCAAGTGGAAAGGCCACAGACATACCTAACAAAGACTGATAATGCCCTCAAACACATTCCCTATGCAGACTGACTCTCAAACCACAGCTAGATTGCCTTGCATACTTCCTACACAGAGGTTACCACTGCTGGACATACACAGTTATGTCACACCCATACCAGTTGGCCAACCACCATGGCAACACCTCACAATCCGTCCAGCCTACATGACCTAGGGCCCTAATCCTTGTCACAGCACTAAACAGCACATGCTGGAGGTACAGGTTTCTATACACAAATATGCCATACCCTGGAGTAAACCACCCAGCATTAACAAACAAGGCTCCTTATTAGTAGATGTCATACATACCCCTG
Organism: Protopterus annectens; assembly: GCF_019279795.1. Taxonomy (NCBI): domain Eukaryota; kingdom Metazoa; phylum Chordata; order Ceratodontiformes; family Protopteridae; genus Protopterus; species Protopterus annectens. The sequence continues at coordinate 1,072,521,611 of NC_056741.1, forward strand.
ATGAATGTTATGGAGATAGGTAATATGCCCTGTGAGTCACCTCTGTGTAACCGTTTCACAGGAGCAAGTAAAATCAAATTACATGTGTCCCAAAGGGCAGGATAGCATATGGCTAGGCTGCCCTAGGCCCAGGGCCAATAGCATAGTACCTACCTATGACACAATGCACACACACATGTACTCAGTGCAATACCAGCTATGTGACGTTGAATGAGTGTGACACTGATTGTGTGCAAGGTCTGTAAAGGTGTGATAGCTTAGTGTGAGTTTGTGTCTGTCATGGTAGTTGGTGTCCTTGGTGTGCGGCCAGAGAAAGATGTGTCAGTTATCGGGATGCAAACATAGTAGATTGGCATATGTTGTACCGTACTTCCCTGTGTACGACTGCGGTGTCCCATCATAGGCCGAAGCAATACATGTATGCTCAGTAAGTGGTACTGCTGTTGAATCCAGCTCACATATGAACTGTTGTACTACCTTATGTTGTAGGCTTAAACACTACAGTATGGTGTATGTTCACATTCCCTGGTAACACTGTCTGGTGTGTTTCTTGTAGTCTGCACAGATTACATACCTCATGCATAGGTATCTGTAAGTAGGGGCACACAGTACTATAAGGTACACAGTTAATGCTCATCTGTGTCGTCATACATTTGTGTGTTGTATGTATGTGTAATGTGTGTGTAATGATGCCTGTACCATGGCCGCAATCACATGTATGTTACAGGGTATGTGTGTGTACCGGGCAGCATGTATACTCTGTTACAGCAGTATGCTGGCTATAGTAACAACTGTGCACATATGTCAGGTAGGGGTATGGCATCAAAGACTAGGGTGGATTACCGTTGAAAGTGTAAATGTGCATTGCATTCATTGCACGGGATGACAATATTTTTCATCCATTAGCTTGATACATACCCCCATTGTGAGGTTGTGCATTGTATCCCACACAGTGTGCCGAGTGCTTGTGTATACTAGTTTGTTGTATGGAGTGTGGCAGGCACTGTCAGACAGTTGTGGGCTGAGCACTGATATGTGGTATCGAACATGTGTATCCCCTGATAGACAGACAGATGCTATATGTGGCAGTTAAGTGATATCAGTACATTAGAATATTAAGTGTGCCACATGACTTGCTCACATATTTTTCTTTTCCTTCCAGGGTGATGGTGCATCAGCGAAACTCACCTTATACAGCAGCAGAGAATCAGGAGATCCACCAGAGCCTGGTGCAGAATTACTGTGTGCTGTTTTCCAGGACCAGCCAGAACCAGCATGAGAGGGCTGCACTGTGGCAAGATCTTGTCCGTCGGGTAAATGACATAGGCATGCATAACCTGACATATGAGCAGGTAAGCCATCACTGCAGTGATTTAATTAGACATGTCCGGCAGCGTGCTTCTGATATCCACAGACAACAGCTTGCCACAGGCAGTGGGGTACCTATCCACCCCCCCCACCAGTGTGGAGGAGCACCTCCTAAGTGTTGTGGCTCCAGGCCAACAACAGCAACATCCACAAACATGTGTCATCATGGAGGCTGGAGCCACCCAGCATGTTGAAATGGAGCATGCAGGTAACATGCTGTGTCTGTAGTTGACTGTTCTCTGTACTGGTAGTTTATGCATGTGTGAGATATGTACTGTTTGTGTAGCTGTTAACCTGCCTATTCTTCTGCAAGATTGATATTCTGAGCATAATCTGTACACCTGTGAAAGCCACCTGTTGTACTACTGTACTTTATCATACTCACAGTATCAATGGCACAGTTGTGGCCACTGGCAATCACTCTCATATTTTTGCAGGTCCCTCTGGAGTGACAGCAAGGCAGCCAATCCATGCTGGTGAGTGTGTAATAACAATACTATTGCTAATGACATGTGCATGTCATATGGAGGTGTAGTCTGTGCACATGTAACACACCTACGCATAATGCATGCTGTGCATGTTTGCTGTGAGACTATGCATATCCCATTATTCTCAATAGCTGCCTCACTCACATGCAATACACAGAGCATGACACACATTTGTGGCAATACAGTACTGGACATTGTATAGGCATACCTGATACACATGTACACAACACACACGCTTGGCATACACACTACACCTTAGCCTGCTACACATGTCCAATTATGACACCTGCTGTATGGCCACCCTTCAGTATTCCACTTATCATCTATGCAGCACACATAATATACCTGAGGGGTAGAGGCCTATCATGTCTTTGTGCAACAGTCTTGAACAAATAATAAATTCATGTTAGGCAATGCTCACTATTGGCCACCTTACAAACCCATGTAACAAGTGGCTGTGTAATTGTGGATGTAGTCATGTTACTGCACATCAGGTATAGCATGCTAGCTGCCTGTCTGGCACACATTATTATTGTTGACTGACCACAAGAAGCATGTTGATCATGGCTCACGTTACTACACCACATCCAGTTCTGCCAACCACAAAAGTACACATAGCAGTCACTGCATAGCACCGTCATGTGTGTGTGTGTGTGTGTGTGTGTGTGTGTGTGTGTGTGTGTGTGTGTGTGTGTGTGTGCAAATATATGCACCCACAGTTTGTAACACTTGCATAAAATTGTTTTGTCCTTGTACATATTGTGTCCCAGGGTGGAGACAATCACTGAACAACTACACACAAGCATCAAGTACATGTATACTGTTATTAACAAGGGCTGTCTGCACTTGTACTGCATGTTTCTGTGCAACACATAATCTGCATGCTGACACGTGCGCAGTGATGTTTTTCCTTGTGATACTGTCACCCGCCCTAAAACAGTATTGTGTATGTGTTGGCTTGCAAGTGTGTCTGTGTTTGTATCTGCTGTACTGAGGAGTGTGCCTGTGTGCTTGTGCACCTGTGTGCATGTGCACCTGTGTGCATGTGTGCATGTGTGCCTGTGTGCCTGTGTGCATGTGTGCATGTGCACCAGTGTGCCTGTGTGCCTGTGTGCTACTATCGTGTACACATTTGTAAACTGTGTTTCCTATCTTCCTCTCACAGGTTCTGATGTTGCTCTGGTGGAGTGCAGCAGGGAACCTGAAGCCACTGTTGGGGATAGTGATTATGATGATACATGTGTAATGGCACAGGGAGGTGTGACAGGGTCTGTTGTTGGTCAGCCAATTGACACTACACAGCAGTCAACCCCATCAATGCGCACAGTCATCCTGCCTATACATCCATTGTCACCAATGTCCTTAGCTGAGGGACAGCATACAGTGGGCATTGACCAAGGTAGTGTGGTATCATTGGCACATGCATCCTCTCACAGCCATGGCCAGATTCCTGACATGGTACCACACAGGCAGATGTCCAGGGGTTCTTGTGGGAGCATCCGTAGTCATACTGCCCCTGTCAGACGTGCCCACAGAGGTCTTTCAACCTCAGCTATGTTCCGGGCTGTAATGCAGGCACAGGCATGTAAGGAATGGTACACAAGACAGGGTCTGAGGGAGCTTAGAGCACATTGCACCGCTATGAATGACACTATGCATGACGTTGCGTCTGCCATCCATAACATCAGCGAGGTCATTGATAGACATTGGGGAGACACATTAGATCTCTTCCACAACTACATGTCCAGGAGCCAGGACAGTGCAGGATGGTTGAGGCGTCGATGTATGCCAGCAACATTATCATCTGGCAGTCATCGCGGACGACAACAAACCCGCAGCTGCTCCCATAGTGGCAGTACCAGCCCCAACAATGCTGGGTCTGTGCTGTCATTAGACCGTCTGAGAAGACCACGTGCACGTGGCTCTGGACAGTCCCAGCAGGGACATGTGTCCAGTCAACAACCCACTGCTTCTGATGACAGTACCCAGTCTGGCTTAGTACCTGATATTGTCCGTAGCATCCCTGCCAGGCACAGGTACCGTGTCCGTGGCCAAAGACAGTGATCTGTATGACCTGGCAGGTACAGTCTGTGACTGTCCACAAACACCTGTGTATGGCAGCCATGTGGTGGAACTGTGTGCATGCATACACACACACATAATGCTAACACCTAGGGCTAACACATACACACACATTGCAGCAACATTGCCCCATGTTGTACTGTTGTCCCTCACTAACACACACACACACACACACACACACACACACACACACACACACACACACACACACACACACACACACACACATACATGTCAATTGGATGTGTCAGTGGCAGACTCTGGCAAACCAAGTACACACCCTGTGCATATGATGAAACTGTGCCACCTCCTGCCATCTGTAACATTGATGCAGGAACAGGGTAGCATGGTGCTGATGCACAGGGTGACTACATAGCACTGTAGTAATATTATCATGTTGTTAACAGTACAGTGTAATGATATTGTTGTGGGTATATTCGAGCATGCATGATACATTACCTATGTTTGTCATTGCAGTTTTGTATACACCAGTGTTAATTCCCAAAGTGTACTGTCTGCACATGTGCCACATGGCTGTTGTGTGTACCTGTGCCTGCATGTGTTGGGATGTGGACAGTACATGTGTGATGTTTGCAGCACTGAGTTGCAGGTGTACATTTGTGAACATGGTTAGCATGGAACATGACATGGTTTGACAGTATGCTGTGGGTGATATGGTTTCCAAATGTCAATGGTCTGCATTCTGGTAGTATACACAGCTTACATAGCCTGACATTCAGTGGTCATTACATGGTGTCTCCTCAACTGATACACAGATGTAGGAACCTGGTGTCAGTGATATCCCTGCCGTACTACACTATACCAGTAGCCATTCTTACTGAGCCACACACATCCCTGGGAACAATACTCTTTGGCATATAGGTACATGCCAACACACTACGGATATGTCCATCCACGACTGCAAATACATACAGTGGTCTACAATGCATTCTACACATGACACACCTAACCACCACAAGGGTATCATATGGACAGATACCTGTTTTCCAAGCCATGCTGTATTGTTATAACGCAACTGTGGCATTGGCATCGGCATGTAGTTAACATAGTATTCCAACAGTACCATGTAGGTGGTAGCACCCATCATGTAGAACGGGTAGTGGTGTGTGGACAAATGTTATCTTGTCTTTCCTGTGATAGTCATATTTCCAAAGGTATTCTGCAGTTCCTCGGTGTATCACCTAAGCAAGACGGTGTCTGTATGCATATCAGCAACAGTTGCCATCCACCTACACTGGGTGCCCATCACTCACAGACTTTGCTGTGTTTTAACATGTCTGACATATACTCCAGACATGAACCCTCACCCACATTAATCTATCAAAGCTTTCATGGGTGTGTGTCACATAGTTGGCATAGGACACAGATCACTGCAGTAGCCTGCATTGTCACCAACATACATGTATGGCCTAAGGTCTGGTAAGCTGCGGCACATGCTGGCAAAGGTAACAACTGTATTCATATGGGGCAGGCTTCACACATAGGAACTATTAAAGGTCACAGGTACATATCTGTATGTGGCACACACATACCTGATGTGTGCATTGAAATTACTGTTATAATCATATGTCATACAATAATAAAAGCAAAACACACAACACATTGACAAACTGTGTGACAAACGCACACATGGCATTTGTAGGATTCAAACCCCTACCTAACTATGTTATGATACTTAAGAGAGACGCATTAGCGCAGCGCGCTATTCACATTACTGGATGATTTCCCTTCTCCTGCTGTATTTATAGGGTGCTGACATCATCAGTCTTTCCAAAGAGGAATGTACATCTTTTAGTGTGTTATCCCAGTCTTCAAGAAGGCCGTTCCTTTCACAGAGAATTGCATACATACACACTTGTGAAGACTGGGGTGGAATACTTCAAAGGCCCCGTGCTGGAGGATAATACAGCCCAATCTGCAGAATCCTTTACAAATACATTGTATGAGCACCTGCAGGTATGTATTGATCATGCTATCCCAAATAAAACCATGACTCCTCCAAAACAGGAGACCTGTCTGGTTGACCCCAGCCATATATAAGCTGTACAACAGAAGGGGGAAGCTACTACATAACAGAGCAATATCTCACAGACCCACATAGTTCATAACCTCTCCTTTGCTAATCACATTGACAGATTCATTGCAAAGACCTTTATATAGCCCTCCTTATCACATGGGTGTTTGCATGTAGATCATGGGAGGTCATTGTAGCCCTATACTAGTCACTCATCAGGCCCATGTTTGACTACAATGCCCCTTTTGGGGTGTACCTTACCCAACACCTGCGGCAACTACAGTGAACACAACAGTACCTTCCCAAGAGGATCATGGACTACACACAGATGTCCTATGCAGCTCAACTAAAGGATCTCCAGCTCTACTCAGTTGCTTAACGCCTACTCAGAGGTGATCTATGCCTGACGTACGCAGCCATTTCAAACCCAGAAGTAATGGACATGCTCCACGTCATAACATCCAAGACCCTTAGAGCTACACACTCCAGGGACTTAAACCTCAGCACAAAAATAAATAGGACATGCTGCAGGGACAGATTCATTACCCAGAGGCTCCCCTCACTCTGGAATTGAATCCCAATTAAAGTCAGACATAGCCCCTCGCCAACCCTCTTCCAGCGAAATACAGCTGCATGGATGGGAAATTGCAATTTCACCCCTGGTATCTCCACTGTGTCCCTGCTTGACAGAGGCACAGCAAACTAGCCTTAAAGGGTGCCTTCTATGACCTACTTTACAGAGTCACAGTAGGCTACTCTACTGGGGAGGTAGACGCCAAATACACTCTGCCTAGGCTTATGAATTCCCTAGGGCAGACAGCCTAGTATTGACCTCTGCACCTATGTTTATGTTTGGGATGCACAATATTTGTTGCTGCTACTGTTTGCAGGTCTTTATTGCCGTAGCTTTTCCAGTTTCTATGAACAACTTGTGTATCTGCGTAACATGTTTGATCATGACAGGGTTCCAATATATTAATATATGTGTCTGTTGTCATTTAAATGTGTGCACAGGGCGGATTGCTGGATCATGGGAGGTTCCTGGCTTAACACATACAATTGCCAGATATGTGTGACTGACTGCTATACTCAGACATGGCCTAAGTGTGTGAGCATGCCCAGTTCAGGCTCTCCATGGTTTGTTTCCTGACATATGTCTCATTTATCCAAGTGTGTGAGCATGCCCAGTGTGACCTTTCCATATGTTGTGATCTGGAGTCCACTACATTTCTGGTTGTGTGTGAACATGACCAATATTGACATTTATACTGTGTGTGTTGGAAGTCATGTTGTGTTCTTACTGCCAGACTCCTTTGTGTCATAACTCAACAGGGATTATGCTGTGCCTGCAGGGTTTCCATGTGATAGTTTGCAAAGACTTGGCAACATTCTCTCATACTGGATGAACACTGCAATACTGTCATGGTGTAGTGGTTCAGTACTTTCACTATGATGCACAGTATCATGGGTTTGAGTCCCATCACTGCTTTAAATATTCATACTGAGCAGACCAGACTGGTTAAGGGCCAGTTGGGCAACTATGAGCATGTTGCATTTTGTTCAGCTATGGCCTACTTAAACCAGGCTTGTCCGACATTGCTGTGTATTCATCAACTTGGGTGGACTTTGCCAAACATTACTCCACATTGACCACAGTTGTACTAGTTGGTGTGTGTGATTCTGTTCATAGGTTCATACTAGGCTATCTGCCCTAGGGCATTTATAATCCTAGCCAGAGTGTGTTTGGCTTTCAACACACATTTTAAGTGGAGTTTGCCATGACATTTTTCAAGGTTAGTATACTGTGCCTCTGTCTAACAGTGACATAGAAGTGATACCCAGGGTAAACCTACAATCTCCCATCCACTCATCAAGATTCCTCTTGAAGAGAGTCAATGAGGGACTCTGGCTAACCTGGAGTGGGGGTTTACTCAAGAGTGGGGGGAGACTCTGGGTTATGAATCTGTCACTCCAGCATGTCCTTTTTATTTCAGTCCTGAGGTTCAGGTCTCTTGAGCACGTAGCTTGATGGGATTCTGAGTTTCCGAGGTGCAGCGTGTCCATTGATTCCAGGTTGGACATGGCTTTATACATCAGACACAGATTGCCTCTGGGCAGGCGGTATGCCACTGAGTGGAGCTGAAGTTTCTTTAACCGGACAGCAAATGGCATGTGCTTGAGCCCTTTGATCCTCCTGGTGAGGTACGTTTGTGGTCTTTCCAGCTGCTGCAGGTGTCTGATAAGGTACATCCCACAAGGGGCATTGTACTCAATTATGGGCCTGATGAGGGATGAGTTAAGAGGCACGATGACCTCCCCTGATGTAGATGTGAATATCTTCATGATTAGGTGGGCTATATGAAATGTTTTTCTAAACACTTTGGCCACGTGGTTATCGAATGAGAGATTGCTATCAGCTTGGGTCCCCAGGTCCCTTATCACTTCTTCCATATTTAATGGGTTAACACCTATGTGGTAATTTGTGGGCACTTAGTTTTTGCCAAAGGGGAGGACTATACACTGTTTTGCTTTTAGCTTGAGGACATGGCTCTGACACCAGTTGTCTGTTTCTATGAGGCCCTTTTGTAGGATGCTTGTGTCAGCTGGAGGGTCGATTATGGTGCCCAGTTTGCAGTCATCTGCAAACTTGTTCACCAACAGTCCTTCTGTGTTGGCCTGTACCTCTGAGAAATATATACCAAACAAGGGAGGTCCCAGGACTGAGCCTTGTGGGATTCCACTTGTAGCTGGTTTGGGGTCTGACATGGCTCCAGCATTTCTGACCATGTGGGTTCTGTCCTTGAGCCAGTTTGCAACCCATCTAGTGACATAGGGGTTTATACTGAAGCTGGTGATCTTATCTATGATGACCAAGTGGGGTACTGTATGGAAGGCTTTTGCGAGGTCCAGGTAGGCTGTGTGGACCACCTTCCCCTCATCAATGGTCTTGGTGACTGTTTCAAATGACTCAACCAGGTTTAAGAGGCAGGATCTGCCCTTAACAAAGCCAAACTGGGTAGGATCCCGTGTCTGTAGGTCCCCAATATGTTTATTTCTGAGGTCCATGATGATCTTTCCATAGCTTTGCAGACCAAGCTAGTCAGGCTTCTGGGGCAATAGTTTGCAGTATCCATTGAGGCACCACCTTTGTGGAGAGGGACCACTGTTGCTGTACACTGCTCTTTGGGAACATATCCTGTGGTAAGGCTGAGATTGGACAGTGGTTTTATGTTTGTGTTCAATTCTTCTTGGGGTTCATGTTGGACACAGCCCAGGACACTGTCTGGTCCCATTGATGCTGTGTGTTTTGCTTTGGAGAGACTGGCTGTTACCTGAGCATCTCAGATGTCAGGGGGCCAGCACTCTGCTGGGATAGATATTTGCCCTTTTGGTGGGGAGGGGGGGGGGAGTTTGCACTGAACCTGTCAGCTCAGATTTTGGCAATGTCTGTGGGTTTGTGTATTGTTTGTCATTTTGGACTACTTCTGAGCATATCTGGGGATTCCCACACAGGTTCCTACCATACATAAAGAACGCCTTGTGATTATCCTTGGTGTCCTGTACAATTTTTATCTCAAAGATGGCCTTAGACGATCTTATGTGTGGCCATAGTTTTTCAATAATACTGATCAGAGATGCCTTCCCTTTTTGGGATTTTGATCTATCATATAGTAGCTTCCTCCTTTTATTACATGGTTTGTTTATGGCTGGGGTCCACTGGACAGGATGCCTGGCTTTGGAGGATTGGGTCTTGGTTTTATTTGGGATTGCATGATCCATGCATTCCTGAAGGTGTTCATAGAATGCGTTTATAAAGAGTTATGAGGTCTGGGCCATATTTTCCACAGGCACAGGGGCTGTGAAGGATTCCACCTCAGTTTTGAGGAGTGTGACATTTGCTTTAGTGAATAATTTTCACTGTGTTTTTCTGGCCATGGGCTGGGATCGGGATGTGAATATCCAGTGAGATTACTCTCTGGTCTGATCTTACCAGTGAGGGATACACTTCTGGTCTTGGGCATAGAGTCCCCATGTTGGTGATGATCGGGTCCAGTATGTTTTCCCCTGTTGTGGGAGTGGTAGCAAGTTGTTCCATAGCATTTTGGTTTATAAATTCTGGGAACATTTGGGCTAGGGTGTTGGGGCAAGGGTAATGCTCCCAGTCTATGTTTGGGTAGTTGAAGTCACCCAATATAATGGTGTTTGGGGAGACCTTCATATTTTCATGTGTTCTCCAGTGGGCCAAGTGTGGTTCCTGGGTTTAGGAGTGGGGTTGGGATGTGAATATCCAGTGAGATTAGTTTATGGTCTGATCTTACCAGTGAGGGATGCACTTCTGGTCTGGAGCATAGAGTCCCCATGTTGGTGATGATCATGTCCAGTATGTTTTCCCCTGTTGTGGGAGTGGTAACAAGTTGTTCCATAGCATTTGAATTTATAAATTCTAGGAACCTTTGGGCTAGGGTGTTGGAGCTAGAGTAATGCTCCCGGTCTATGTTTGGGTAGTTGAAGTCACCCAATATAATGGTGTTTTGGAGAGACCTTCATATTTTCCAGTGTTCTCAGGAAGGCCGAGTGGGTTTCCTGGGTTTGGGAGGGTGGTCTGTAGCAGGCTATGAACTGGAAGGCGGTTTTAGCCACTGTTAGTTGCACATGGATAGTCTCCGATGCTTCATGCTGTGCCACCAACCTGGGGGTGTGGGTATCTTTGAAAAATATTGATACTCCCCCTCCTTTTGTGGTTTGTTCCATGTTTTGCATCTGTAAAGCATGGTATGAGGTGTAACCTGTTAATGCTAGGGTGCTCCTGGGAGCCTTGAAACAGGTTTCTGTTACTACACAGATATCAACATTCTCCATGCTGAGGAGAGTTTGGAGTGCGTGCATCTAGCAGTTTAGACTTCTGGCATTGAGTAGCATTACTTATAGTTTCTTATCCCTTGTGATACCTATGGAGGTGGGTTTGTGTTTTGTGCCTTACCTAAAAAGGCACTATGGGGGTGACAAGAGCCTTTGGCAATATCCAAAAGGCTACAGGTGATAGGTGAAATCCATCCCTAGCGAAGCATCATGTCTTGTCGAGCATGTCATCCCAGGCTGACAGGCATTGTATCCCCTTTCACTGACAACAATACTTAAGCCAATTTTTGTAATTGATCATCTTGTCTTCATATTGTGGCCTCATGTTTGGTGAGGGTAGGATGATATTCAAGGTCATCAAGTTTGCATATACTACATGGTGGTAAATGCTGTTTAGCACTACCTTACATTGCTTAACACATGACAATCATGCTTCAGGTGGTGCTGCAGGGCTGCCTATGTCAGATGCACATACTGCACTCCCTATACATGTTTGGAAACAGGTAGTGTCAAGTTAGGCATCCCTTTTACTATATGTGCAAGTCAGAGAGCGGTATCATTTCCAGGGTTCCTACTGAGCCAGTGTATGTGCTATGCATTGCCTCTTTGCCAAGACCAAGGCATACTGGGCACACCTCATTCTGCCTACTGGGGCAGGCTCAGGTTGTTCCTCCTCCGAGTCACGGTCTGCCTGTGATGGCCTTGGTACTGGTGGGTGGCTGTTTGGCCCAGGCCTATGCTGGCCCTGCTGCAGCTGTTTTCACAGAATCATATTATGTAGCATAGCACATACCATGACAATTTGGGTACATGTAGTTGGTGAGTACTGCAAGACTCCATCAGATGTGTCCAGGCACTGGAACCATGACTTGAGTAACCCAAACACACGCTCAATTACATTTCGTGTTTGTGCGTGTGCCTCATTATGGCGTTCCTGTTCAGGTGTGTATGCGTTTCTGATGGGTGTCATCAGCCACGGCTCCAGTGCATAGCCAGCATCCCCCACTAAGTGACCATGTGGGATGTCCCCATTGGCAAATGTCTGGTACAGCTGCATCAGATACCAGATATGGGAATCATGGTAGCTTTCAGGGCAGCCAGCACACACATTCATTATTATGCCCTGGGCATCACACACAACCTGGCAGTTGATGGAGGGGAAGCCCTTGCGGTTGACGTAGGCCCTACCCCGCTCACCGGCTGGTGCTTTGATGCGTATATGCGTGCAGTCTATTGCACCCACTACCTCAGGGTATTCTGCTATTTGCTGGAAGAGACGCATATTGCTGGACAATACCTCATGCGAATTGGGGAAATATACATGATCACCGACATGTGCTGACATGGCATCCAGGAACTGGTGCAGTACCCTGGATGCTGATGCCTGTGATATCCCCATCATATCACCAGTTGGTCTCTGAAAGGTACCTGTTGCTAGTATTCTTAGGCCAACACATACCTTAGTTTCCACTGGGATGGGTACCCCTCTGTTGGTTCTGTGTGAGAGGCGTGGCCTGCACAGCTCAACAATTTGCTGCAGGAGGTCTCTGTCCACTCTATAGCACTCCACTATCTCCAGCTCATGTAATCCCTGGTAGGTGACCCTGGGCCTGTACACTCTTCTCCGTCTCCTCACTGTGGGTTGTCTGGCAGCATTTGCATTGTCACCACCCTCAGCATGTTGCATATGTCGCCTTATAACAGCAATGACAGCCCCTAGCATTTTTTGTCTGAGTGTAGCTTTTTCAGTTTTCACTTCTAGTAGCTTACTCCAGTGTTGCAGTGTCTCTTGAGAGAAACAAACTGCACTGTTGTTTGTAGAGTTTTAAGTGCTGGGCTGGGCTAGTGTTCTGCCTGTGTAATTGCCTGATTCTGATTGTTTGTACCTGCTAGCTCTACTAGAATTTACTGGTAGCTTCCTACTATTTGTTGTGCTTCCTTTTTCCTTTCTGTTTCCTCGGGGGAGCGACGCACATACAAGCGGAAACACACTCACAGCAGCTCACACGCGTGCACACATGCTTAGATGGACTAAAACTTGCTTATTCGGGTTGAAACGTGCACACACCAGTGCAAACACGCTTACAGGTCTTCCAACAGCCTTATACATACTCCAGCTTAAACGTGTGCACTCTGTCTTACTCGAGTTTACAGGTGCGCACACACGTGCATACCCGCTCAGCAAGAAACTTTGGTGTTATCCACAGTATACACCTTCCATTTCTTGGCTTTCTCTGGCCTACCTGTTGACACACCTCTTTCCATGATGTCTGACAGCTAACACAAGCCACTGTGCTCCAATGAGCTTCACTCCTTTCATACATACCCCCCTTGTGATGTCACCTGTCTCCTACACTCCACTGACTGTGCTCATTTGCTATGTAAAAGTGTGATTCACTATCCTAACACTCATTTACATAGGATTGCCTACTAATGCTTGGTTACATGTCTTAGACTGGGCTTCTCCCCTTAGCAACCCCTACTCGGTGGCCATGTTGTCTTCAGCCTGCTATTCCCTTACATTGTCATTTAACAATTTTCATAAATTCCACGTTTGTGGCTTTTATTGTCTTATTTCATGATTTTTATAGCGCACCCCATTTGCGCGGCGCTGCGCTATGCTTAAACATTGGAAATCGCCGAAAAAAAAAATTCTTTTTATTTTTATTTTGCATTGGGGAAACTTTCCAATGGCCGTATATTTGGCCATTGGCATGCTTCCTCAACCATATGCAATCTTTATTTCGAGCTGACAAGGCTCCATTGTGCTATTTGCAGAATGGTACTCAGTTGTCAACTGAGTACATTTCTGCAGCTAACACGTCTCCTACTCGGACAGGTTTGTGCTTCCTGGATTGCAAATTTACCTCATTTGCATGCCTTTCAGCTGCAAGTGAGGTAATTTGCATATCCCAGCCCTGTCCATGTAGGAGACATTTTAGGAGCTCTCTTACACGCCCCTACAGGCTGTTCCTGTATCGCTCGTCGGACATGATGGCTGCATGGAGTCTTACTCTACTCGTAGACTCCGTGCAAGCCATCGTTAATCCGGCCCAGAGTCTTTACACTTAGCTGAACTCCATAACCATTAAGGTGTCAAAATATAACCCAGAACTGGAACCACAAAACTGCAAATCCAAAATACCAGTCCAAGTGTTCCAAGTAGAAACCACACCGGTTGTAAAAACAATGAAATTTATTGACCAAAAGATTGAGCACTTTCTTCTGGTTATAGCAAAAGACTTCCTCAGAATCTAACTAAACGTAAGTAAAAACACATTTAAATCTTATTTGAACATTGTCACTTGTCCCATTAACTAATTAACATCTAAAACAATGATTCAAAATTTAAAGCAATATAGCCATGAATGAAACAAATAAAGAATTCCTTACTTCCAATGAGTATATAAAAACAGTTATCACAGCATCAAAATCTAAACAACATAGGACCTAAGTTTGAGAATACTATTGATACTTAAATAATCATTAAGCCCAGGAGGGCCGAGGGCCTGCAGTCTAATTTGCCATCTCAATTCTTTGGTCTCCAATAAATCCTGCCAAGAACCCCCCGGGATTCTTTTCAATCATTTGAATACCAAAGAATGTGAACTGATTCCCATAATATTAGTTCACATGTTTGGCCAAAGCATTACTCATTTTGAGATGCCTGATGTTTAACAAATGTTCATAGATTTGATCTCTAAAATGTCTTTGAGTCTTGCCCACATAAAAACTAGCACATTGACTGCATACAGCAACAGAAACAATACCTTTGGTGTTACAGTTGCAATAAAAGGTAGGGTTAAGAAGTTTTCCATTCACCATATATGTTTCTCCCTCCCTAATATGAGAGCATTGGGGGCATGCTCCACATTTTTAGGTACCATATCTTCTAGAGTGACTGTTGCCAGTCTGTTCAAGATAGTTTTTGATAGCTTTAGCCTTTCTACATACCAACTTTGATTCTTTACCAATATATTCAAGAATCCCATCAAAACAAGAAAAGATGCTCCAGTTCTTTCTTAAAATGTTAACTATTTCAGAATGTTCAGTGCTGAAAGTGGTGATAAATGCTCGTATAAGTGTATTGTCCCCAGTGTCTTGTCAAGCACCCATATCCCCCCAGGTTGTCTTCAAAACAGCCCAACTAACATCCAAACCAAAAGGTAAAAAAGTCACACAGACAAACCAGTTATTAAAAAGCTACAAGAGAAATCTAGCTATGCTGTGCTTTTTTACCTTTTCTTTTTAAGTCTTTGTGGATACATTCAGGTCAGTAAAGCCAAAACCCACTAGCTGTAGACATAACATGTTTCAGCCTTCTTATGACCTCATCAACACAGAATAAATTTATTACAATGGCCTCTATTACAGGAGGTTTAAGGTATCACACAGTGAACACTCTTAACTTGGGTGGTGCAGTGGAGCAGTGGTGCAGTGGTTAGCATTGTTGTCTGACAGCAAGAGGTTTTCCGGCTTGATTCTAAGCTGGAGTGCCTTCTGTGTGGAGTCTATATTTCCTGCCTGCATTTGCATGAGTTTTCCTCCAGGGAATACAGTTTCCTCCCACATTCCAAAGACATGCATCTGGAGCATTTCTCCCCAGGCCTCCTCTGAAAATGGGCTCTGCCCCAGTCAGACTTTCCTGGTAAACAAATGTTAAATAAAATAAAGTAAATTTTGCAGGCATCGTAATGGTTACAGTCTGATGATGAGGTCATAAGAAGGCCAAAACATGTCCACAACTAGTGGAATTTGGCTTTATTGGCCTGAATGTCTTCACAAAGACTTAAAAAGAAAAAGTAAAAAGTCACAGACATTCAGAAGCCATATAGCTGAAACACTTGATGTCCTTATGGGGTCATTTGCATATATCTCATGGACCTTATTACAGGAGGTTTAAGGTATCACACAGTGAAAACTTTAGATTGGCTAGGTTTTTCTTGTAGGTTTTTGCAGCACTGGTTCTGACATACTAGCATATATAGAGACATGAGCAAAGTTGTGTCAGGACCCGGAGGTATCACTTATTTCTGTGGTAATATAAGTGTGATCATTGTCACTGCTATACATTAGAGATGATTAAAACACATTTGTTGTTCATATCTAACTTGTGTTCAGCCAAACGGCAAGGTATTCCTGCATTGCCAGAATAATGAAAGTGTGCATAGCTGAGTTTTACTTGTTAAGCACATATTATCAAATCTAGCGTACATGTGGTGCTGTAGGAACAGATGCCATTGAATTCATTGAGTCCTCAGGGAATAGATAAAGAAGTTCATTTACACTGAATGTTTGTGAATTTCTTTACCTGCTCCTGGTGCAGTTGGTAACTCCAACACTTAAAGCATCAGTATCACATTGCTGAGACTTAAGTGTATTCTGCCCTACTGTATGGCCTGTCGTATGGCATAATACCTGGGGGTGGAGTTGGGTTTTACATTCTGAATAGCTTTACTGAATGAAATAGAGAAGGCAGAGACCCTCTGCAATTCTAGTAAAAGCACTTTAGAATCAGTCCATTTATTTAAAATGATAGCTCTTCCATTTAGTGATAAACTGTTACTAAAAAGTGCCAAATTAAGAACTATATCTTTAGGAGCTTAAAACACACTGCATTTATCCCTTGTGCTTTTCACGTGTCTTAAGTGTAAAAATCTACTTTTAAGACTCATCACACACACACACACACACGCACACACGCACACACACACACACACACACACACACACACACACACACACACACACACACACACACACACTGTGTATATATCTATAGAAAATGTTTGACAGACCCAAGCATTGACACTCTTAATGTCAACCACAAAATTTTGTTCTTCTTCTTTCGGCTTTTCCCGGTTAGGGGTCGCCACAGTGGAACTCCGGTCTGCTAATGATTGGCAGTAGATTTTTATAGTGCCAAGGTGCCAGCTCGATGCCCAACCTTCAACTAAGGCAGTCCCATTTACGCATGTCTTTCGAACTCCACTCGACAGCGGGGAGGACATGCAGACTCCACAATGTAAACAACCTAAATGTCAACGATGTAGTATGCATTTACTGACCTCGGTGCATGCAAATTTAAACATAAAAAATCAAATCATTTTTTGGGAGGGGGCAACATCCCCTGCTCCTCACACATCTCCTGCTAATTAAATATACCAACTCTGAGATCGCATAACATCGGGCAAAGGACGTTTCCCAAAGCCAAGATTTATGCAGTCTTGCACAACTGTCAACATTCTGATTCATTGATTTTACCAAATTATTCAACTCTCCCATTTATATGTATATATGGATTCACTTTATAACCTTGAAATGCTGAAAATATCGAATTTCAGTATCTCGAGACTATAAAACCGAATCCACAAAACACCGACAAACAAAAACCGTGAAACCACATAACCGAAAACACCGCACACACTACACTTAACATACAACACAACACCGCATCACAACATAAACAAAAAACAACACACATACACAACTCACACACACATAAGAGGGCAAGCCCCTGCACCCCCTACTTATATATACTAACTCCGAGATCGCACAAACACAACACAAAAGCTCACTCACACACGCACATTCTCCAGTCCCTCACACACACTCTAACTCCCACTCAAAACCCTTACAAAACACTCACTTACCTGACATAACACCTACATCCACACATGGCACCGCGCACCACCAAAACACAAACCCGGACATTACGTAGCGTAACTTCATAACCGCAAATTCGACATATTTTCGAGATATATTCAAATTTGCGATTATGAACGTTCGCTATTTGTAACATTCGACTTTATAGCTTTGAGATACTGAAATTTGACATTTCAGCATTTCGATGTTATAAAGTGAACCCGTATATATGTATATATATATATATATATATATATATATATATATATATATATAAATATATATATATATATATATATATATATATATATTTATATATATATATATATATATATATATATATATATATATATATATATATAAATATATGTATGTATCAACCACACAGAAATGATACACATACACAGACGCACACAGACATACATGTACACACACACACACACACACACACACACACACACACACACACACACACACACACACACACACACACACACACACACGTTTGCTTGCATGCACTTATGTGTTAGCCACTTGGCTTTATTATAAGTTCTTAATGTATTGTGTATAGAAGTGTGCATATGTTTAGAAGTGTTGCATATAGTCCTATGTTTTTCTAAATAAGATAAACCTTATTTAAAGAAAAATAAACTCAATAGTGAACTGTTTTTTGTCATCTATAGTTAAACTGCTACCTTGAAATGTATTGCTCAAGTAAATAACTTTAACTAAGACCTCAAGGCCTCATTTTCTATTATATTAATAACTGTACAGATTGAAACCGTAATGGGAAAGTACACTGTGTTAAAGGGCTAACACAGATTACGGATCATATTACTTGATTTATGTCTTATAGCTGACATTATGATTCTCTCAGGCAATTTAGCATTTATAATTTCAGGTGTTTTACATTATTTTCCATTTCCTGTAAAGTTTATTTCCTGGTCAGACCATCTGTCAACTGTATTTTTATTGGGTCTGCTGTTTTTTTCCAGTTTCCTGTGCTTTATATATTGCTTCTTCAACAGAATTCAATGCTCTGTTACATAAAAAATCCACAACAGTGTTATCTGAATTTGAAGGGACAGACACTGCTTTAAAGTGCATCAGTAAAGCCTGTTAAATGTCTTGTTTTATTTTCAACTGTTGCACTATTGTCTGGACAAGGCATCACTATATGTTGTTACTGGGTAATGGTGGAGTTGTTTTTTGTTTTATATTCTGACAAATACATAAGGGCTACTTTATTGCAGATCTCTGAAAATTTAAGGGATGGATTTTTGTTTTTTTAGTTTGTGATCTATGACTTGTTTGCTACATACTTAAGATGTTTTTTTCTTTTTTTTAAGTCAGTCATGTATTCAGCAATAAAATCAAGGGATTTTAGCTAGATGAACATCTGTTAAATACCATACTGTAAAGGATATAGCTAAACTTTTGAAACAACTAGCTCTAGGCTTAATAGTATTATAGCCCCTGATGCAAGGCATGTTATTACAATCATTGTCATTACTCCAAGGCACAAATATGGCACTCTGTTAGTAGGTCTCATCTAGTTCAAAAAACTGTACTTCTGTGAACCACTCATAAAAATCTGCATTTTTATTTAATTTAAGGAAAGCATGACTATCACTGCATTTCCTCACAGAAAGCAGAATGGCTGCCAATTACAGGTAGACCTAAGCTCTTGCCCCCCCCAAAAAAAAAATCACTGCTTTTAAGTTATTACATTTAGGAAATTGCCCATCACTCAACAGTAAACTAGTATTGTATTCTGGTATAACCCTTGGGATCTACTGGCAAAGAAGCCTTGTGTCTGAAAAAAAAATCCCTCGTCTAGGACATAGGGGATAGAGCCTTGAAGAAGGTAGTCCTGGCTAAATTAAATACCTTACCCTCCTACATAAGAAATCAGTTTCAGCTAGCCAAATTCAAGGTTAAAATGAAATATAATATGGTTTATTACTTGTAAATACAGGTACTTTAGAGATAATGGCTGGGTCCCCTTACTCAGACTGTGTTTCTACATGTGTGCTAAGCCTGAAATAGGTCCTTGGGGATCAGCTCTCTATCCTGGTTAACCAACCAGCCAGCCAACCAACCAACAAACAAAACAACCATTCTTGTCTTTTTAAGAGGTTTGTTGAATTTTGTCTGTTTGCCTCCATCTGACTTACAGCATTAATTTGACTGTTAATATTGTGATAACTGGTCACAACTGTAGTATTTACTTGGTGCCTGTAAATTTATATTGTGGCAATACTTTTATTGAAATTCATCTGATCATATCTGTCTTAATAGTTACTTTTTATGTCCACTTACCAACTGCTGCACTCAAAGATAATATCTGTAAATGTTTTTCTACTCAACGTTGATAGCTGCATTGTGTTTCCATTAATTATTGCTCCATATTATTAATTATTGTGTCATCTGTGGTCGTATCTCCCAATGTCTATACTGGTATGTTTTCTTTTCTCTTAGCTGTACCTTTGGCATGGCTTGTGTCTAACAAGGTTGTTTAACTAGTTATAAAGCAGATAAATAAAACATGAAGCAGCCTGTCACTGGACAGAACTCAGGGCTTATGCCAGCAGTAGCACCTGACATGCACCATTCTGCTGCAGCAGGCAGTCTAATTATTCAACATCTTACCATCTGCTAAACCTATGACTGTAACTAGTTGTATCACCACTTCTCTGAAGAGTATTTCCAAGCAGCACTAACTGTTGAATTATACAGTAGTATGGTTGGATATGATGCGTTAGATTTCAGTTTTATTGTACTAACAAAGATCAATGGTTATGACAGAATTAACTACAATTACAATTGCTCACTAGCTGTGGATGATGTTTCTCACGGCTACACTGTGGTCTTTCTTTGTCATTTTTAAAGTTATTTACTAAAAAAATGACAAAGGAAGAGCACTAGCCATGAGAAACCTCATCCACAGCTAGTGAGGTATGCAAGTGCTGGCTGGTGGAATTTTGATTACAATGCAGAAACATGCCAGCATTCAGTTTTATATTTAAGGATCTTACAGGGGGGAAATGGGAAAATGTTCTAAAGACAATTTAGACATGTAAAAAGTATGATTGAAAGCAAAAGTATGATTGAAAATAAAATTTCTGAAGACAGATTATTTTATTGAAATTTGAAGACATATTAGTAACTGTTAAGACTTACATAACCATGTGAGAGGACAGACTAAACATGTAGACAGTCATATTTTATAAGTTAAATAATGTGAGTACAACAGTGGGAAGAGGTAAAATGTAAAAGTGCACTTGTGATAGGTGTAGGGATGTACACGGCAGCTGTAAACCTCTTTATGGTCCCTAATAAACTGTAGCCTGAGAGCACCCTAGCAGGGACTATTCTGATGTAATATGCTGAAACCTCTACCCAGTACTGCATATACAATCAGCTTGTTCCAGTCATCCACCTAATCCACCATACTACCCTCTCCTATACCTCTCTGCCAAAGTTTCCCTTAGATTATGTGCCTTCATTTTCCACCTACTCCAACACGCCAGCCTCTCCTACAGTTTTCTTTCAGTCTCCCTTATAAATTATTCCTTCATGTTTAGGTGTACAACTACTGCTGTTACTGTAACACAGCGGCACTCTAAGCATTTTCATAGATGTCATTGTAGAGCCATACAAGCCAATACAGCCCTGCCACATTTATTTCTTTGTTTGTTTGATAACGTGCAATACACAACTGGGAACTCAGGTTTTCATTGGGGTGGCAGGGATAAAAGCTCCACAATACATAACACACACACACACACACACACATATATATATATATATATATATATATATATATATACAGAACGTATTTGCTAAAAAGTAAAATATAAATATCTTCAGACGTGTGAACAGGAATACACAGGAGTAAATGATGAACCTGCAATAAGCCTAAACTGACCATGTGGCATACTGTAAGTTGCAGTCTGTACAAATAATGTAACCCAAGTCCAAGGTGAAATAGAAATATTATATTAGCAGCATGGCATTTGTAATACATTTAACATGATTCTGTCCATTTGTGACATCACTTAGAGTATAAAACCAAAGCAAGATGCAAATGGGCAGTGACATGCACCTTACAGTTAACTATGTCTGTCACAAGGGCTCGTTTCACAATTGTACAAACATAATAACCTGAGGTGGCAGCTTCTCATAAACTGCTGCTGGGTTCATGTATGAATAATATTACAGTATTTAGGCTCCCTATTGAAATGTTGGACCCACAATGCCAAGTCCTGAAAAATAGAAAAAATTAAAAAAAAGACTGAAAATACAGAAGAGTGAATGCCAAACATTGTTTTTCCCTTTAAGCTTATTTTTGCGGGGGTGCACTTGCCCCATATTTCTAGATATCAACTCAAGGATTGCAGTTCCTTGGAAAAATTAAAATATTCTCAGAAATGGCAATTTCAGACTTAGTATATTAAAGTCCAAATATTCTGTCATTCATTCTCCAAATTGCGAGACTCTGTATTGCAAGTTACAATATTTTAAGTCGTTACAGAGTGTTTGACATGTGGAGTATGAGCTGGGTTGCCTAATCTTATAACCTCCTGGCAGCTCTTAATGACCTACCAGTGGT
The DNA here is from genome assembly GCF_019279795.1 of Protopterus annectens. NCBI lineage: Eukaryota > Metazoa > Chordata > Ceratodontiformes > Protopteridae > Protopterus > Protopterus annectens. Next base: position 1,072,543,703 of record NC_056741.1, read on the forward strand.
TGCTCTTTCTCTAAATTACTAATGAGCAATTATGATATATGCTTGGATCCTCAGAACTCACAGTGTATCTGTAGTATATAAAATAAGTAGTAAGCATAATACAATTCATTTACTTTCTGAATTAATTTGCAAGTCACTGCATATTAATGATAGCAGCACTGTTGCACACTATGAGCAGCTACCCTTCATGGGATAGTTTGCAATATGGTGTCTTATGGCTGTATGTGCCTGTGGACACTAAAGTAGTATAGGCTTCTCAGTGCTACTCTTCCTTACAGCCTCAGTATATTCCTCAGGTCAGTAAGTGCATGGGTGTGCATAAAGCTGATATTCAGTGTATCATAAGGATAGAAGTGATTCCCCAGGCACCTCCTGTGCTGTTATAAGGATGTGCAGCCTCTGATGCTGTGCCGCTTTTAGATAATGTAGCCCTTAAGTGCCCTCTGCAGTATATAACATGCAGGCACACAGCCTGTAAAACTGAACCCCATTAGAATAAGGTAACACTTCCCCCACATTTTCTGTACCATATAAAACTGCAGGATGCTCGGTGCTACCCGGCTGTTAACCCACCTTGCTGCTACATCGTTGCATGTGTTTTTTTTTTCTCTTTACAAAATTTGGTGTGCTGATGAAATGACCAGTGTTATGACTTTTACCCCAGTGTATCACTCATTTCACGTCAGTACACTGACTGTGCACTGACAAATGTGAGATTCTATACCTGAATGGGGCATCTGATAGTAGTGCAGATAAGATTCTCTCTGAACTTTAAATGTTCACAGTACGGCTTGAATTTTATAACAAACTAAAAGAAAAAAACAAAAAACCAAAGAGACAACTCCACTTTAATAACAGAAAGAAGTCACAAATGACTAAGCGCTTTTGGTAAAATGCTTTGGGTTCATCAGAGTCATTTGGGAAAATAAAGCACACATTTAAATATAAAAACACACCTGACATTACAACCAGCCACGGACAATTACATCATTTCAACACCTTCATCAAATAATTAGTAAATAATAAAGGCTAAATGTGCATATACCTTCATGCATATTAATATAAAATCTCTAAACTCCCGATATAAAATATCAGTCCTTTTCTAAAAATTAATCATGAAAAATTATATACAAACATATTTGCATTAAAATTTTCATACTGACTGAATGTAATTGTGATACTGTTGTTAAAATACAAAAATAGACAACTTGCACAACATTAGCTCTCTGTTTCAACACAGAGAGGAAAGATATACTATCATTTAAACCTGGTGGACCTGTGGCATTAAGCCTTAACTGCCACTTACATTCCTTGTTCTCCACTTTGAGCTTGTCATCACCCCCTCTCTCGCTCGGTAGAACCTGATCAATGACAAAGAAAATGAATTTTTTAACTAGGGGCAAATGGTACTGTGGACAAACAAAGCATTATGTACATTTTTATCTTAAGTGCCCTTAGATGTTCCACTATTCTCTCTCGGAGCCTATGTATAGTTTTAACCACATAAAATCCTTGACAGCTGGTGCATATGGCCACATAAACTAACATTCTAGTATTACAACTACATCTACCTGGGCATGAAAGGGCAAAGTCATAACTTTATACTGAAATATACAGTCCATCAGTTATATATTTACAATATCTGCATGGCCCACATTTGCACATAAGGGAATTATGCCTTTTGGTCTTAGGATGTTCTTCATGTTTTTATCCCTGCTGAACACAGCTCTTGGTCTACTCCCCAACTTCTCTTTTGCTTGCTCATCAAGGCATATATTCCAAGATTTATTAATTGCAGAAACAAGTAAGGGAGCCAGATGATTATACCTCAATACAAACACATCAGGATTTATCATCTGTCTTGCAATTTGCATACTCCCTTCTCCTGCTCTCAAAATGGGGGGAAAAACAGTAACCCTTTTATTGGTAACCTCCTGTAACAACTTGAGCAGCAATTTCAGTGTGTATCCTCTTTCAAAAAAACATCCCTATCAAGGTATAAAGCTCAGTTTTATTTTTTGTTTTAGTTTATCATTCTTTACCCTTTTTGGGTTGGTTACATTGTGGCTTGAATTTTATGTTTGTGAATGTATCTTGTTTTCCAGTTCCTTCATTGTGTTAGCCTACCATCAATGTAACTCACTTTCCCAGTGAATAACAGACTTAGTGACTTAAAGATTCAGTGGGTACCGAAATTTTTATGTACCAGAAATAGTATACATATCAAACTTAACACGTCTTAGACTGAGTACCAGAATAGGTATGTACCACAATTACTATGCACAATTATGTATCAAACTTAGCGAGTACTAGATTTAACCAGTACCAGCATTATTGTGCACCAGAAATAGTGTATATCAAAGTTAGTAAGTGTGAGACTTAGTGAGCACCAGAATTATTGTGTACGAAGCTTAGTGAGTTCAAGAAATATTGTGTAACTGAGAACCAGACTTGGGAATACCAGAATTGTGTTTTAGACTTAGTGAGTACCATAACTGCTACTACTGTGTTACAGAATTAATGTATAAAAACTTAGCACCAAAATTAATGTTTAATAAAGTTAGTGAGTACCAGAATTACATTGCAATTGTACTAGAATTAATCTGTAACAATCTTTCAGAACTGCAGTGTGATTGCACCAGAATTAGTATGTAACAAACTTAGTGAGTACCAGAATTACAGTGTGATTGTGCCAGAATTCATGTGTAACAAACTTTCAGAATTGCAGTATGATTGTACCAGAATTAGTATGCAACAAATGAACAGTTAGGGGATACCAGTAGAGCTGGTTCAGAAGACTTGGAGCAGGACAGAGGAAGTGAGAAGGCCATAGTAGGATTATGGAAATAAGGAAGTGTGGGAACTTAAACAGAACCAGGAGGGCCTTGAAGGTTTGGCACACGCAGTGGGGCCATCAGTAGAATTAGGAGCTAAGAGAGTGACTGTAGCATAAAGGATTCAGTTTTCCATCCTAATAAATACATTCAGGTGCACAAATCAGTTTTTAGTTGACAGAATATTCTCCCAGCAGGATTACTGGAGTCGGGTCCTATTTCAGATTAATGCAGCTGGAGATTCTAAGCCAATGTATTAACATCATGAAGCTCACTTCATGACATTAAATATCTGTTCTGTACAATGACAATCTGCATTTATTTTTCAATATAGCCAGGGGTGAGTTTGAATTTTAAAGTGACAGAAATAGTAACAGTTCTTATGATTCTGCATTAGTTATTGGCTACACAAGACTCCCATGCAAGTTACTGCTACAGTGACATTTTCTTTTAAGCAAAATATCAGAGTTAGATAACCTTCTCTGATTTTGGGACTCTCAGTAACCCCAGCATTTGTTTGTGCCTCAAATGAGCTATTAATATGTACTGTTATCAAAGAACTCAGTCACATAGATGATTTTCATGTAAAAGACAGCAACAAAAGCAGGGTGTATGAAATTGTTTAATGAAGCTCTTCATTCCAAAAATGGAAAGTGGCTGTTGTAATTATTGAAGTGTAGTGGTGCATTATATAAAGTGTTATATATAGTAGTGAAATCAAAAGTATTATAAATTAATACAAAAAGAAAATAGTATAGTTACAGTAATTTGTTACCTTTGTTTAATACTAATTATTTGAGAGACTGATTTAGAGTTCTAAAAAACATTCCATTTCTCCGGGTTCTAGGTGCAGAACACTCAATAAAACAAGTTAGCAACATTAGAAATGTTAAATATGACAAGAGATCCAGCTTGTGTTTAATGTCTAAAATGCCAGATTATTTGAAAACCTAATGCTTTTTGAATACACAGACAGCTTAAGTATGATTTATGAATTAATGGTAATAGTTTTGAAAGTACCTAGAAGCTATCACTTTTACATTTTAAAAATATTTTCTTGAATTCTGCCTATCTAATTGTCTTTTATCATCTGGCTACCTGTTTATCTCTCCATCGAGCAACCTATGGTAAATATACTGGCCAACCTTATTGCGCTGTGAGACATCCTGAGAATGAACTACTTCAGTACCCATGGAATGAAATATTTGAAAACGAATGATGCTTGCTGTATTTTGTTTAGACTCCCTTGTGATTATCTATTTGACTTGCTAGAAATTGGTATTATGTGGAAAATAAAAAAGTGTTTAGCATTTGACACCATCCTTTATGAAAAGTAAAAGGCAGTCCATATAAAAATAACTGAATCTCTATTCCTGTCTGCATTTTCCAGGTTTCATTTACTCTGCTCACATGACTCATAGTTACTAGTGGTGATATTGCAAAAAGGAATTTGCACAGACTTGTATTATTTTGGCTTTATGTGCAATCTGTTTCTGAGATCTTACATCTGGTTCTGACTCAGACAGAAGCCTATATTTCCTTGATAATACCTTGGTTGTGTTATGTAAAAGTTATGTGTAAGTCATGCTGAATTCCATTTTAGATGGGAAGGAAACTAAACAATGCAGGGAAGTATTCCTACTGTGTTGGTACAGTTACAATCAGTCTGAATATGAACCAGTTTAATTGCAGGGTTAAGATTTTACTAATGAAAATGTGTTTAACACAGCCAGGACATTTCAGTTTAATTTTGTCACAGTGTTAAGGAATCTCTGTCATTTTCATTATACAAAGAACTCATGAATTCCACATTATAAAAACAAGTTTAATGCACAAACAGATGAGCTCCCATGAAGCAAATGTTTATGAGGTCACCTGATGGAGTAATACTACAGAATTAGCTCAAGATCCCAAGTGGTTAAGTGTGGGTGTTTGCATAGCTACACAAAACTGAATCAGCAAGGAAAATAAAAAATCCCTGAGGTACCCACCCAACTATCTAAAAGAGAAATTCCAATTTAGTATAGAATTTTTTTTTTATTTAGCCATATAAAATCATTTAAGGTCATTCTCAATTTAAGCTACTACAAATACACTTACCCACAATTCTGGTGATTCAGAAATGGAAGTAAAACTTTTGGAAACTGCAGACTGTTTTCTTAATGTATTTAAATGCAACCAAGATGGTACAAACTTAAAGTCTTGTGACGTATATGACCTGTAGATGCTAAAGATGCCTGCTACAGTGTAGTGTGGGAAAATTGCCATTTATGTACTATAAATTCATTACTAAAACAGTTTATGAATGTAGTATTGGAAAACCAAGTTTAATATACAAACATTTATTAACACTTCTTTAGTTCAGCAATGAAAACATCATTTTAGTATCCTGTGAGTAAATGTGAAGTCATTATACTGTTGCAATCTAATTGAAGACAGCAAGGAAATATATGTGTCAAAGTGCTGCTGAATAGTAGTGAGTAAGCTAATACATCAATTCTGCCTTATAAAAAAGCTGGAATTGTGAGATGCCTTTCTTGTAAACTCGTGGGACATAATTGCCATTGCAAGTTAGTGAGGGATACCACAAGGTAACAATAAACACCTACATTTATACAAACAGTTAATACAAAAATAGGCTGTGTACTGAAAGACAGTGTGCCATAGAATTATAACATTCTGTGAGATCTGTAATCAGTGATCTGATGTTGCTAATCTTCTTTCCATTCATCACTGATGGGTTCGGTTACAAGCCCTTGGAACCAAATCGGCCTTTTTACCAAGCTCGCGCCAGCCAAAAAACTCTCGAGTTAAGTCTCTACCCAGAATGCCCTTCTCCCTGTTACCTCAGATCTTGTTTACCACGTAGCCATAAAGCCACGTTTCAGCCAAGCTCTTAGCTAAGTGGAACTTTTTTGATATTTGTGTGAAAAATTTTGGATATCTTCATATTTTATTAAGCAATTAGTATTTCCAGTGTCTTTTCTTATATCTAACCTTGTTTTTTTCCTGTCTACCCATTGTTAGCATTGGTAAACTTTCTAGTACCATTGTTGGTACGGCCTTTCCTCCCTTACCCTTGTGGTGTTTCTTCAGTACCATAGTCGGTATTGTCTCTCCTGTCTAACTTATTAGCTTTGACTTTATTCATGTGTTTCCCTTCTTTTCTCTGCATACCAGCGTATTGTTATTTTTGTGACCTTTTTGAAGGAATTGACTTTATTCTAGTTGGATTATACAGTTGCCCTGTGGTGTCTTTTCTATCAAGATGTCAGATAAGAAGTGTACTTCAGGTTTTAAGCATTGTAGTTCATGTAAGGGCAAGTTACCTAATAGTGATTCTAATGATGACTGTGTATACTCTTTGGGAATGCCCCACCTTTTGGTGCAGCCTTTGTGTGACATTTGTCAGAGTTACAGTCAACGCACTCTTACTGAGCGCAACAATAAACTCATTCTGAAAGGGTTACTCAAGTCTCCCTTCTCAGAGGCCATTTCTGCAATGGAGGTCTCAACCCTTCCTACTAAAGACAAAAAGAGATCCCACTCTGTTCCTTTTTCACCATCAGGTGATCAGAGCAAGCCTGAGAAATCAAAGGTGCCAAAGTTAACTTCGCAGCATAAATCTGCCTTTACGGCTTTGTCTTTCTCTGCTCCGACCATGTCGAGAACATCGATACTGACAAGTGTTTCAGCACCGGTCTTGCCTCCGGCACTGATCATAGACCTTACTTCACCTATTTCAACTTTGGCACCTGTGGCCACTTCGGCTCAGGGCACACCTTCGGCTCCTCCACTAGCTTCCATTTTGGAATTGACCATTTTGGCTCAAAGTGCCACTTCAGTACCTAGCGTTGTACCGACCCTACTGGATTTGACTCCTTTACTTCCGGTCATGAAACTAGAGACTTTGGTGCTGGCAGACCTTGCACCACGGACCTGATACTCCTCTTTAGTAGATATGTTTCTGGGCCAAGCGTATAGTCCCTTCATCAAATGTCCTGACTCTCCGTCCAGAGTATCCACTAGATCCACCAGGAGCCTGTCGGAACATGATGTGGTGCATCTTGTAGTCCAGCTGTTGTAGCCAGAGGGATCCCCTCACTTTCTAAGACCCATACACCTGCAGGACTTGGGTTGTCTTATCCACGGACTCCATCTTACACTCCTCCTTCGTCTGTCTCGGTTCCAAAGCCTTCTGTTCCGACATCCTTCTTGGAACCCATCACCTTGACACCTACAGTGCATTTCACTCTGGCTCCAAGTTTGTCCCTTTGGTCTTCGGTTCCCGCTGAACTGGTCCTTTCTCAATCTGGGGATTGAGGGTCGGGCACGTTGGCCTGAGGTAAGAAGCCACCTCCCTCCTCGGTTCCATCCTCTGTGCTGATAGCCAAATCCATGCCGATCCTGCTCGAGGGTCCATCCTTGGGGGCGGGTTTATCAGAGCGAGGTGTGACCCTGGTCCCAAGGTTGTCTTTCTTGGTTTCGGGCTACCATTCCTCTTCGGGCAGGCCTGCCTTCCACGCAATGGAGAGGGTTCTTGCTTTTGGCAGCAATCCTTTGATGTCAGAACCCCAGTTTTCACCCCCTGAGCTACAGCTGTCTCAGAGCACCCCCCCAGGACACTGGGCAGAGAAGCCACAGGACACCCCTGTTCAAAGTCTCTGCTCTTCCGAGTCCTCCTCTGAGACCCCCACTGAGGAGCTCCCTCGAAAGAAGACATACAAGAGGAAGCACATGGTCTTACCCGAGGAGTCCTTAATGGAAGACATAGATTACGATGATGGTGAAGGGTCCCCCCTGTCACCTCCTGATGATGTCTCCTTCTGAGACATCCTGGAAATGTTAAAGCAGAGAGGTGACTGGAAGCCCTCCAACCCTTCGTCTGAGGAGTCCATCTTCCTGCAGGCTATTTGTGCATCGCCTTCTACCTCTTGGCTGACCCCACCTGCCGATGAGCTCATCCAGCTCATCATGCAGCACGTGTGGAAGAACCCTGATTCCACTGAAGTGATCTCTTGGAGACCAGACAAAATTCTTTCCCCTCCCAAGGAGAACCTGCAATGGTCCAAAGGGTTACCAGTTGATGCTATGGTGGTGGCGGCAGCCACAAAAAAGGACTTGGCTGAGGAAAGTCTCACTGTCCACCCACCCAACAGGGTGTCCTGGGCAGTGGACAGACTTGGGAAGCATGTTTTTGCATCAGGGAACTTTGCTATACAGTCCCTGAATTATTTGGCACATTTTACAAGGCTCCAGAGGGACTTGATCTCTGAACTTTCTAGGACACTCACAGGACAGTTGTCTGATGAGGTCAGGGACAAAGTGGCCTCACAGCTTGCAACCCTGGAATCAATATCCAACTTGTCCATGAGGTTGCTGTCACATACGACTGAAGGGGTGGCTAGAGCAGCAGGTTCAGGCATTGTTATGAGGCATCATGCCTAGATGCACATTTGTGACCTCGCAGATCCCTTCAATTCTTCCTTTCTGAATGCTCCCATTGAAGCTTCATCCCTTTTTGGTTCCAAAGTGAAGAACATGTTAGCCAGGTGCGAGCAAGATGGAAAGACCCTGTCTGCCATAGGCCAACAGTTTTCCAACCCTCAACGTACCTTTTTCAGGAATCAGAGGAGTGGAAAAATGTGGCATAAGAAATCTCAGGGTCCTGTCCATGCTGCACATGGTAATGATACCCCCAGGGGCAGAGGGGGTAACAATTCCAGAAGATGCCCCTATAGAGCCAGAGGGAGTCCTCATAACCAAGTCTCCAGGGACTCTTTCTCTGGACAGCCTTATCAGCACTCCTGAGGAGCAGCCCAATTGCTTACCTCTGGAAGTAGTCGGGGTTCATTTCTGTCTGCACCAAGTTGCCTGGCAATCTATCACCACCTATCGTTGGGTGCAGAGTATCATCACCAGAGGTTACATGATTCCCCTTTCTTGTCAGTCAAATTTTCCAATAAAACTTCCAGACATTCCACCCAGTCAAATGGAAGAAGCAGCTTTAGAGATTATAAAGCTGTCTCAAAAAAGAGTCATCCAACCAGTCCCACCAGACCAGCGCAGATTCAGATTTTATTCGAGATTCTTTTTGGTGCCAAAAAAGACAGGGGACTGAAGACCCATTTTTGATCTCAGCAGCTTAAACAAATCTGTCACCCAAACTAAATTCCAGATGGTCACAGTCCAGTCCATTTTCCCCTTTTTAAGAGAAGGCAATTGGATGTGCTCTATAGATCTCCAGGGATGCTTATTACCACATCAACTTGGACAAACGCTCCAGGAGTCTGCTTCACTTATGGCCAGGAGCCAGTCATTATCAATTCCGTGCCCTGCCGTTCGGTCTCTCTACAGCCCCCAGAGTGTTCACAAAATGCATGGCAGTGATAACAGCTCACTTGAGACTAAAAGGATTCCGGGTGTTTCCATATCTGGACGACTGGCTCCTTACCACCCCACCAAGCATCTTTTGGTAATAGCACTGCATTATACTATCTGTCTGGCAAAATTGTTGGGAATAACGATACATTGGGAGAAATCAAACCTTACCCCTGCACAACTAATAGAGTTCATTGGAGCAGTGTTCAATACTCAGTCATGTCTGGTATCACTCCAAATTCACAGACTCCATCAACTGAGGCTTCAACTCTGGGTGATACTCAAACAAAAGTCTCAGCAAGAGAAGTTCTTCAGGCCCTATGATCTATGGCAGCTTCAATCCCAATAGTACCTCTAGCAAAGCTGCATATGCAGACCCTGCAATGGCTCCTTTTTTGTCAATGGTCCCTGAACTATCACCCCCCTCGGGTACCAGATTCACATAACCAACTCCTATAAACAAGACCTCCTTTGGTGGATGAGGCCAGATGCAGAGCTTTGGAGTCGCCCATTTCAATCCCCTCAGCCCACAGCCATTGTGACCATGGATGCTTCCCTGATCAGGTGGTGGGGGCCATTTCCAGGGAAAGACTGTCCAAGGCACATGGCCCACCTTAGACACCCACCTGAATATCAATGTTCTGGAACTGAGAGCTGTGCTGTTAGCATTGCAGGCCTTTCATTCAGCTCTTCCTTCTGGGACAATTGCAATTCAGTCAGACAATATGTCAGTGGTCTGGTATATCAACAAGCAAGGAAGAACCAAGTCCTACCCCTTATGTTGAGAAGCCATGAGAATTTGGCAGTGGGTGATAGCTTTCAACCACTTTCTGATAGCAATGCATATCCCGGGGAGCTCCAATGTGATTGCGGACAAACTGAGCAGATGCATCCTCATGCCTCATGAGTGGTCTCTCAACCATAAGGTAGCAACAGAAATATTCAGCCACTGGGGCCAGCCTTGCTGCGATCTTTTCACCTCCCCATCGAGCAACAAGTGCAGCAACTATTTCTCCCTACTTCCTCTGGAGGGGGAGTCACTGAAGGATGCTCTAATCCATGATTGGCCCACAGGACTTCCTTACACTTATTCCCCCATCCCCCTAATTCCTCAATTTCTAAAGAAAGCTCTTCAGTTGAGATGCAAGGTGATCCTCATAGCCCCGTTCTGGCCTCGGCAAGTTTGGTTCCCCTTCCTTCGGCCTCACCAGTATATCTGCCATGGATTCTGGACTCTCTACCAGATCTGATTACTAACTCCCAAGGGTTGAGTCACCCTAATCTGTCCATTCTCAAGCTGACAGCTTGGTTTCTCCACTTCCACTCGTTGCCAGGAAAGCTAATCTCTCCTCGCCTGTTTGAAACATCATTCTGGCCTCTCATAAACCATCCACCAGAAGACTATATCAGGATAAATGGAAAAAGTTCTCCATCTGGTCCAAGGATAACATGCTAAACCTGTACTCAGCTCCAGTAACTACAAGGCTTCAATATTTGGCAAAGTGTTTTGATAATGGAGCCTCTGTCTCTACCATACGAGTACATCTAATGGCAATTTCCAATTTCCACAATGGTATAGATGGCACTCCTCTTATCTCTTTATGCCTATGCAAAGCCTTCCTCAAAGGGACCTTTCATATCAGGCCTCCTGTCAGACAGCCCATGGAACTATGGAACCTCACTCTAGTCCTTCAGTCTTTGACTCAAACCTTTTGAACCTGCGGCGAAGTGTGACCTAAAGTTTTTGTCTTGGAAATCCTTGTTCTTGGAAGCCATCACGTCTGCCAGAAGAGTATCAGAGCTGCAGGCTTTGTGTATAAAGAGGCCTTATCTGGTATTTCAAAAAGACAGAGTATCACTTCGGACAAATCCATCCTTCCTTCCCAAAGTTATTTCTGAATTCTCCATAAACCAGACCATTGATTTACCAGTGTTTTTTTCTGAATTTTGCCAATAGAGGAGAGTACTGCCTTCACTCTTTGGACATACATAGACAACTGAGATTTTACCTAGGCAAGGCCAAACCTATCCATAAATCGGAACAGCTTTTCATCTCTTTTTCTGGACCCAAAATGGGAGAGGCTGTTTCCAAGGTTACATTATCAAAATGGCTAAGGGACTGCATATGTTTCATATACTCCCTCAGTAATGACCATATGACAAAAGTTAAAGCTCACTCCACTAGATCTATGGCAACATCTGTAGCTTTCTATTCCAGGGCTTCCATGGATGACATCTGCACAGCAGCTACTTGGGCTAAGCCTCATACCTTTATCAATCATTACAAATTGGACTTGCTCTCCAGAGGAAGAGATGCCTTCAGTTCAATGGTACTCATGAATGTTCTTCCATAAGGGCCGCCCATGGACCTCAAGGTAGCTTGGGATTCTGTCCCATCAGTGATGAATGGAAAGAAGATTAACAACATCAGATAAAGAAGTTATGTCTTAACATAACATTTCATCTGTGTTGTTGATGATCTTCCATTCATCACATCCCACCCTCCTTTCCCCACCAAAGGCTCCTGAGGGATACTTTGGGTCTAAGTGGTGCCTCTAGGGTATTTGCACAGAAGTGGCCTCAGCTTTACTTCTCCTTCTCTAGCAAACTCGATCTGACGTAACAGGGAGAAGGGCATTCTGGGTAGAGACTTAGCTGGAGAGTTTTTTGGCTGGCACGAGCTTGATAAAAAGGCTGACTCGGTTCCGAGGGCTCAGAACCGAACCCATCAGTGATGAACGAAAGAAGATGAACAACACAGATGGAGCATTGTGGTAAGACATAATTTCTTTTTCTAAATCATAGTTTCACATTGGGAAGGTTTTATCTTCCATTGAATTGCTTTGTACTACAGGCAGGTGAATGCCAGTATCCCACACTACTGAGTTTAGTAACTGCACTGAAACAACAATTGGTGTAGCTACTATAACAAATGACATACCTTGACAGTTTTAATCATCACTAACCAATAAAACTGTATTGAGTATGTAAAGAACTCACCACTAAAACATAATAAAGAACTCACCAATAAGATGTAACAAAAATCAAATGGAAATATTTTTTTGTCTGTTTAAATGACTGCTTGCCCTCCAGGGCATTAAAATATTGCAGTCTCCAGTAAGCTGGAAGCAACTACATTAACAAACACAGCTGCATTAAAACGTACTGAAAATATATCAGCATGTTAGCAGACATGCATACATAGTACGACTTGAAATTGTTCTCACTGAGTTAAATGTGTGGAGGGGGATGGGCAATGAATTGAGTTCTCTTTAGTTAATGCAGTGTTGAAATGAAATAAATTTATTAAAATAATGCCATTGGATAAACAATGATATACAGTGATAGGATTATGATTATACAATGACGTCTCATTGTCCTTCAAAAATGTGCAAGCTGATTGGACAGCCCAACCAGTGTGCTCATTGTAAATTGAGCATATAACGATAGAAAAAGTCTATCCAGATAAAGTGCCATTGAGCAGCTAGACTTTTCTTTTGGCATATGCTTAGAGGGCAGAGCAAAGTACAAGAAAAAATTGGGTACATTCTGCAAAACTAAAGGAAATCAAAAGTACCTGATTTTCCTTGTATTTCTGCTCTGTCCAAACCATAGGCTCTTCAGACTCCCGAACCTTTCACCTGTCCAAATTTTCGCAGAATGTCTAGATTTTTACCTCATAGTTTTGTTTTCTTCCTAAAAAATAGTTTCTGGAAATCCAATGCAGATAGACATCATTAAATAATAACAGACATTTGAGGTTTATGCTTCATATCCTTCACAAATATGCACAGGAACACAACACCTCCTACTGCAGTAACATTCTGTGTATATAAGAGCAATACAGTCTGTCCCTGTTTCTGGACCTTTGTTCTCCCCATTATGTAGGGCTTTGTCTAGCTTTCTTGCATTACGATCCCATAATGGCAGGAGAAAAAAAAACACCATTGGATAAAAGCCATTGCTTTTACTGAACATCACTGCTATACTGTGCACGTGTGTTAATGTTAACTCCCATAAGCATGTGCATAGATCAGCAAATGCGGAAGAATATGGAAGAACACTACAGCACCATTATACAAAGACATTATTTATCAAAGGAAAGCAACTTCGTTCTTAAAAGATTGTCATTATATAATAGCAGTAACCAATGACTGGTTGTGGGTTTCACAGGATTAACCCACAACTGGCTTTGTTTAATCACCCAGGCTTCACCATCATGATTAAGCCACACCAACAGTGTTATCTTACTGTTGGGGCACAAGTTTATCTATGTGAGCTAAATTCTTGAATTCAAACTATGAACCCTTTCACCATGTGTAAAATACAAATGATCTACTCTTTGCTTTTTTATATTTCTTAAACAGTCTACTAACTTTAGAATTATATATTTTTGACTATATTTTGGGCTTTGGCTGGATTGCACACAGTCTGTACTTTTATTTATTTATTTATTTATCTGTCCTTTGCTGATTGGCTTAGTCCTAGGCTAGTGGCTTTGTTTCAGAGGAAACCCAAGGTGATATTTATACTACTAGGGGAAATTTGGCCTGGCAATTGGGATACTTCTACTCTTTTTGATAGGTGCCATGAAATCTTTTAGATCCAATTGAGCTATCACCAATTCAAGCAAGTGTGACCTCACTTTAACATCTCATCTGAAAGATCAGGCACTCAGGAATGCATCACCCACTTATGCTGAATTGCAATCATGATGGTAGTTTGGTTGATTGTAGAATAGAAGTTAATCTGCTGTTTGAATTGCAATATATTTCACAGAAAGGGTTTCACCTGATAAACTACTTCTGATTAAAATCCTTGAGATGTCACCACTGATGTGCAATTGTTTAGTGTACTCATGGCTGGCAGAGACCTGAAATTGCATTTTGTTGCATGCAGCACTGGATGCAAATCTTGATAAATCACAAATAACATATGTAACCAATGTTTTGTTGTATCTTTCTGATTCAGAGTGCCTTATACCCAGGGTTAAACCTGGGTACATAGTGTGTTGAAAGAAATGCCTATATATATATATATATATATATATATATATATATATATATATATATATATATATATTGAGGTGTAAAGGTCGAATCTGATTAACAAATTTAGCAGATTCGACATTTACATTGAATATTGAACAAGATGTCTGCAAAAGAGCTAAGGTATGTCTAGCTCCTACACTGGAATTCACTGTTTTGCAGGGGAAAGCCCCCCCGCACCCCTCTGTGTGGGGCTGTGCCCCCTCACCCCCTGATAACTGTATATTCCAACTCTGAGATCACACTACCATGAGGAAAGGGATAAATTTACCAGTCCGCACTATACCGCAATTTGTACTCATAACATCAAACTCTTATCAGCGAATGCACAGTGGCATTCACTGATATGAACTCTCTCATTCAATTAATGTTTGGCAACATGGAAATCTGCCAATTTCTGTTCATCATTTCCATGTTTGCCGAACCTACCTTCAACATTTTGATAATAAATCATATATAGATATATGAAATTATATTTAATCTAGGTTTACATTGTCAACAAACAACATGAAAGTAAGGATCAGATCCTGATGATCACATGAGTACAGTATGAGCTTGTGTTAAGCCCTGACATTCCTCAGAAGGAAGGAATGACATTCTTATAGATAGGGCACTATCTGTATACCTTGCAGATATGTTGATCCCACTGAAATGGCTCTTGCTATTTTAATACATGTAAAGCTAGAGACAGTGTAATGAATTTCTATGTCCTTATTGTATTAGACTGTATAAGAATTACTGATGTAACAGAGAATTTGGCACTTCTGTCATGGGTGAACAGTCACTTGTTGAGTGTCTTGCCTGCCCATCTTGTTAAAAGACTGTACTCCACTCGAGATTGCTTAAAAAAGGAGTTACTTTCAGCTGAAGAAGTTATAATGATTTTGGACTGTAAGTAGTGCTCTGAAAAGTATTTTTTTTACAGCTTTATTAAATCATCACTGTACTAAAACCTTGTACTCTCCAGGGTTTACATGCAGTGACCAAATTTGCTCTGTTTTCAGATTGACCGTAATGTCTGTGTAATTTATTATTCAAACATATGATTGACTTATGTCTCTATCAATGTATGTTTGTTCCAATGTAACCAGATGACTGACTAATATGTTTTGCCCATTGCAAGTCTTTCAATGTATCTCATGTTTTGCCCTTTGTAAGTCTATGTATTCGTATTTCTCTATAAGTGTATTTTTCTAAATGTAATTTTCTATACATCCTATGGAGCTTTTCTCCCTGGGCCTCTGCTGAAAATGGACATGTATCCAGTCGGACTATCCCGGTCAACAAATGTAAAATAAAAAACAAATAAATAAACATAGACAAATCTACATTAATATAAAATAAAATAAGAAAACAAATTAACATTTTCCAGTTAATTACATTATGCATCACAGATGTTCTTTTTGATAACTATCATCATTCCCAACATTACATAAATTGCTCAATTCCTGCCTTCCCCTTACACCCCTCTCCTCCTACTGAACATTATTCTGCATGTATTGTTCCCACAATTTCCATTTATTTCTCTGTAATTAGTTCCTTTCCTTTCCAAAAGATCCCACTTCCAGTTCTTTTTTCTCTGTCACAATATTCAATACTTCACATACAGTTGGTTTAGACTCTGATTTTTATTTTCTAGTAATTGCCTTTTTGGTATCCACTGGAATTAAACTTGACAAGGCCTTACCATGCCTTGACAATTCTGATCCTGTGTCCAAGTTCAAAGGAATCATTTCCTTAGATACCCCTGTTTGCTCAACCAATATTCCTGACAGAATATTCTGTAGGAAAATTTCCCAGTTACCTTTTTCTTCCTTATCACACCTTTAACATTTGCCATCCACGAGAGGAAAAATTCTTTGAAGTCTGCTTGGGGTATAATAATACTTATGAAAATATCTCACTGCAAAAATCCTAAACCTTCTGGGCTTTGCTGCATACGTGAGAGGCTTACACAAGCTCATACTGTACTCATGTGATCATCAGGATCTGATCCTTACTTTCATGTTGTTTGTTGACAATGTAAACCTATCATTATTTCCTTGTAAATAGTTTATCCAGTCTGTCTTTCCAATATTTTCCAACCTTCTCTGTTTGACTCTTATAGTAATTGTGCAATATCATATGCTCTACTAATTATTCCTCTTTTAACAGCAGCTTCTGTTCTAGATTCAACTAAAAACTTTACTAGAGCAAGTTTTTCACATAGGATTCCCTAATCACTTTCTCTTTGTATATACTCTGTTATCAATCTCTAGTAGGGAAGGCAGTGTCTATTCTGCTGTCCAAATGTGTTCCTGGCCTCATCCCATTCTATTACCTTTCCCTGTGTACTTATTAGGTCCCAGTAGCTTGTTTCCTTTGCCAGTTTTCTTAATATAAATTCCTGCTCCCTCTTGCCTATTCTCTATACCCCAACTTGCAGTCATCCCTATTGGCTGAATTTTCTTTCTCCATTATCATGCTGGCATAGTTCTTAGAATACTATTTGCTACTTTATGAATATAATATTCTATATAGCTGTTATTATTTAAAGATCTACATCCAAAATCCCACTTTCTCCTTATTTTTTTTTTAATTTCTCTCCTGCTTCATCATCATTGCTTCCCACTTTGAATTATAACCTTCTGCTTCCATTGTGCAAATGAGCCTTAAATGTGTAGCTCTAAAATATCTCTTCAAATCACATAATTCTAAACCACGTTATTCTAGGGGAAGGATCAACTTATTCCACTTGACTCTTGCCCTCCTCCCTTCCCAGATAAACCCCTTCAACTCTTTATTAATTACTGTCCACTTCTCCTCCATTTGATAAAGATATGCCTGACCTGTATATAAAACAGAAGGGACTAAAATCATTTTCACTGTTTGTATCTTACTATCCATATTCATAAACAAGAGCTTCCAGTTTCTCAGTTGTTGTATTACCTTTTGTTTAGCTCTTCCCACATATTTTTAGTTGCCATAACAGAAGCCTTTTTAATTCATACCTTATCTTATCATGTCCCCTAAATATGGGTATTGCTGAAACAATTAATGTGTGGGTTCATAATTTACAGCTATAGCCTTTGTTTTATCTTCATTTATTTTATAACTCGAAAACTTGAAACTGTCTCAGAATGTTATGCAGCTCTGAAATGTCTTTTTCTGGATTGATTAGGTACAAAGTAATATCATCTGCAAATAAAATAACTTTTCTAGATTAGCACAGCAATTATATCCTTAAATTTCTGAGTCTTGTATTTTCTTTGCCGATGGCAATAAAGAAAATAACAAAGGGGAAAGAGGACACCTTCTGCCTGGTTCCTCTATTCAGACACAACATATTATAGAGGAGCCATACCCCTTTAATTAATGCCACTGGTCCTTCATATATCCTCCTAATTATTCTTATTTTTTTGTATCAGGGGATGCAAATGCTTCCACTACTCTACTTATAACATCCCAGTTTACTCTTCTGAATGCTTTATTTACATCGAGACCACCAGCTGTAGTATTTTCTTGCATTTTGCTTCTCTCTGTATCATCATTCTAGTAATGCTGTCAAATGTTTGCCCTCTTCACAAAACCACATTGATCCATATCTATCAATTTTGGCAACAACTTTGCTATTCTTTAAGCTACTATAGATATAAACAGTTTATAATCATAGTATAAAATTGAAATGGGTCTATATGAATCTGTGTCTGATGGGTCTTTACCATCTTTAGGCAATACAGCCACTGCAGCTGTCTTCCAAGATGTTGGTGCTTCCCTTCCTTTTAAAATACCATTAAACAAATCTTCCATATCCTTCTCACTTTCTTCCCTCCTAACTATCAAAAAATAGTTGCTTAACAGCAGTCTTTCTAAACTCATGCATATTATCCAGATACTCCATTATTTTCTGTTTATCACTCTGCAGTAATGCCTCTTCTTGTTCTGTTATTCCCTTATTCTGCAGTACTTTAACCTCTGTCAGCCATTCTAAATAATTCATATTACTTCTTAACCATATTTCTTTCTCATTTATGTCTGCCCTATTTTTAAACTCCATTTTCAATGTATTCATCTCACTAGCTATAACTACTGAAGACATTTTTATTTTCCCCTAATAACTCTTGAATAATATGAATAATTTCCATATCATTACTTAAATTCTTCTCTTTTTTAACAGTTAGGTAGAAAAGCACCAGTGTCTCATTTTTACTTCATTACTCTACATTTTTATCTCAGTTTTTATTGGTGCATGATCTAAAATAGTTATTGGATGCTCTAGCTCCAGTACTTAGTAATAATGACCATCCCTCCTGGCATGTCTAAAGGTCAGTTCCCTCTGCTTTCTCCTATTAATGTGGTGAACGTGAGCATTCTGAGGCAGTGTAGCAACTGCCTCATGTACACAAACAACCCTCTTCTTTTACCTCACAACACTCAGACTTCTGAGAGATGCACTTATATATCCAAGCTGGAAGCCATGCACTCTCAAGCCAAGACCAGAATAGCTGGTCACGAGGAGAAGGTCAACACCTGCACCACACCATATGCAACACATAGCCCTCCAGAACACCCATCATCACAGCTCTCACATAAAAACATAAACCACACACCCACCTTCATGGAGGCTCTCAATAGAAATCTACCCAAACAGCAGAGGCCTCCAAGGCAGAAACGCACCCGACCACCAAAACACAGCACAAACCACAAGACACATAGCTCACCTACACAGTGTGCCCCTCAACCTAAGCCCCTAAGGCAAAACAGCTTGCCCAATACATTAATCATAGGTGACTTGAAAGTAAGGCACACTGATGTCCCAGTGACAAGGTTGAATAAGGAGAAGGTAACAGTCAGCTGTCTATCAAGTGCCAGAATCTGACACATAACACACGCACTCAGGTCACTCCACAAGTACAAGTATGACTCTGTCACTGTCCATGTGGGTGTGAATGACCTGAAATGCACCTCTCTGGACTACATGAAAAGAGACATTGAGGAGCTCTCGGATTATGTGGCCCAGGCAGGTATGACCCTAGCCCTGTGCAGCATCCTACCATCACCCAGAATGATACCGCAGTACAAATAGAAAATGATTGACTTCAACAATTGCCTAAGTTTCTGGTGTTATTCTAAGGTGATCCAGTATCTGTCTGCTTGGGATGACGTGATTGACAGACCTCGATGCTTTGCCAGAGATGGCCTGCATCTGTCACCCCTGGGTTTACAGATACTGGTTAAAGCTCTCGACAACCCTATAGTGCCTTTTTTAGGCAATGCACCAAATACCAAATTACCATCATAACAGCTATAAATAATTGCAGTCTGAGGGTCATGCTGCTTAACGCTAGAAGTCTAAATCTCAAGATGCACTTGCTCGAAGTACTCCTCAAAATGGAGAACATCGACATTTGTGCTGTAATGGACACCTGGTTTAAAGCAGCAGAAAGCACCCCTGCACTACCAGGCTATAACTCATTCCACACCTTTTGGCCGCAGAACATGGACCGAAGCTCCAAAGGTGGTGGTGTCTCCATATTCATAAAGGATATGCACACCTCCAGACTAGTAGCCCAGCATAATGCATCTGAGATACCTCAGGTACAGCTAACATTGGGTAAGATGGCAATTCAGGTCATAGCCTGCTGTAGGTCCCCAACCATGTCCCAAGACTCTAACTCCACATTCCTAAGCACCCTGGAAACTATTAGGGTCCACCCCAAAACTCTCATACTAGGTGACTCCCTACATCAACTTGGAAAACTACTCATGCACCAATACAATGGCCCCATGCTTCCTGGAATTCATCAGTTCCAATGCCCTGGACCAGCTCATTCTTACCCCCACTAGAGGAAGCAACATTATTGACCTGGTTATTATTAACATGGGCAACCATTGCTCCACACCAATAGTCAATTTCTCCCTAGTTAGATCTGACCTCAAACTAATCACCATTTAAATCCACATCTCACCCACACACTCCGCAAAGGTAACCACCATGAAAACTTCTCCAAAGCTGACTTTGGGCTCCTAAAAACAGAGGTGACTAACTTCACGGCACCCATGTTAATGGAAAATAGATACATGACTGCCTAATCATACACCAGTGCACTGTATGAACACCTACATAAATGCATGAAACTTGCCATACCCAACAGAACCAAGATGCTCTCCTCCAAAAAAAGGAAGCCAGGTGGTCCCCTGCCATTAATAAACTCTACAACAGAAGGAAGAAACTGTTGCTGAAAAAGGTGAAGTCCCAAGACTGGAAAAACTCCCTTATTAGCCTCAACAAAAAGTTGAGATCCCTCATCAAAATCCCTAAAGCCAGCTATGAAGGCAGAATTGCGGCAGACACTAAAAACAACCACAAAGCCTACTATAGTTATATCAAGAGTATCCAAGGCAATACCCAGGTTTGCTCTGAGTTAATCCTACCTCCTATACTGCGCCAACAGATATTGCCAACATTCAGTGCCAATTTTACCCCCTCAAGGACCAATTACAATACTGAAGGAATGTCAAGCACCCAGCATTACTGCAACACAGGTTAAAGCTGCATTGTCCAAGGCTATGAATACAGCTTCCATGGGACCCAACAATATCCCTGGATGTGTTCTACATGAACTACAAGGTGAACTGGCACCTCACCTGTGTGCCCTGTTCAATCACATCCTCACCTCAGGCTTTGTCTCTACCAAATGGCACACTACTACAGTCATCCCTCTCCATAAAGGGGGATTGACTACAGATACTAGGAATTATCACCCCATTAGCCTGATGAGTCTGATATGTAAGGTTATGGAGCGCATCATCATGGACCTTATTAGCAAGGATATAAGGGAATCTCCTAAATCTAGATTCCATGCAATTTGGTTTTGTGAAAGGCAGATCATGCCTTCTTAACCTGATTGACTTCTTTGAGTCAGTCTCCAGACCTGTGGATGAGGGCAAGGCAGTTTATACAGCCTACCTCAATCTGGCCAAGGCCTTTGATGTCATTCCCCACTCAGGAATTATTGATAAACTAACCAAACTAGGCATCAACCCCTATATCACTAGGTGGGTTGCAAATTGGCTCACAGATAGAACCCACAGTGTGAAAGTAGTGGACTCCAAATCAGACTGCTGACCATCCACGAGTGGAGTCCTGCAGGGATCAGTTCTGTGTCCTCTCCTGTTTGGCATCTACTTCTTAGAAGTCCAGGTCAACATGGAGGGCCTCTGGCTGACCAAGTTCACAGACGACTGCAAGCTGGGAGCCATTATTAACTCCCCAAGTGATGTAGACATTCTACAGAAAGGCCTGACTGAGACAATAATCACAAATGCAGACACCATCAATCACCTTGAAGAAAAAATGCTGTAAGGTACCGATAAAGGCTGTCCTCCTTATCAAACGTATATACTCCAAAAAGCGATACCAAGTTAACACAAACTTTTATTACGAACCAATAAAAATAAATTTAGCGCTTTCATCTCCTAAGACGGAGACTTCATCAGAATCATCTGCTTTACCATACTTCCATCATTTAAATAATGTTACAATACATTCCATTGGTTGGTCAGTTAGTAAGCTATTTTAACCCTTGAAGGTCCAATAGGTTATAATATATAAAATTCATATTACATTTTGTATTATAAATAGCTAAGTCTAACTTAAATACAAAATAAATGCAGATCAGTAGCTATTATTTTGTTTCACACACAATAAAAACACCATACTACAGTTCCTAATCACATAAGAATAAGGCACAGGTTAACATTTTCCAATAACATTATCTCATTATACAAAAATTATTTCAGTGCATTGCATTTCTTTTCTGAAATACTTATTTAAAAAAAAAATATATATATATATATATATGCATATATACTCAAATTAATTGATAATTAAATACATTATCAATAAATTCTAAAATATATACAATTAATATAAATATTAAATATAAATATAAATCAATCCACAATAATATACAATAGTATAAAATAAAATAAAATAAATTAAAATTATTTGTTGCTTAAACCCCCCCGGGAATAGTATACATATATTTTTATATATTTTATTTACATTTCTTTGGGTCTAATGAAAGTAATGTTAAAGCTGGTGTAATGGTAATATGATCATTAATACCCGGACTATTGCAGGCATCCAATCTTAGCTGCCATATAATTTCCCGAAATTTCAGGTATGTCTCCCAATCACCTCCCCTTTTGTTATGCCTAACTTCTTCTAAAACCCAAATTTAAAATCCATATTCCTACATTTTAACATGTGTCTATATAGGGCATTATTTTCATTCTTTTTGATTATGTCCCGTATATGTTCATATATACGAACTCTTAAATTTCGTTCAGTTTTGCCCACATAATATGCCCAACATGTTTTACAATATGCCAGATATACTACTCCCATTGTGTAGCAACTAGAATTTGTATAACTCCTAAGCTTAAAATTGATACTGGGTATAATCAATTCCTTTGTGCCAGCTATAAATGGACATTGTGCACATCTCCCACCTTTATAAGTACCAAGTCTTGCACATGCCCCCTCTCTATTAACACTCTGTTTTTTTCTCTAATATATTCTTTAAATTCATATTTCTTCTAAATCTATATTTTAAAGGTTTTTGAAACACTTCTACTCTTGTTGGCATTCTGCTAAACATATTCCAAATCCCATTAATACATTTCTTTATCCACCCCATTTCTGCATAGTAAGTCAACGTTAAATAGGGTAATTGTGTGCCAAGTTGTTGTATATTGTTTTTTAATTCACTATTTCTTATAATATGTCCACTAGTCAATAGTGGTAAATACTCTGTACCCCATTTTTCTATCACTTCCTTCTTAATAGTCTCAATCATCGTATCTGGGTACCCCCTTTCCTTAAACATATTATGAACATTGTCTACTTCTTTCATGAAGTCCTTCCTATCTGATGTCATTCTTGCCACGCTAATCATCTGCACCTTTATAATACTCTTTTTAAGATAGTGGGGGTGATCACTTCGATAGTGCAAGTATGAATTGGAATAACATTCCTTTTTGTATATATTGGATCTATATGTCCTGTTTTCAGAATCTTTATTAATCCTAACATCCAAATAATGTATTTCATCCATTTTGGTTTCAAAAGTAAATTGTAAAAAATCAGTACTATGATTTATAAAATACATAAATTCATATATCATCTCCTGAGTACCTTCCCATAAGATGAAAATATCATCCAAAAAAATGGTAATACCTCACAATATTGTGACAAAATCTGGATTTAAATACATGTCTTTGTTCCCAATATAACACAATTATATTGGCATATATTGTGAAACATGCAGAGCCCATCGCCACCCCATCTAATTGATGGTATATGTCCCCTTGAAAATAAATATAGTTGTATTTCAATACTAGTTCCATATTCTCTAATACTAGTTTAAATTCATCCGGGGTCAAAAATTATAATTCAACAAGCATTTTTTCAAACCATTCCAAACCTTTACTGTGAGGTATTACCGGAAATAAATACTTAACATCTATTGTTAGGAATACAAAATTTTCCTTAAATGGACTAGTACCAATTTTATTTAAGAAATCCCATGAGTCCACCAAAATATGTGGAAACTTGGGGTAAAATTTCTTTAATTTTGTGTCCACATATATATAGCTAAAGGCTGGGTTTTTGACCCTTG
The DNA here is from genome assembly GCF_019279795.1 of Protopterus annectens. Lineage (NCBI taxonomy): Eukaryota > Metazoa > Chordata > Ceratodontiformes > Protopteridae > Protopterus > Protopterus annectens. The sequence goes on from NC_056741.1 coordinate 1,072,567,631, forward strand.
TGAAGTAACTATGGGTCTCAAGGGGGATTTTCTAACCCCTTATGTATTTTGGGGATGCCAAAAATTGCTGGTATTACTGGTTTAGGTACACTAAGGAAATTAAATAAATTGATATCTATCAACCCTTGTAGTAGGTTATCTTCTAACATCAGATATATTCTTTTATATGATATATTTAGTTTGTTCTTTGAAACAATACCATACCTATTATCTGTATCCAAAATACTTAACATCCTATTGGTGTAATCCCATTGATCCATTAGCACTACCCCGCCCCCTTTATCGGGTTTCATCACCCTAATTCTCCCATTGTTACTTAATTCTTGGAGTATTTCTTTTTCTTGTATTGTTAAATTACTTCTAGTCACCTTTCTCTTAGCATATTCATTCTTTACCATACTTGTAACACACATTTCAAAATTATATATATCCTGTTGCAGGGGGGGGGATTAAAGATACTTCTTTTCTTCAGCATATTCCCCTGTATATATTGTGGGTTGTCTTTAAACATACATGTCAAATTTAATTTCCTAGTAAAAAGTTTTACATCTAATATAATTTCTTCTATCCTATGTGTTTTTGTTGGCACAAAGGTAAAACCCTTTACAAATAAATTAAAATAGTTGTCAGTAACCACCAAATTGGTATAATTATAAATGTTAAAATTATTCTGTGTATGCTCTGTCACCTTGCCTTCATCTTTCACTATATTCTGTGCATTTATCCCATTCTCCTCTGTATATATTCCATATACATCTTGATCTATTAAAATTGTTGGTACATTCTCTAAATTAAATGATACATTTTCTGGACTTGTTATAGTACCCATAGGTACATTGTTTATTATCTCCTGAATCTCCCCCCTGCCCTGCTGACACATATGTTGGCTCCCGATCACTTCTGCATAGGAGGGTTGTCGGATTTGATTCCAGATTCTTTCCGACCTCCTCAGTCCTTCCCCTAAAGGGTCGTCTCTATCTGAATTACCATTTTCATGTCCAACACTAAAAAAATCCCTATCATTGTATCGCATGTTATATGTGTTATTTTGAAACCTCACATGTTCTCCATCTTCACCATAATTTGTATTAATTTCAGCATTTCTAAAACCAACATTCCTCCTTCTAATATTACAATAATAGGCCCTTCCTTGCTGATAACCTTCCATATCTCTCTCTAGTTTAGTGATTTTCCTTTTGTGATTTTTTACAATTAAAATATCTACATCTTGTAGAGTTCTACAATAAATGTTTTTATATTCTGTAACAGTGAACAAAAGATCTGCATTTATTTCCTGATTAAGTTTCTCTATATCACATTTACATTGCTCCATTATCATTTCATTATTTTTAATCATTGCTTTTCAAATCGCTATACCACATTCATTTAAAATATTACTAATAGTTTTAAAAAACTCAATGTTTTCTTTAGTATTGTTGGGAAATTTGTTTAACCTTAGGCCTTTCGGCGCTATTTTTTGTTCAATACATTTAGACAAATACCAATTGTCCAAGGCTAAGGATTTATACCTGGTCAACTGGTTTTTAAAAGTCTTACATTTGTCCTTGTAACTCGTATTTAGCTGTTGCTTTCTTTCTCCTTCCCTTCCCGTGCTAGCAAAGGATTTATCCAACCATTCGTTGAAATTCATGTCAGCGTATGTCTGCAAATGTCTGGCTGTATTTCCTGTTCCATCTGGGGGTTAAAAGTCCTGGATGGTCGATGGGTACTGCCAACGTCTGTAGCATCATTACTCTGGTGTCCTTCCCTTCTCCTTGGCATTGTAAGTCTCTTGTCCCTGGCATCTGACATCATCACTTGCTCCGCTATCCTTCCAGGACTACTCTGCGCACACGGAATACTAGTACCAGAGTCAGGAAGTAATAATGAAGTTTGAGAATGGGTTTGTATAACCCTAACTAGTTTGCTTAATAAAGAATGATTCTCCATGTTAAACGGGGACTCCTTGTTATCGCATTCTGCGTGAAAGACCAGTAATCACAAATGCAGTCACCATCAACCACCTTGAAGAAAAAACGCTGTAAGGTACCAATAAAGGCTGTCCTCCTTATCAAATGTATATACTCCAAAAAAGCGATACCAAGTTATCACAAACTTTTATTACGAACCAATAAAAACAGATTTAGCACTTTTATCTCCTAAGACGGAGACTTCATCAGAATCATCTGCTTTATCATACTTCCATCATTTAAATAGTGTTACAATACATTCCATTGGTTGGTCAATTAGTAAACTATTTTACTGCTGACTAGTCATGAGTGGAGGCCCGCAGGGATCAATTCTGTGTCATCTCCTGTTTGGCATCTACTTCTTAGAAGTCCAGGCCAACACGGAGGGCCTCTGGCTGACCAAGTTCACAGACAACTGCAAGCTGGGAGCCATTATTAACTCCCCAAGTGATGTAGACATCCTACAGAAAGGCCTGACTGAGACAATAACTGGTGTAGAAACCATGGCCTTAAGCTTAATGCCAAAAAATGTGTCATCATCCCCTTTGGGAAAAACTTAGTTCCCACTAATTACCACATCGATGGGAGCCCACTGAACAGTCAAGGCGTTATAAGAGATCTAGGAACACTGGTTGACAGCAACCTCACCAAATTGCCATTGTGGTCAGAAAGTTCTTCTATGTGGCACATCTCATTACCAAGGGTTTTGCATCCAGGAAGAAAGAGGTCATCATTTCTCTCTACTCTTCCCTCATTAGGCCAGTCATCGAGTATAATGCCCCATTTGGCATGTACCTCACTAGACACATGCAACAGCTGGAAAGGCCACAAAAGTACCTCATGAAGAGGATCCTAAGCCTTAAACACATGTCCTACATGGACAGACTCAAACAAATTCCAGCTATTCTCTGTCTCATATCATCTACTAAGAGGCAATCTCTGCTTGACTTACAAAACCATGTCTGACCCAGCTCTGTTAGAAATGCTACATCCAAAGAAATCCCAATCCCTCCACACCACATGCTCCAGAGACCTCAATCTCATTACCACAATGAACAGAACATGCTGGAAGGATAGGCTCCTAACCCAGAGACTGCCCATGCTCTGGAATAGACTTCCCATACATGTCAAGCAGAGCATCTCACTGGCCCTCTTCAAGAGAAATCTTGATGAGTGGATGGGAAATAGAAAGTTCACCCCGGGGATCACTGCAGTGGCTCTACTTGATAGAGACACTGGGATCTAACGGCAGCATGATGCTAGGGCACTTCTATGGGCCAGGCTTGTAAAGCCTCCAGGGCCATTGGCCCTAGTACACACCTATGAGCCTATAATGTGGGAGATCTAACCAGTTTAGTTGGCGTAGTGATAAGCAGTGATGGGATGAGTATTTTGCATTTGTAACGAATGATTTTATTGTAGCACGAGGCAAGTTTGGATTTCAGTGAGGCCTGGATGTTGGTTAGGAGAGGTGCCCCATAAAGAAGAGATAGTAGAAAGAAGGAAGATGCAAGGGATAGTTTTGTGGAGTGGTTTAGGAAGTTTTTGTGTCTATAGAGGGTGCCAGTCCTTTGATGTGTTTTTTTAATATTGGTTTGAATGTGTAGATCAAATGTCAGGTTTTCATCTATGATGATGCTTAATAGTTTTTGTATATGGAACAACCTTAACAATAGTGTTATTTTGAGCATAGAATGTGAAATTTTTCTAGTTTAGGGAAGTGGATTTCTTTGGCAGAAAAAGTACAAGTTTAGTTTTAGTGGGGTTTAGGGCGAGATGATTATTGTCCATCCATATTTCAGTAGAAGTAAGGGCACCTTGGGTAAGTTGGTGTAGTTCGGATGAAGAGTTGGCAGCATAGATGATGATAGAATCATCTGCATATTGTATGACAGTACACTGAGTAAGAGAGGTGTGGAAGTTGTTAATAAAAATGCTGAACAAGAGAGGCCCTAGCATGCAGCCTTGAGGAACACCTGTAGGTGTGTTAAAGAAAGGAGAGTAAGAATGCTGCCATTTGGTTGACTGTTGCCTGTCTGTGAGATAGCTTGAGAACCAGCTTAGGGTTTGGGATGAAATGCCTATGTCCAATAGTTTAGTAAGAAGAAGGGAGTGGGAGACCGTATCAAAGGCCTTAGGTCAAGAAAGATAGAAGAGACATTTTTTCCAGCATCTCAGGCCTGGTTGACTATGTCCATGAAGGATATGAGGGCTGTATTAGTGCTATGACCTGCCCTACATCCATGATGAGTGGGAGCAAGGATTTGCTTGAGAAGCAGATATTGAAGAAATTGGGTGTGTATGCATTTTTCCAGAATCTTTGAAATGGGAGAGAGGAGGCAATAAATTGAAAGTTGGAAATGTTTGTGTTAGTGGCTCCTTTATGAAGAGGCAGTATATATGCTTTTTTCCAAATAGTGGGTATGTAGGAATCCTGAATGAATCTGTATGCTGATGGGACAGGCTATAGCACTGGCAGAGATTTTTAGGCATGCAGGAGGTAGGTTGTCAGGGGCTATGGTGCATAGTTTGAGTTTTTGAAGCAGCATTTTTACTGTGATGTATGGGGGGGACAGGTATATTGTGTGGATAGTTTAGAAGGAAAGATGGCTGTTAGATCAGCTATAGTACTGATGAAATAAGAGTTAAAGAGTGAGGCTATTTCAGTGGTTGTTTTGTCTGGTTTCGGACAAGGATTGCGACTTGACCCTGGGTTTATTAGAGAATTGACAGAGCTTCAGAATTTTTTGAGGTATTGCTTATGGTGGTTTTGTAGAGTAAGGTAGTCTTTTTTTCTATTATATGACTAGGCATTTTACTTGATTACAGAGTTGTTTAAATTTAATGAGGTGAGAGAGACTTTTTTTTTTTTTTTTTTGCCACAGTTACCAAGCTTTGTCCCTAGTGGTCATGAGCTGCTTAAGTGGGTTTAGTGATCAAACTGGCATGATTATTTTTTGCTTTGTTTAGATGAAGTGGAGCATGGTTGCTTAGGATCCTGAGAAATGTTGGGCCGGATTCATGATGGCTTTCACAGAGTCTAAGAGTAGTGTAAGACTCCATGCAGCCATCATGTCTGATGAGCGATCCACGAACAGCCTGCAGGGGCATGTAAGAGAGCTCCTAAAATGGCTCTTACACGGACAGGGCTTGGATATGCAAATTATCTCACTTGCAGCCGAAAGGCATGCAAATGAGGTAATTTTATGATCCAGGAAGCACAAACCTGTCCATGTAAGAGCCGTGTTATCTGCAGAAATGTACTCAGTTGACAACTGAGTGCCGTTCTGCAAATAGCACAATGGAGCCTTGTCAGCTCCAAATAAAGGTTGCATATGTTCCAGGAAGCATGGCCAAATATGTGGCCACTGGCAATGTACCTCCATGCAAAATTAAAATAAATTTTTTTTTTCAGCGATTGCTGATGTTTAAACGTAGCGCAGTGCCGCGCAAATGGGCTGCACTAAAAAAATTTTAAAAAATCAAAAGAAAAATATTTAAAACCCATAAACATGGGTTTTATGCAAACCATCAATATACAATGTAAGGGAATAGCAGGCTGAAAACAACATGGCCACCGAGTAGGGTTGCTAAGGGGAGAAGCTCAGTATAAGACATGTAACTAAGCATTAGTAGGCAATCCTATGTAAATGAGTGTTAGGATAGTGAATCACACTTTTACATAGCATATGAGCACATTCCCTGGAGTGTAGGAGTAGGATAAGGGAGAGTAACAGAGTAGGAGATAGGTGACATCACAGAGGGGTATGTATGAAAGAAATGAAGCTTATTGGAGCAGAGTGGGATGTGAAAGCTGTCAGTTAGACATCATGGAAAGAGGTGTGTCAACAGGTAGACATGGGAAAGCCAAGAAATGGAAGGTGTACACTGTGGATAACACCAAAGTTTCTTGCTGAGCGTGCATGCGCCAGTGTGCGTGCTGGGAAGCCCGAGTAAGATGGAGTGCGTGCATGTAAGCGTGCATGCGTGTAAGCATGAGTGCGTGCGCTTAAGCCGGAGTAAGCATGTAGAAGGCTGTTTAAAGAGTTATAAGCGCGTTTGCACTGGTGTGCACGCATTTTAACCCGAATAAGCAAGTTGTAGTCCATCTAAGCATGGGTGCAGGCGTGTTAGCTGCTGTGCATGTGTTTCCCTTGTATGCGCGTCGCTCACCCCTGAGGAAACAGAGAGGAAAAAGGAAGCACAACAAATTGTAGGAAGCTACCAGGTACTAGCATAGCTAGCAGGTGAAAACAATCAGAATCAGGCAATTACACAGGCAGAACAGTAGCCCAGCCCAGCACTGAAAACTCTGCAAACAACAGTGCAGTATGTTTCTCTCAACAGACACTGCAACACTGGAGTAAGCTACTAGAAGTGAAAATTGAAAAAGCTTCACTCAGACAAAAATGCTAGGGGCTTCCGTAGCTGTTATAAGGTGACATATGCAGCATGCTGAGGGTGGTGACAATGCAAATGCTGCCGGACAACCCACAGTGAGGAGACGGAGAAGAGTGTACAGGCCCAGGGTCACCTACCAGGGGTTACATGAGCTGGAGATAGTGGAGCACTATAGAGTGGACAGAGACCTCCTGCAGCAAATTGTTGAGCTGTGCAGGCCACGCCTCACACACAGAACCAACAGAGGGGAACCCATCCCAGTGGAAACCAAGGTATGTGTTGGCCTAAGAATACTAGCAACAGGTACCTTCCAGAGACCAACTGGTGATATGATAGGGATATTACAGGCATCAGCATCCAGGGTACTGCACCAGTTCCTGGATGCCATGTCAGCACATGTCGGTGATCATGTATATTTCCCCAATTCACATGAGGTATTGGCCAGCAATATGCGTCTCTTCCAGCAAATAGCGGAATACCCTGAGGTAGCAGGTGCAATAGACTGCACGCAGATACGCATCAAAGCACCAGCCGGTGAGTGGGGTTGGGCCTACATTAACCACAAGGGCTTCCCCTCCAACTGCCAGGTTGTGTGTGATGCCCAGGGCATAATAATGAATGTGTGTGCTGGCTGCCCTGGAAGCTACCATGATTCCCATATCTGGCATCTGACGCAGCTGTACCAGACATTTGCCAATGGGGACATCCCACATGGTCACCTACTGGGGGATGCTGGCTATGCACTGGAGCCATGGCTGATGACACCCATCAGAAATGCACACACACCTGAACAGGAACGCCATAATGAGGCACACGCACAAACACGTAATGTAATAGAGCATGTGTTTGGGCTGCTCAAGTCACGGTTCCTGTGCTTGGACACATCTGGTGGATCCTTGCAGTACTCACCAACTATATGTACCCAAATTGTCATGGTATGAGCTATGCTACATAATATGATTTTGCGAAAACAGCTGCAGCAGGACCAGCATAGGCCCGGCCCAAACAGCCCCCCACCATTGCCAAGGCCATCACGGGCAGAGCGTGACTCGGAGGAGGAACAACCTGAGCCTGCCCCAGTAGGCAGAAGGAGGCATTCCCAGTATGCCTTGGCCTTGACAAAGAGGCAATACATAGCACATACACTGGCTCAGTAGGAACCCTGGAAATGATACCTCTCTCTGACTCACACATATAGTAAAAGGGATGCCTAAGTTGACACAACCTGATTTCAAACATGTACAGGGAGTGTAGTATGTGCATCCAAAATAGGCAGCCCTGCAGCACCACCTGAGGCATACTTGCCATGTGTTAAGCAATGTAACACCATGTAGTATATGCATACTTGATGACCCTGAGTAACATCCTACCCTCACCAAGCATGATGCCGCAATATGAAGACAAGATGATCAATTACAACAATTGGCTTAAGTATTGTTGTTAGTCAAAGGGGATCCAATGCCTGTCAGCCTGAGATGACATGCTGAGCAAGACACGATGCTCTGCTAGGGATGGCTTGCACCTATCACCCCTGGCCTTTTGGATACTGGCAAATGCTGTTGTCACCCCCATAGTGCCTAGAATAGGTAAGGCTCAAAACACAAACCCACCTCCATAGGTATCACAAGGGATATGAAACTAGAAGTAATGCTACCCAATGCCAGAAGTCTAAACTGCAAGATGCATGCAGTCCAAACTCTCCTCAGCATGGAGAATGTTGATATCTGTGCAGTAACAGAAACCTGGTTCAAGGCTCACAAGAGCACCCTAGCACTACCAGGTTACACCTCATACCATGCTTTACAGCCCCAAAACATGGAACAAACTACAAAAGGAGGGTGAGTATCAATAAATGTCAAGGATACCCACACCCCCAGGTTGGTGCCACAGCATGAAGCAGCACAGACTATCCACGTGCAAGTAACAGTGGCTAAAACTGCCTCCCAGTTTGTAGCCTGCTACACACCACCCTCCTAAATCCAGGAACCCCACTTGGCCTACTTGAGAACACATGAAAATATGAAGGTCTCTCCAAACAACATTATATTGGGTGACTGCAACTACCCAAACATAGACTGGGAGCATTATTCTAGCTCCAACACCCTAGGCCAAAGGTTCCTAGAATTCATAAACCGAAATGCTATGGAACAACTTGTGACCACTCTCACAAGAGGGGTAAACATACTGGACCGGATAATCACCAACATGGGGACTCTAGGGCCAAGACGAGAACTGTATCCCTCACTGGTAAGATCAGACCATAGAGTAATATCACTGGATATTCACATCCTGACCTCAGTCCCTGGCCAGAAAACCACAGTGAAAAACATGTGTAAAGCAAATTATGCACTCCTCCAAACTGAGGTGGAATCCATTAAAGCCCTTGTGCCTGTGGAAAATATGGCCCAGACCTCAGAACCCTTTATAAATGCATGCTATGAACACCTTCAGGAATGCATGGATTATGCAATCCCAAATAAAACCAAGACCCAATCCTCCAAAGGCAGGCATCCTGTCTGGTGGACCCCAGCCATCAACAAACCATGCAAGAGAAGGAGGAAGCTACTACATGACAGAGCAAAATCCAAAAAGGGAAGGCATCACTGATCAGTATTATGACAAAAAACTATGGCCACACATAAAATCCTCTAAGGCCAGCTATGAGATAAAAATTGTACAGGACACTAAGGATAACCACAAGGCTTTCTTTACTGATGGTAGGAACCTGGGTGGGAATTCCCAGATATGCTCAGAATTAGTCCAAAATGACAAACAATACACCAAACCCACAGACATTGCCAACATCTGACCTGACAGGTTCGGTGCGAACTTATCCCCCCCCCCACCAGAAGGCCGAACATCTATCCCAGCAGAGTGCTGGCCCCCTGACATTGCAGATGCTCAGGTAACAGCCAGCATCTCCAAAGCAAAACACACAGCATCAATGGGACCAGATGGTGTCCCGGGCTGCATCCAACATGAAGTCCAAGAAGAATTGAACACCAAATAAAACTACTGCTCAGTCTCAGCCTTACCACAGGATATGTACCCAAAGAGCAGTGTACAACAACAGTGGTCCCTCTCCACAAAGGTGGTGCCTGAATGGATACTGCAAACTATCACCCCAGAATCCTGACTAGCTTGGTCTGCAAAGCTATGGAAAGGATCATCATGGACCTCAGAAATAAAGATATTGGGGACCTACAGACACTGGACCCTACCCAGTGTGGCTTACTTAAGGGCAGATCCTGCCCCTTAAACCTGGTTGAGTCATTTGAAACAGTCACCAAGGCCATTGATGAGGGGAAGGTGGTCCACACAGCCTACATGGACCTTGCAAAGGCCTTCCATACAATACCCCATTTGGTCATTATAGATAAGCTCACCAGCTTAAATATAAACCCCTATCTCACTAGATGGGTTGCAAACCAGCTCAAGGGCAGAACTGATATGGTCAGAAATGCTGGAGCCATGTCAGAGTCCAAACCAGCTACAACTGGCATCCCACAAGGCTCGGTCCTGGGACCCCCTTGTTTAGTATATATTTCTCTGAGGTACAGGCCAACATGGAAGGACTGTGTCTGAACAAGTTTGCAGATGACTACAAACTGGGCGCCATATCTGACCCTCCAGCTGACACAAGCATCCTACAAAAGGGCCTCATAGAAACAGACAACTGGTGCCAGAGCCATGTAATCAAGCTAAATGCAAAAAAGTGTACAGTCATCCCCTTTGGAAAAACAGTAAGTGCCCACCAATTACCACATAGGTGGTAACCCATTAAGTACAGAAGAAGTAATAAGAGACCTGGGGACACAAGTTGATAGAAATCTCACATTTGACAACCATGTGGCCGTAGTGGTTATAATAACATTTCATATACCCACCTAATCATGAAGGTATTCACTTCTACATCAGGAGAGGTCATCATGCCTCTTCAGTCATCCTTCATCAGGCTCACAATTGAGTACAATGCCCCTTGTGGGATGTACCTTAGCAGACACCTCCAGCAACTGGAAAGACCCCAAAAGTACCTCACCAGGAAGATCAAAGGGCTATTTGGCAAAGGCTCTTGCTACCCCCATAGTGCCTTTTTTACACAAGGCTCAAAAGACAAACCCACCTCCATAGGTATCACAAGGGATAAGAAACTAAGAGTAATGCTACTCAACGCCAGAAGTCTAAACCTCAAGATGCAAGCACTCGAAACTCTCCTTAGCATGGAGAACATCGATATCTGTGCAGTAACAGAAACCTGGTTCAAGGCTCCCGAGAGCACCCCAGCACTACCAGGTTATACCTCTTACCATGCTTTTCAGCCCCAAAACTTGGACCAAACCACAAAAGGAGGGGGAGTATCAATATTCATCTAAGATACCCACACCTCCAGGCTGGTGGCACAGCACGAAGCATCAGAGACTATCCATGTGCAACTAACAGTGGGTAAAACTGCCTTCCAGTTTATAGCCTGCTACAGACCACCCTCCCAAACCCAGGAAACCCACTCGGCCTTCCTGAGAACACTGGAAAATATGAAGGTCTCTCCAAAACACCATTATATTGGGCGACTTCAACTACCCAAACATAGACTGGGAGCATTATTCTAGCTCCAACACCCTAGCCCAAAGGTTCTTAGAATTTATAAACTCAAATGCTATGGAACAACTTGTTACCACTCCCACAACAGGGGAAAACATACTGGACCTGATCATCACCAACATGGGGACTCTATGCTCCAGACCAGAAGTGTATCCCTCACTGGTAAGATCAGACCATAAACTAATCTCACTGGATATTCACATCCCAACCCCACTCCCTGCTCTGAAAACCACAATGAAAAACTTCTCTAAAGCAAATTTCACACTCCTCAAAACTGAGGTGGAATCCTTCAAAGCCCCCGGGCCTGTGGAAAATACGGCCCAGACCGCAGAATCCTTTATAAAAGCATTCTATGAATACCTTCAGGAATGCATGGATCATGCAATCCCAAATAAAACCAAGACCCAATCCTCCAATGGCAGACATCCTATCTGGTGGACCCCAGCCATAAACAAACTATACAACAGAAGGAGGAAGCTACTACCTGATAGACCAAAATCCCAAAAAGGGAAGGCATGTCTGATCAGTATTAGCAAAAAACTATGGGCACTCATAAAATTGTCTAAGGCCAGCTTCAAGAGAAAAATTGCACAGGACACTAAGGATAATCACAAGGCTTTCTTTAGTTATGTCAGGAACCTGGGTGGGAATTCCCAGATATGCTCAGCATTAGTCCAAAATGACAAAAAATACACTGAACCCACAGACATTGCCAACATCCTAGCTGACAGGTTCAGCGCAAACCCCCTCCCCCCCCCCACCAAAAGGGCAAATATCTATCCCAGCAGAGTGCTGCCCCCCTGACATCTCAGATGCTCAGGTAAGAGCTGCCCTCTCCAAAGCAAAAAACACAGCATCAATGGGACCAGATGGTGTTCTGGGCTGTGTCCTACATGAACTCCAAGAAGAGCTAAACCCAAACATAAAACTACTGTTCAATCTCAGCCTTACTACAGGATATGTACCCAAAGAGTGGCATACAGCAACAGTGGTCCCTCTCCACAAAGGTGGTGCCTCAACGGATCCATTGCCCCATAAGCCTGCCTAGCTTGGTCTGCAAAGCTATGGAAAGGATCATCATGGACCTCATAAATAAAGATATTGGGGACCTACAGACACTGGATCCTACCCAGTTTGGCTTTGTGTAGGGCAGATCCTGCCTCTTAAACCTGTTTGATTTCTTTGAAACAGTCACCAAGGCCATTGACGAGGGGAAGGTGGTCCACACAGCCTACCTGGACCTCACAAAAGCCTTCGATACAATACCCCACTCGGGCATTATAGATAAGCTCACCAGCTTAAATATAAACCCCTATGTCACTAGATGGGTTGCAAACTGGCTCAAGGACAGAACCCACATGGTTAGAATTGCTGGAGCCATGTCAGACTCCAAACCAGTTACAAGTGGCATCCCACAAGGCTCAGTCCTGGGACCTCTCTTGTTCAGTATATATTTCCTGGAGGTACAGGCCAACACGGAAGGACTGTGGCTGACCAAGTTCGCAGATGACTGCAAACTGGGCACCATAATCGACTCTCCAGCCGAAACAAGCATCCTCCAAAAGGGCCTCATAGAAACAGACAACTGGTGCCAGAGCCATGGCCTCAAGCTAAACGCCAAAAGTGTATAGTCATCCCTTTGGCAAAAACAGTGCCCACAAATTACCACATAGGTGGTAATCCATTAAGTACAGAAGAAGTAATTAGGGACCTGGGGACCCAAGTTGATAGCAATCTCTCATTTGACAACCACGTGACCAAAGTGGTTAGAAAAACATTTTATATAGCCCACCTAATCATGAAGGGATTCACATCTAGATCAGGGGAGGTCATCATGCCTCTTTACTCATCCCTCATCAGGCCCATATTTGAGTACAATGCCCCTTTTGGGATGTACCTTACCAGACACCTGCAGCAACTGGAAAAACCCCAAAAGTACCTCACCAAGAGGATCAAAGGGCTCAAACAGATGCCATATGCTGCCCGGTTAAAGAAACTCCAGCTCTACTCAGTGGCATACCACCTGCTCAGAGGCGATCTGTGCCTGATGTATAAAGCCATGTCCAACCTGGAATTAATGGACATGCTGCACCTCAGAAAATCCAAATCCCATCGAGCTATGTGCTCAAGAGACTTGAACTTCAGCACTGAAATAAATAGGACATGCTGGAGGGACAGATTCATAACCCAGAGGCTCCCTTCACTCTGGAATAAAATCCCAATCCAGGTTAGGCAGAGTCCCTCATTGACTCACTTCAAGAGGAATCTTGATGAGTGTATGGGAGATTGTAGGTTTACCCTGGGTATCACTTTTATGTCACAGTTAGACAGAGGCACAGTATACTAACCTTGAAAAATGTCATGGCAAACACCAGTTAAAATGTGTGTTGAAGGACAAACACACTCTAACTAGGATTAGAAATGCCCTAGGGCACATAGCCTAGTGTTTGTCAATGTCCACCCAAGTTGTGGAATACACTAGTAATGTTGGACAAGCCTGGTTTAAGTAGGCCATAGCTGAACAAAATGCAACATGGTCATACCTTAGTCTGGTGTGCTCAGTATGAATATTTAAAGCAGTGATGGGACTCAAATCCAGCATACTGTGCACTAGAGTGAAAGGACTGAACCACTACACTATGACAATATTACAGTGTTTGGTCAGTATGAAAGAATGTTGACAAGTGTATGCAAACTGTCCCATGGAAACCCTGCAGGCACAGCATAATCCCTGTTGGGTTCAGACACAAAGCAGTTGGGCAGTAAGAACACAACATGACTTCCAACACACACACTATAAATGTCAACTATTGTTCAAGTTCACACACAACCACAAATGTAGTGGACCTCAGATCTCAACATATGGAAAGGTCACACTGGGCATGCTCACACACTTTGATAAATGAGACATATGTCAGGCAACAAACCATGGAAAGCCTGAACTGGGCATGCTCACACACTTGGGCCATGTCTCAGTATAGCAGTCAGCCACACATATCTGGCATTTGTATGTGTTAAGCCAGGAACCTCCCACAATACAGCAATCTGCTCAGTGCACACAGTTAAATGACAATACAGACATAAGTAATATACTGGAACCCTGTCATGATCAAACATCTTCCACAGATACACAAGTTGTTCATAGAAACAGGGAAAGCTATGGCAATAAAACCTGCAAACAGTTTATCAGCAACAAATATCGTGCATCCCAAACATAAACATATGGGTTCAGAGGTCGATACTAGGCTGTTTGTCCTAGGGAATACATAAGTCTAGCCAGAGTGTATTTGGCGTCTGCCTCCCCAGTACAGTAGCCTACTGTGCCTCTGTAAAGTAGGTCACATAAGGCACCGTTTAAGGCTAGTTTGCTGTGCCTCCATCAAGTAGGGACACAGTGGAGATCCCAGGGGTTGAATTTGCAATGTCACATCTATGTGGCTGGAGTTTGCTGGAAGAGGGTTGGTGAAGGGCTATGTCTAACATTAATTGGGATTCAATTCCAGACTGAGGGGAGCCTTATCTGTAGTGTCTGGGCAATTTCACTGTCAAAACCTGCAAGTGATGATTTTGAGGGATTGAAGTGTCTTGCCAATACTGTTCAGAGATGTCCTCCTTCTGTGGGATATTGCTCTGTTATGTATTAGCTCCCTCCATCTGTTGTACAGCTTATATATGGCTGGTGTCAACCAGACAGGTCTCCTGTTGTGGAGGAGTCTTGGTTTTATTTGGGATAGTATGATCAATGAAAACCTGCAGGTGCTCATAGAATGCATTTGTAAAGGATTCTGCAGATTGGGCTGTATAATCCTCCAGTACAGGGCCTTTGAAGTATTCCACCCCAGTCTTCACAAGTGCAAAGTCTACTTTTGAGAAATACTTTGTTAGCAGTGATTTCCTTGCCTGGGGGTGGGGATCGGATATGGACGTCCAGGGAAAGTTGGTTATGGTCATATCTTAACAATGGTGGTCTACCTCTGGTGTGGAACATAGAGTCCCCATGTTGGTGATGATCAGGTCCAATATGTATTCCCCCTTGTGGCTGTGGTGACTGGTTCTGCCATAGCACATGGATTCACAAATTGTAGTGGCTGTAGGGTGATGTTGAGGCCTGAGTAGTTCCCCCAGTCAATATTCCTGTACCTGAAGTTAACCACTGTAATGGCGTATGTGAACACCTTTATATCCCACACTGTTCCCAAGTAACCCAAGTGTGGTTCCTGGATATGGGAGGGGGTGGTCTGAACTACACACCAAACCAAAAGGCAGTTTTGCACAATGGTAGTTGTATATGTATGGCCTGTCATTCTTAGTGCAGTGGTGACAACCCGGAGGTGTGTGTATCTGTGATGTATATAGGTTCATAGGTTCATACTAGGCTATCTGCCCTAGGGCATTTATAAGCCTAGCCAGAGTGTGTGTGGCTTTCGCCACCCATTGGAATGAGAATACTATGCCCATTTAGGGTTTAGTTTACTGTGCCTCTGTGTAGTAGTGACACAGAGATGACCCCCAGGGTAAACCTATGAACTCCCATCATCTTGTCAAGATTTCTCTTGAAGAGAGTCAGTGAGGGGCTCTGCCTAATATGGACTGGAATTCTGTTCCACAGTGTAGGGATCCTCTGGGTTATGAATCTGTCCCTCCAGCATGCCCTATTTATTTCTGTGTTGAGGTTCAAATCTCTCGCTCTCGTGGCTCTGGTGGATTTGGATTTTCTGAGGTGGAGCATGTCCATTAATTCTGTATTGGACATGGCCTTGTACATCAGGCATAGATCGCCTCTGAGTAGGCAGTATGTCACTGAATAGAGCTGTAGTTTCTTCAGCCGGGCAGCATATGACATATGTTTGAGACCCTTGATCCTCTTGGTGAGGTACTTTTGGGGTCTGTCTAACTGCTGCAGATGTTGGGTAACATACATCCCAAATGGGGCATTGTACTCAATTATGGGCCTGATAAGGGAAGAGTATAGGGGCACGATGACCTCTCTTGATCTAGATGCGAATCCTATCATGATAAGGTGGGTAATACAGAAGGTCTTCCTAACCACCTTGGCAATGTGAGTGTCAAATGAGAGGTTACTGTCAACTTGGGTCCCTAGGTCCCTGATTACTTCTTCCGTACTTAATGGATTACCACCTATGTGGTAATTTGTGGGTAATTCGTTTTTCCCAAAGGGTATGACTATACAGTTTTTGGCATTCAGTTTAAGGCCATGGCTCTGGCACCAGTTATCCATTTCTACGAGGCCTTTCTGAAGGATACTTGTGTCCACTGGAGTATCAATTATGGCACCCAGTTTGCAGTCATCTGCGAACTTTGTCAGCCACAATCCTCCTATGTTTGCTTGCACCTTGGAAAAATAAATGCCGAACAAGAGGGGTCCCAGGACTGAGCCCTGTGGGATACCGCTTGTGACTGGCTTAGAGTCTGACATGGTTCCAGCAATTCTGACCTTGTGGGTTCTGTCCTTGAGCCAGTTTGCAACCCATCTTATGACATATGGGTTTACATTTAAGCTGGTGAGCTTGTCTATGATGCCCGAGTGGGGTATTGTGTCGAAGGCTTTTGCAAGATCAAGGTAGGCTGTGTGAACTGCCTTACCCTCATCAATGGCCTTAGTGACTGTTTCAAAAAAGTCAACCTGGTTCAAAAGGCAGGATCTGCCCTTGACAAAGCCGAATTGGGTAGGATCCAGTGTCTGTAGGTCCCTAATGTCTTTGTTTATGAGTTCCATAATGATCCTCTCCATAGCTTTGCAGACCAGGCTCGTCAAGCTTATGGGGCGGTAATTTCCAGGGTCCATAGAAGCACCTCCTTTGTGGAGTGGGACCACTGTTGCTGTACGCCATTCTTTGGGTACATATCCTGTAGTAAGGCCAAGATTAAACAGCAGCCTTATGTGCGGGTTTAGTTCCTCTTGGAGTTCATGTAGCACGCAAGCCAGAACACAGTCTGGTCCCATTGATGCTGTGTTTTCAGCTTTGGAGGGGTGGCTCTCACCTGGGCATCTGAGATGTCAGGGAGGTTACACTCTGCTGGGATAGATATTTCTCTTTTTGTGTGGGGGGGGGGATTTGAACTGAACCTGTCTGCCAGTATGTTGCCAATGTCTGTGTGTTCAGTGTATTTTTTGTCATTTTGGACTAACTCTGAGCATATGTGGGAGTTTCCACCCAGGTTTCTAACATAACTAAAGAAGGTCTTGTGATTGTCTTTAGTGTCTTTTGCGAGTTTCTCTCAAAGTTGGCCTTGGATGATTTTATGAGTGATCGTAGTTGTTTGCTAGTACTGATCAGAGATGCCTTCCCTTTTGGGGATTTTGCTCTGTCATGTAGTAGCTTCCTCCTCCTGTTGTAAAGCTTGTTAATGGCTGGGGTCCACCAGACAGGATGCCTGCCTTTGGGGAATGGGTCTTGGTTTTATTTGGGATTGCATGATCCATGCATTCTTGAAGGTGTCCGTAGAAAGCGTTTATAAAGGATTCAGCGGTGTGGGCTGTGGTTTCCACTGGCCCAGGGGCCTTGAAGGATACCACTTCAGTCTTAAGAAGTGTGAAGTCGGCTTTTGAGAAATTCTTCACTGTGGTCTTTTGTGCTGGGGTGGGGGCGGGATGTGGATTTCCAGTGAGATTAATTTATGGTCTGATCTCACCAATGAGGGGTATACTTCCGGTGTGGAGCATTGTGTCTCCATGTTTGTGATGATCAGGTCTAATATAGTATCTCCTCTTGTGGGAGTGGTGACTAGTTGTTCCATCGCATTTGAGTTTATGAATTCTAGGAACCTTTGGCCTAGGGTGTTGGGGCTTGTGTAATGCTCCCAGTCTATGTTTGGGTAGTTGAAGTCTCCCAATATGATGGTATTTGGAGAGACATTCATACTCTCCAGTGTCTTCAGGAAGGCTGAGTGGGGTTCCTGAGTTTGAGAGGGTGGTCTGTAGCATGCTACAAACTGTAGGGCAGTTTTGCCTACGGTTAGTTGCACATGGATGGTCTCCAATGCTTTGTGCATTGCCACTAACCTGGAGGTGTGGGTATCTTTGATGAATATGGATACTCCCCCTCCTTTTGTGGTTCGGTCCAAGTTTTGGGGCCGAAAAGCATGATATGAGGTATAACCTGGTAGTGCTGGGGTGCTCTCAGGAGCTTTGAACCAGGTTTCAGTCACTGCACAGACATCAATGTTCTCCATACTGAGGAGGGCTTCGAGAGCGTGCATCTTGAGGTTTAGACTTCTGACGTTGAGCAGCATTACCTTTAGTTTTTTCCACTTGTGTTTTCTAGGGAGGTGGGTTTGTCTTTTGAGCCTTGCCTACAAAAGGCACTATGGGGGTGGCAAGAGCCTTGGCCAATATCCGGAAGCCCAGGGGTGACAAGTGCAAGCTGTCCCTTGCAAAGCAGCATGGCTTGTCAAGCATGTCATCCCAAGCAGACAGACATTGGATCCCCTTAGAATGACACCAGTAATTGAGCCAATTGTTAAAGCTGATCATTTTCTCTTTGTACTGTGGCATCATTCTTGGTGAGGGTAAGATGCTGCTCAGGGTCAGGGTCATACTGGCCTGGGCTACATAATCAGAGAGCTCCTCTATGTCTCTTTTCATGTAGTCCAGGGAGGTACGTCTCAGGTTATTCACACCAGCATGGACAATGACTGAGTCATATTTGTACTTGCTTTGGAGTGACCTGAGTGCTTGTGTTATGTGGCGGATTCTAGCGCCCGACAGGCAGCTTACTGTAACCTTTTCCTTGTTCAGTCTGGTGAGTGGGACATCAGTGTGTCTGACTATGGAGTCACCTATTACAACTGTATCAGGCATGTTGTTTGGCCTTAAGGGCTGTGACTGTTTGGCACACTGACTTTGTGAAGTATGTGTTGCATGTGCTATGTTTAGAGGTAGTGGTTGCTTGGATGTCTGCTTTGGAGGCCTCTGTTGTTTTGGTAGATTTTTAATTAGAGCCTCCGAGTATGTTGTTGTGTGTTTACGTGTTTGGTTTGCAGTTGTGATAGGTCTATGTGAGACTGGGTTTGTGGTGTGTGTGGTTACCTTCTCCTCCTGACTGGTTTTGCCAGTACTGAGTCGAGAGAGCTCAGCCTCCAGTTTGGCTATATAGTTGCATCTCTCACATATATTTGTATTTGTTGGGAGGAGGAGAGGGTTGTCTGTGTACATGAGGCAGTTGTTACATTGCCTCAAGATTCCCAGATTCACCAGCTGAACTGGAGAGGACGCCAGTAATTGACCCTTCGACATGCTAGAATAGTGTAAGGGATTGCTGTGTAACTGAGTCAGAAAGGACCTATAGGGAAATGGGTACTCAAGGGGATTGTAGGTGGATGTAGTGCTTTCTTTTTGTTTAAGAGTGCTTTACCTGTGTAAAAATGCTTTAGGAGCAAGTGCTGGGCTTTTCAGATAGAGAATAAACTGTTTAGATTGAAAGTAGAGCAGTTCTAAGGGAAAAACTGAAGAGCATATGGATATGGATACACTCCCTGGTTGTGTTGTGTGTTACAAGTCCTGTGTTCATGAAGCATGGTATAAAACATAACCAGGCAGTGCTGATGTGCATATGTGACCCTGAACTAGGCGTCTGTTAATGCATATATATTGTTATCCCCCATACTGAGGGATAGTAATAGATGTACATACCTCTTTGTAAAAACTGATGTCAGCACCCTATAAATACTGCAGGGGAAGAAAACCACCCAGTAATGCGAATAGCGTGCTGTGCTAATGTGTCTCTCTCAAGTGTCATAACATAGTTAGGTAGGGGTTTGAATCCTGCAAATGCTCAGTGTGTGTTGGGGGGCAGGGGTATGCATGTGTGCAATTCTCTTTGAAAGCGATGTCCCTTTTGACAACTGGAATAACACACTACATGATGTACATTCCTCTTTGTAAAGACTGATGATGTCAGCACCCTAAAACCACCCAGTAATGTGAATAATGCGCTGTGCTATGTGTGCAATTCTCTTTGAAAGAGATGTCCCTTTTGACAACTGGAATAACACACTACATGATGTATATTCCTCTTTGTAAAGACTGATGATGTCAGCACCCTATAAGTACAGCAGGAGAAGGGAAACCACCCAGTAATGTGAATAGTGCGCTGCGCTAATGCATCTCTCTCAAGTGTCATAACATAGTTAGGTAGGGGTTTGAATCCTACAAAAGCCATGTGTGTGTTTGCCACACAGTTTGTCAATGTGTGGTGGGTTTTGCTTTTATTATTGTATGACATATAATTATAACAGTAAGTGCAATGCACACATCAGGTATGTGTGTGCCACATACAGATATGTACCTGTGACCTTCAATAGTTCCTATGTGTGAAGCCCACCTCATATGAATACAGTTGTTACCTGTGCCAGCATGTCCTGCAGATTCCCAGACTGTACGCCATACATATATGTTGTTGACAATGCAGGCTACTACAGTGATCTGTGTCCGAGGCCAACTGGGTGACAGACACTCATGAAAGCTGTGCTATATTAATGTGGGTGAGGGTTCATGTCTGGAGTATATGTTACACATGTTATAACACAGCAAAGTCTGTGAGTAATGGACATCCAGTGTAGGTGTATGGCAACTGTTGCTGATATGCATAAAGACACCTTCTTGCTTAGGCGATACACCTAGGGACTGCACAATACCTTTGGAAATGTGAATATCACAGGATAGACAAGAAAACACTTGTCCATATGTACACACCATTACCCGTTCTACATGATGGGTGCTGCCACCTACATGGTACTACTGGAATACTATGTTAAGTACATGCTGATGACAAAGTTACAGTTGCATTACAGTAATAGATCATGGCTTGGACAACAGGTATCTATCTGTATGATACCCTTCTGGTGGTCATGTGTGTCATGTGCAGACTGCATTGTAGGCCACTGTATACTTTTTCAGTCGTGGATGAACATATTGCTAGTGTGTTGGCATGTACGTGAGACTGCTATATGCCAAACAGTATTCTTCCCAGGGATGTGTGGGGCTCAGTAAGAATGGCTACTGGTATAGTGTAGTACTGCAGGGATATCACTGACACTGGGTTTCCTACATCTGTGTATCAGTTGAGGATACATCATGTAATAGGTTCATAGGTTCATACTAGGCTATCTGCCCTAGGGCAGTTATAAGCCTAGCCAGACTGTGTTTGTCTTTCGCCACCCATTTTAAATGTATTTTCATATGGCCTTTTTCCAGGTTAGTATACTCAGCCTCTGTGTAACAGTGACACAGAAGTGAAACCCAGGGTAAACCTACAATCTCCCATCCACTCAGCAACAGTCCTCTTGCAGAGAGTCATTAAGGGACTCTCCCTAACCTGGACTGTGATTTTATTCCAGAGTGAAGGGAGCCTCTGGGTTATGAATCTGTCCCTCCAGCATGTCCTATTTATGTAAGTGCTGAGGTGCAAGTGTCACGAGCGCATAGCTCCATGGAAATTGGATTTTCTGAGGTGCAGCATGTCCATTAATTCCAGGTTGGACATGGTTCTACATGTCAGGCATCTGTTGGAGCCCTTTGATCCCCTTGGTGAGGTACTTTTGTGGACTTTCCAGTTGCTGCAGGACAGGTCTCTGGTAAGGTACACCACAAAAGGGGCATTGTACTCAATTATGGGCCTGATGAGGGATGACTGAAGAGGCACGATGACCTCCCGTGATCTAGCTGTGAATCCCTTCATGATCAGGTGGCCTATATAAACTGTGTAACCACTAAAACCATGTGGTTGTCAAATGAGAGTTTGCTATCAACTCGGGTCCCCAGGTCCCTAATCATGTGTACAGTAGTTAATGGCTTACCACCTATGTGTTAATTTGTGGGCACTTTATTCTTGCTAAAGGGGATGACTACACACATTTTGGCGTTTAGCTTGAGACCATGGCTCTGGCACCAGTTGTCTGTTTCTATGAGGCCCTTTTGTAGGATGCTTCTGTTGGCTGGTGAGTTGATTATGGAGCCCAGTTTGCAGTCATCTGCGAACCTGCTCAGCCACAGTCCATTTGTGTTGGCCTGTACCTTTGAGAAATATATACCAAACAAGAGAGGTCCCAGGACTGAACTCTGTGGGACGCCACTTGTAACCAGTTTGGAGTGTGACATGGCTCCAGCAGTTCTGACCATGTGTGTTCTGTCCATGAGCCAGTTTGCAATCCATCTAGTGACATAGGGGTTTATAGTTATGCTTATGATGTCTCTATAATGCCTGAGTGGGGTATTGTATCGAAGGCTTTTGCGAGGTCCAGGTAGGCTGTGTTGAACACCTTCCCCTCGTCACTGGCCTTGGTGACTGTTTCAAAGACAAAGACCAGGTTTAAGAGGCAGGATGTGCCCTCAACAAAGCCAAACTGGGTAGGATCCATTGTCTGTAGGTCCCCAATAGCTTTATTTATGAGGTCTATGATGATCCTTTCCATAGCTTTGCAGACCAAGCTAGTCAGGCATATGGGGTGATAGTTTCCAGGATCTGTTGAGGCACCACCTTTGTGGAGAGGGATCACTGTTGCTGTACGCCACTCCTTGGGTACATATCCTGTAGTAAGGCTGGGATTGAACAGTAGTTTTATGTTTGTGTTTAGTTCTTCTTGGAGTTCATGTAGGATGCAGCCTGGGACACTGTCTGCTCCCATTGATGCTGTGTTTTTGCTTTGGAGAGGGTGACTGAGCATCTCAGATGTCAGGGGGGCATCACTCTGCTGGGATATATATTTGCCCTTGTGGTGGGGGGGGGAGATGTTTGTGCTGAACCTGTCAGCAATGATGTTGGCAATGTATGTGGCTTAGGTGTATTCCTTGTCATTTAGGACAACTTCTGAGCATATCTGGTAATTCCCACCCAGATTCCTAACATAAGTAAAGAAAGCCTTGTGATTATCCTTAGTGTCTTGTGCAATATTTCTCTTGAAGCTGGCCTTAGACGATTTTATGAGTGCCCATAATGTTTTCAAAATACTGATCAGAGATGCCTTCCCTTTCTGGGATATTGATCAATCATGTAGTAGCTTCCTCCTTCTATTGTTTTCTGTTATGTGGCTGGGGTCCACCAGAAAGGACGCCTGTCTTTGGAGGATTGGGTCATGGTTATATTTGGAATTGCATGATCTGTGCATTCCTGAAAGTGTTCATAGAATGCATTTATAAAGGATTCAGCAGTGTGGAACGTATTTTCTACAGGCCCGGGGGGGGCTTTGAAGGATTCCACCTCTGTCTCGGTTTTGAGGTGTGTGGAATTTGCTTTAGACAACTTTTTCACTGTAGTTTCTGGGCAGGGGCTGGGGTTGGTATGTGAATATACAGTGAGATTACTCTATGGTATGATTTTACCAGTGAGGGATACACTTCTGGTTTGGAGCATAGAGTCCCCATGTTGGTGATGATCAGGTGCAGTATGTTTTCCCGTCTTGTGGGAGTGGTAACATGTTGTTCCATAGCATTTGAGTTTATGAATTCTAGGAACCTTTGGCCTAGGGTGTTGGAGCTACAGTAATGCTCCCAGTCTATGTGTGGGTAGATGAAGTTGCCCAATATAATGTTGTTTGGAGACACCTTCATATTTACATGTGTTCATAAGTAGGCCAAGTGGGTTACCTGGGTTTAGGAGGGTGGTCTGTAGCAGGCTATGAACTGGAAGGCAGTTTTACCCACTGTTAGTTGCACGTGGATAGTCTGTGATGCTTCATGCTGTGGCACCAACCTGGGGGTGTGGGTATCCTTGACATCTATTGATACTCACCCTCCTTTCATAGTTAGTTCCATGTTTTGGGGCTGTAAAGCATGGTATGAGGTGTAACCTGGTAGTGCTAGGGTGCTCTTGGGAGCCTTGAACCAGGTTTCTGTTACTGCACAGATATCAACATTCTCCATGCTGAGTAGAGTTTGGACTGCATGCATCTTGCGGTTTAGATGTCTGGCATTGAGTATCATTACTTCCAGTTTCTTATCCCCTGTGATACCTATGTAGGTGGGTTTGTGTTTTCAGCCTTACCACCAGAATGCAAACATGTGCAGACATTACACTTTTGGAATTAACACTGGTGTATAAAAACACTACAATGACAATCATACTGTTAATGCATCAGGCATGCTGGGATATACCCACATTGATATCATTACACTGTACTGTAAACAACATGATAATATTACTACAGTGCTATGTAGTCACCCTGTGCATCAGCACCATGCTATCCTGTTCCTGCATCAATGTTACAGATTGCAGGAGGTGGCACAGTTTCATCCTATGCACAGGGTGTGTACTTGGTATGCCAGAGTCTGCCATTGACACATCCAATCAACATGTATGTGTGTGTGTGTGTTAGTGAGGGACAACAGTACAAAATGGGGCAATGTTGATGTTGTGTGTGTGTGTATGTGTTAGCCCTAGGTGTTAGCATTATGCATGTGTGTATGCAGGCACACAGTTCCACAACATGGCTGCCATATATGGGTGTTTGTGGACAGCCACAAACTGTACCTGCCAGGTCATACAGATCACTGTCTCTGGCCACGGACATGGTACCTGTGCCTGGCAGGGGTGCTACGGACAGTATCGGGTACTAAGCCAGGCTGGGTACTGTCATCAGAAGCAGTTGGTTGATGACTGGACACATGTCCCTGCTGGGACTGTCCAGAGCCACGTGCACATGGTCTTCTAGGACAGTCTGATGACAGCACAGACCCAGCATTGCTGGGGCTGGTACTGGCACTATGGGAGCTGCTGCAGGTTTGTTGTCATCTGCGATGACTGCCAGCTGATGATGTTGTTGGCATACGTCCACGTCAATGCCTCAACCATCCTGCATTGCCCTGGCTCATGGACATGCAGTTGTGGAACAGATCTAATGTGTCCCCCCAACGTCTGTCAATGACCTCGCTGACAGTACGGATGGCAGCCGCAATGTCACGCATAGTGTCATTCATAGCAGTGCGATGTGCTCTAAGCTCCCTCAGACCCTGTCTGGTGTACCATTCCATACGTGCCTGTGCCTGCATTACAGCCCGGAACATAGCTGAGGTTGAAAGACCTCTGTGGGCACGTCTGACAGGGGCAGTATGACCATGGATGCTCCCACGAGAAACCCTGGACATCTGCCTGTGTGGTACCATGTCAGGACTCTGGCCATGGCTGCTGTGAGGGGATGCATGTGCCACTGATACCACATTACCCTGGTCAATGCCCACTGTATGCTGTCCCTCACCTATGGACATTGGTGACAATGGATGTATCGGCAGGATGACTGTGCACATTGATGGGGTTGACTGCTGTGTACTGTCGATTGGCTGACCAACAACAGACCCTGTCACACCTCCCTGTGCCATTACACATGTATCATCATTATCACTATCCCCAGCAGTGGCTTCAGGTTCCCTGCTGCATGCCAACAGAGCAACACCAGAACCTGTGAGAGGAAGACAGGAAACACAGTTTACAATGTGTACACAATGTTACCACAGATGCACACGGGCACATGCACACATGCACACATGCACATGGGCACATGCACACATGCACACATGCACATGCACACATGCACACGGGCACATGCACATGCACACATGCACACGGGCACACATGCACACTCCTCAGTACAGCAGATACAAACACACACACACACCTGCAATCCAACACATACACAATACTGTTTGAGGGTATTATAAGTATTAATATTATTATTAGTATTAATAGTATTGTTATTACACACTCACCAGCATGGATTGGCTGCCTTGCTGTTACTCCAGAGGGACCTGCACAAATAAGAGAGTTATTGTCAGTGGCCACAACTGTGCCATTGATACTGTGAGTATGATACAGTACAGTAGTACAACAGTTGGCTTTCACAGGTGTACTGATGATATTCAGAATATCAATCTTGCACAAGAATAGGCAGGATAACAGCTACACACACAGTACACATCTCACACATGCATGAACTACCAGTGCAGAGAACAGTCAACTACAGATATGGCATGTTACCTGCACACTCCATGTCCACATGCTGGGTGGCTCCAGCCTCCATCATGACACATGTCTGTGGATGTTGTTGTTGTTGGCCTGGAGCCACAACACTTAGGAGGAGCTCCTCCACTCTGGTGAGGGGGGGTGGATAGGTACCCCACCACCTGTGGCAAGCTGTTGTCTGTGGATATCAGATGCACGCTGATGGACATTTCTAATTAAATCACTGCAGTGATGGCGTACCTGCTCATATGTCTGGTTATGCATGCCTATGTCATTTACCCGATGGACAAGGTCTTGCCACAGTGCAGCCCTCTCCTGCTGGTTCTGGCTGGTCCTGGAAAACAGTGTGGAAAAATCCCGCACCAGGCTCCAGTGTATCTCCTCATCCTCTGCAGCTGAATAACAGGGGTTGCGCTGATGCACCATCACCCTGGAAGGAAAAGAAAAATATGTGAGCAAGTAATATGGCACACGTAATACTCTACTGTACTGATATCACTAAACTGCCATATATAGCATCTGTCTGTCTATCAGGGGATACACATGTAAATTACCACATATCAGTGCTCAGCCAACAACTTGTGACAGTGCCTGGCACACTCCATACAACAAACTAGTACACACCAGCACTCGGCACACTGTTTGAGGTACAGTGCACAACCTCACACTGGGGGTATGTATCAAGCTAATGGATGGAGAATATTGTCATCCCATGCAATGCACATTTACAGTTTCACTGGTAATCCACCCTAGTCTTTGCTGCCATACCCCTACCTACACCGCAGTCGTACACTGTGAACTACAGCACAACATATGGCAATGTAGTATGTTTGTATCCCAATAACTGACACATCCTTCTCTGGCCTCACACCGAGGACACACACTACCATGACAGACACAAAGTCATGCTGAGCAATCACACCATTACAGACCTTGCACACAGTCAGTGTCACACTCATTCCACCTCACATAGTTGGTATTGCAATGAGTACATGTGTGTGTGCATTGTCATAGGTAGGTACTATGCTATTGGCCCTGGGCCTATGGCAGCATAGCCTTATGCTACCCTGCCCCTTGGGACACATGTAATGTGATTGTACTTGCTCCTGTCAAACAGTTACACAGAGGTGACTCATATGGCATATTACCTATCTCCATAACATTCATCAGGGGTATGTCTGACATCTACTAATAAGGAGCCTTGCTTGTTAATGCTGGGTGGTTTAGTCCAGGGTATGGCTTATTTGTGGATAGGAACCTGTACCTCCAGCATGTGCTCTTTACTGTGGTGACAAGGATGAGGGCCATAGGTCATTTAGGCTGGACAGATTGTGAGGTGTTACCATGGCGGTTGGACAACTGGTATGGGTGTGACATAACTCTGTATATCCAGCAGTGGTAACCTCTGTGTAGGTCGTATGAAAGGCACTCTATCTGTGGTTTTGTCAGTCACTCTGCATAGGGAATGTGTTTGAGGGCATTATCACTCTTTGTTAGGTATGTCTGTGGCCTTTTCCCTTGCTGTAGTTGTCATGGGAGGTACATACCGTGTAGGACATTGTGAGGTGTAGAGGGGTACACTGACCTACGTTTCCCTAGCTGACACACCATTTGTGATGACACGTACCATGTACAGGGATTACAAGACTAGTGTGCCACTGTGAATATCAAAGGGGAGGCTATTGTACACTTGTTTCCCATGTTCCCTTCTGACACCTCCTGTAGTAGGCAGGCAACCACCTATGTGCTAGTTAGTGGTTAAAGTGTTTTAGAATGAGGTATGGTACTCCAGTATCCACACTGGTGTTCAGTCCATGCCTTCGTCACCAGGCACCTGTTGCAGTACATCTGCCCCCATGTGCCTCTCTCACTCTATATATATATATATATATATATATATATATATATATATATATATATATATATATATATATATATATATATATATAGATAGATATATTCATATACATACATATCTATAGACATTCATATCTGTCTGTATATGTATGTATGTATATATATATATCTATATATGTATGTGTCTATTACATCTATATGTATATACATATTCTATCTATCTATATATGTCTATCTATTTATACATACCTCTCTATCTATGTACATATATATATATATATATATATATATATATATATATATATATATATATATATACATACACACACTAACATACTTCTAATCATCCATTGCTGTACAACCTACATTGTACTACAACCTACATTGATATGTGCACATAGCAACCTTCAACTACATATGTATGTCCAGCCTTCACTAACAGTTGCAGTATGTCCCTTGCCCTATGCACATCTTCATATACATATAGATACAGACTGCTAACAAATATGGAAGGTTCAGAGTATGTAGATTATTAGATTATGTAGTTTACATTACTTTTGTTTCTGACAGCTTTTTGGATGGCTGGCTTGCTGGCTGGCTTGATGGCTTGTTTTTTTTTTTTTGGTCTCTCTCTTTCTCTGTCTCTCTCTCTCCCTCCAGTGGCTGCAATGATATTATTGCATGTGTGGAGTGGCAGTACAGGCTGCTTTTGTAGGTATCTGCACATGTGCATGTGATGGCCTCTGCACCAATTGTTGGCCAGCATTTACTAATTGCATGCAGCCTGCTGTGTGGTAATTGCAGTTCTCACTGTGATTTCAGGACAGTGCTATAAAATGTTAGGTTAGGTAGGCATAGGCCTTTCAGTTTAGCAAGGTGGGGACCATGCTGGTTTGCTGTGGACACTGTTGTGTCAGTCAAAAGGTTGGTATGTCTCTCATATCTAAGGCTGTGTTGTAGCCACTGAAATGCATGTTGTACTGAAACCTGACTGTTGCTTCTTGCAGTTCATTCTTCTCAGTGTGTATGTTAACTCACACCTAATAATGCTAACACTGTTTACATGGGAGTATGTACTTTCCTGTGGGACTCGTGGATTAACTGGTATACAACAGTAGCTCTTGCAATGTGTTGCTATGGCTTCACTATTTTGCCTTTACATTCACTCCTTGAAGGCCTGATATTTGTCTTTACTGGAATGTGTTGCTATGGCTTTCCTATTTTCCATTTACATTCACTCCTTGTAATGCATGATATATTTCTTTCAGCAGCAATTTCTTATATGTTTGGTGTGGTTTGGTGACACTGCATGCAGTTTGGTGAGGCCAAGGTCTGGGGTTTGACACTTACAAGGGTATCTTATTTTGCTGCTGAGCAGTAGTAGGGCCTTGTACTTTGTACTAACAGTTATGAATATCAGGCACATGCAGTGCTTGTAAACTGCTATACTGTCCTTAGTTTGTTAGATGGCTACATCCTTTGATATTTCTGGGTTGTACTTCTACATGAGGGTGTGCTTGTGGAAGCAATTCTACAGCTATTCGCAGAGTGTGTAACAGCAGACAGGCTGATATGCCTGTGTGTTTCTGACACTTGCAGGCCTCAGATACTCTCGGGTATATATTTGAGCAGCCTCAGGGAATGGTACATATCAGTCGGATACACCGGTGATATATTTCAGATATTCTGCAGTTGTGACTGTGGGGTATTTTCAGCATGTGTATTACTACACCATTTCTGACATGCAAGTAGTGTGTACTTTAACTTATTGACTGTCATCATTACGTGGGATTCCCCACCTTTCTGCCTACTGTTAGTACATTTCACAGGGGGTCAGTGGGGCACAGGTAACATTTTATGACAAATGAAGGACATCCCTGTAAATCAGTCACAGTTGGGATGTCTGGCCTCATACCTATTCAAATATGGTGGTGTTTATCCTGCTCTGATACTGTGTGTGTTTTGTAAGGTGCTACTGTAACATTATTACCTACTAGCATGGCTGTTTCTCTTATCACACTCATGTAATGCAATTCCACAAGAATTGCCACTAAACATACAGGGAACAAGCTTTGTGTAATGGCCTTCCTATATTCCCTTTACATTCACTCCTTGTATTTCATGATATATTTCTTTCAGAACCATGTTCTTGTATATTTGACATGGCTCAGTGGTAATTCATGCAGACTAGTGTTTCCAAGGTCTGGGGTTTGAGACTGACAGGGGTATTTTATTTTGCTGATGAGCAGACTACAGGCCTTGTCATACAGAGTGACTAAGGCACTTTTAAGCAGTTGTAAGTGGGTTTGCCTCAGGGAAAGGTACATATCAGTGGGATACACCCGTGATATATTTCAGATATTCTGCAGTTGTGACTGTGGGGACTGTGTGTGTGTTTTGAGCATATGTATTACTACACCATTTCTGACATGCAAGTAGTGTCTACTTTAACTTATTGATGGTGTACATTACATGGGATTACCCACCTTTCTGCCTACTGTTAGTACATTTCACAGGGAATCAGTGGGGCACAGGTAACATTTTTTGACAAATGAAGGACATCCCTGTAAATCAGTCACAGTTGGGATGTCTGGCCTCATACCTATTCAAATATGGTGGTGTTTATCCTGCTCTGATACCGTGTGTGTTTTGTAAGGTGCTACTGTAACATTATTACCTCCTAGCATGGCTGTTTCTCTTATCACACTAATGTAATGCAATTCCACAAGAACTGCCAGTAAAGTTACAGGAAACAAGCTTTGTGTAATGGCCTTCCTATATTCCCTTTACATTCAGTCCTTCTATGTCATGATATATTGCTTTCAGCACCAAGTTCTTGTATATCAGTTATGGCTTATTGGTAAGTCATGCAGACTAGTGTTTCCAAGGTCCTGTGTTCGAGACTGACAGGGGAATTTTATTTTGCTGATGAGCAGACTACAGGCCTTGTCATACAGAGTGACTAAGGCACTTTTAAGCAGTTGTAAGCGGGTTTGCACTGGTTTGCGCGATGCTCACGCATGCGCACACTCGCTTAGCTAAGCGCACACAAGCGCACACCTGCTGACTACTGCTTAAAAGTGCTTACTCTCGCTAACACCCACACTAATTTCTTGTAAAGAAAAGAAAATGGGGAGATAGGAAAGTGGTGAAAAAGGGGGCACAAAGAGGGTAGGACAGTAGGAAAACAAGCTTGGGATTTGCAGGAAGGATGTAGGGAAGGCCCATAGCTGCCCATTTCTTTATCAGCAACAGCTGTGCATATGTGTGTAATTTGGTGTGAAATTTGAAACCTTCCACCCCTGAGAGAGGGGTGAGGACAACAAAATATGTTGTACAGCCAATTTTAATTATCAGTTGACATGTCCAGCAGACATGTCTGCAAAATGGGCAGCTATGTATGGGGCATAATTTTTTTGTGGGAACAGAGTGCCCTTTTTTTTCAGGTGAGAGTGGAATGTGAGGTACAGGAAGTAGGTATATTTGGGGAGGTAGGTTGGGGAGGTTAACAGACAAGGCAAACAAGACGCATACAAGGGCAGAGTATGACACGTGGGGGGGTACACAATTGACGGAGATGAATGTTTGGATATCACGAGCCCATGAGCCCACAGATGGCAACAGTGGAACTGAGATCACCACCCATGGGCAGTTACCACTGCGCCTTCTCTGCCCAGGATGGGGCTGTGCTGGGGGCTGTATAGGATGGGCAGGCACACCCGTGAGTTATGCCACCCTCGCCTCAAGCTGGCGTAGGGGAACAAGCACAGAATGCCTGATCTCGCTACGCACCATAGACCGGACACTATAGAGGGTGAGTGGACACTCTCCTCCGGCCACGCTTGCAGAGGGGGGATGAGCCCCATCCCCTGCAGTGCTTCCACCCAAAGGTGGCACAGGTCCACCGGAGGAGGTTCCAGCCTGGGCACTGGTGCCAGGTGCACTCGCCAGCTGAGGTGGGAGAGGTGGGTCCACTGGAACCCGCCTTCCCTGTTGTCCTATGTTTAGCAGTATTATATGGCATTTTGGGTTAGTAACATACAACACAATTCAACATTAGTTGTAACAGCATGCCTCAGTATTCCCATGAACCAAACACCCATGGATTCCAAACATTGGACAGCAAGCATAACACATGCATATTTAGAACAACAGTACACAATCCAACAGCATGCATGGTTGATTGATGGCAACAGGCCATCAGGTTTGGATATGTGAACAGGGCACATGCATCAACGTACATACAGATATGTATGAACCAACAGGACAAATGTCCATGGGAATTAATTGTGTATACACATACCCAGTTTGGTGTGGAATGGCATCATTTGTGAAAATGGGGTAGGGTGAAGAAATATTACATTAACAACTTAAACTACCTATACATATGCTGTACATTCCTAGTAGCTGCAGATATATATCCCTTACATGTCTTTGTACAGTTTCCTATATGTAACCTTAGGAATGTTGGTGATGAGAATGTTACTGCTACATTAATATACATTCCATTTTTATTCATACATGTTCATATCTGGCTGTGTTCAGGTACAGCATCCTGCTACATTTGATTTATATGGCTCTAGACAACTGTGGATGTTCAGTATTTCATACAACCATACTATCTCCATATTGCAAGGGTACAGCACCATATCCAAATTGTGGGACAGACACATTCCAGGTTAAGTACTTTATTATACCCATTTTTCTCTTTGCTTGTGGCTGTCTCATTCATTTCATTATGTACTGACTGCAGTATAACTTTATTCCAGACTTATTAGAGCTTTCTTGGTCGATTCATACCCTGTTTCTCACACTCTCAGTTGTTTTATTTTTACAATTCAAGATGGTACTTAATTCTAGGCGTTATTAACATTTCTTACTTGGTTACAACAATCCTTTCCAACAGACTCACTTATTTCATATGGCAGATTTTAAAAGGGGATGTATTTGACACATGTCTATCCTTTGTAGATTTATTACCAGTCATTTTCAGGGTGAAGCAGTTATCTGATATTACAATACAGGTGGAAACTCTATTTCAGACTTGTTTAATGTTTATTTCTGGATTACAGGCTGCATCACTTATCTAATCTCACAGTACTAGCAGAATCTTTCTTCTAGGCTTATTTGAACTTTATTAATATGTAACAACACTGAACTCTTTTACAAGCTGTCTCACTTATATTCTATAACAATTCCAGCAAAATAATTACTAACCTGCCTGGTGGCGCAACCTCAGCAGCCTATCAGCATAGGCTCGCTGATTCATGGAACGGACACCTGCAGCTGTAATATAAATGAAGTAATATTGGAACATACATCTCCATAATATAGGCTAGGATAATTTCTTACATACTTAATTACATGATTACTTACTCAGTAGTGGGGCATTGGGAATTTGCCAGGCCTCCTGTATCCAGTGGTTCAGTTGGTCCTGCTTACGTCTCTTCAGGTCCGCATGGTGGTGACGGACCTGTTCACCAGTCCTTGGTATGCCTGTGGCACTGGTGAGATCATGTGCCAACCGGTTCCATGCCTCTGCCTTGTATGCACCCCAGGGAACCTGGCCCTGCATGAGTTGAGCCTCATGATCGTGGACTAGGAGCCAAACCATATATTTGGACTCCTCAACACCCCACCCATGTGCTCTAAAGTGACTTCCCTCTCCTGCAAATGCCATCCTGACTGCAAATGGCTACCACAATCAGTTATGCTGTATATTCCCGCCTATGGGGCTTATATATGACCATTTTCCCGCACTTATCTGTGATTGGCCATTTTGGATATTTATCAGCTTAAGAAAACCTGCTTTGTCATGCTTCTATTTCCATTCATTCCTATATATATGCTAATACTGCATTTCTGTCATGGCTTAGTGGTTCAGTACTTTGACTATGGTGCACAGTATCCTGGGTTCGAGCCTGGGCAGTGCTTTTTTTTTTGTTTTTACTACTGTCTAGACAGGGTAGGAGGTGTGTCTGTGTAAAGGCGGCATTGATACAGCTTGCTCGAAGTTGCCCACCGGTAAGCCGGTTGGCGTGCTGCGCAGCTCCGCGCAAATGGCTTACGCTGGGTAATGCATTATTGGCTATGAGCATGCATATTACATTGTGAGAAGTGTTGCTCAGCTATGGGCACTCATTTTAAGCATGTTAAAGCAGTGCTCAACTCCGGGCACTCATATTACACCTGTTAAACCACTGCTCACCTGCGGGCAGTCATATTACGCTTGTTAGACCACTGCTCACCTATGGGCACTCATATTCAGATTTGTAAAGCCTTGCTCAGCTATAGGCACTTGTACAATTTTTTTATATTTTCTTGTGTCGGATTTCTTCAAAATACATGCCCCATTTCATTATATTTTAATTAAATTATAGTTTTATATATATATATATATATATATATATATATATATATATATATATATATATATATACATATATGTCAGGGGATTGTTTCATGCTTATTTAAATAAAAATAGAAAATGATGTTGTGGGGGCTCGAACCGTGACTACCTCCTCTTTGGCCAATGTCTCTACCACTATGCTATTGCTACTTGGCTTCATTTGCATATTTAGATCTTATATGCTTTTCAATGACTGCTAACTGTGACTGAGCGGAGAGCATACCCATGCAAACGAGAGCAACTATGGGCAAACATTTTGGAAATTATAAAAAAAAAATTAAACTGCTATTTTTACGTTTTACATTACAGTTGGGTTTATAGTCTGTGGGGGCACGTGTGGTGTTGTGTTCCTTGACATTTCCGCGGAGTCGCTCATGGGAGTTTATTTTCAGGACTCTGACTCTTCTGGGGTCGTGTCCCTTTGCAAAACTCGGCATTCGGACATGCCCCCTACTGTCCTACATGGACCGTGTTAGCCCAGGGTGTGATTCAGCATGCCCTCATGAATATGCATGGCATGCTGACGTCATACCGTTAGACTGCAGCCTCCGTGTAAGACATATTAACTCTTACACAGAGGTTTCATGAATCCTGCCCGCTGAGTTAAAAACTCAACAGTCTCATCTGGGGAAGGAATTTTAATGCATTCTAATTAATGCTTTGTAGAGTGGCAGGGCAGAAGTTGGATAAGTCTCTGGTTTGTTTGTAGTGATGTCTGCTTGGTGTTAGGGAAGTTTTCCATAGTATGTAGGCAGATAAGTGGTCATTTATGCTATCAGAGATTGTTCCTGCAGATGCTATTTTATTGGGGTCGGAGACCATAATCCAGTCCAGGATTGAGCCACTGTTATTGTTTTTGTTACGCCTTGTTATGTCATTAATTAGTTGGGTAAAGGAGTATAGGTTTATTTTGGAGGTGGGGTGATTTTGGGAGATATCAAACCAGTTAATATTGACGTCTCCTAAAATGATTGTTTCATTTTCTGTGTTATTTGATGCCCATGAAAGTACTTCTTCCAATATAGGAATGTTATCACCTGGGGGATATAGAGTATGATAATGCAGATGCTTTTGCAATTATTTATTTTTAGGAAGGAAACTAATATATCGGCTGAGGAGGAATGTGGGATAGGCTTAGTATAGAGGACGATGGTGAAGGTGTTGGGATTTTTATGAGTTCTGCATGCCCTAAGACAAGCAAAGACTGGGGGTAGGAACTCATTATCTTTAATGTAGGGTTTTAGTCGAGTTTCTGTGATGACTATGATGCATGTACTTCTTCTAATATAGGAATGTTATCACCTGGGGGATATAGAGTATGATAATGCAGATGCTTTGCAATTATTTATTTTTAGGAAGGAAACTAATATATTGGCTGATGAGGAATGTGGGATAGCCTTAGTATAGAGGACGATGGTGAAGGTGTTGGGATTTTTACAAGCTCTGTCCACCCTAAGGCAAGCAAAGACTGGGGGTAGGAACTCAGTATTTTTAATATAGGGTTTTAGCCGAGTTTCTGTGATGGCTATGATGTCAGGTTTGCTGTGAGCTATCCAGGCATGAAATATTGGTATTTTGTTCCTGATACTTTGAAGGTTAATGGTTGTTAAGTTTAGTGATTTATAGGACTTGGGGGTGAGGAGGGGCTGAGTTAGGATCAGGGTTAGGGTGTATGTCTCCACATTGGGATAGCTTACAAGTTGTGGGTGAGAACATATTGGTTTGCTGTTTCCTCCTTGTTTTGAAGAGATAATATTAAGCAAAGATTGTATTGTTGTTGGAGTAGGTATGCTATCATATGGGAAGGATTTTTACTTTTGTGCATAAGATTAAGTCTGCTGCATACAGGGTAGAGATCCTTTGGAGAAGCTGGTAACTGACTGTATTTGTGAGGATATAGTAGCTGTGGGATAGTAGCAAATGTAGGTACTCTGTAGGGATGTTAGTTGAAGTATGAGGTAGAAGGATGCTAGAGAGAGGGTGAAGAGTATTGTGTCGGAGATGAGTGATACAGTAGAGGATATGAGGTGGTACCTATGTGAGGGTATAAGAAGTAGTGTTTATGGATTTTTATGCTGTTGGAGTTAGAAAGCTCTGGAATGTAGAAGGTGTGGTTAGAGAGGATGGTATTTGTCTAGTAGGCAGATTATATAAAGTAATGATGTCTAATTGGTTCAGTTGGGATTGATGTGTAGTAGTGTGATTGGATGGTTTGTAATGATGGATGGAGCTATGGTTAGTATAAATGTAATTGAAATTGTGGAGGGTGGGAATGGCTGAAGGGTAGGGAAGCAGAGTGAGCCTGAGCGTAGTGAGAGCGAACAGAGCTGGCTGTAATGTGGCAGGTCTGGCAGCACAACCCAAAAAAAAAATCAGTTAGTTGAGTGTATCACAGGTCAGTGTAGAGTATGATAACAAGCAGAGAGCTTGCAAAAGCTGGGATGGATAACCCTTTACTTTGAATAGATTGGATGCACTTGTTATTCTAACTCAGAAAATAATGAGATTAAGACAGAAAAGACAAAGGAAAAAATAATTTAGTCAGAGAATAGGTGGTGATGGGGCCAATGCTACAAGAGACCAAGTTAGTGTGCACAACATTTAACAAATAGGAGTAAGCAGTTAATAGGGAAATACATAACACTTGCCTATAGAACCAAGAAGTAAAATGTATAAGTGTGAAAATTCCTGAAAAGTGAAGGATTTTTTATTGTAGTGAGGTCACAGGCAGGGTTTTAAGTTCTGTTTAACAGCAGCAGGTGGGATAAACTCTTGGAAAATATAGGTAAAAACGCTGTAAAGAGAGGAAATAATAATGAATAATAAGTAAAGTAATGGGTGTAGGCTGGAGTTAGCTGTCAAAAAGTAATTGAGTTAGAATATGTCTGTTAACAGTAATTATAATTCTGTGACATACAACAGCAGATTGAATCAGTAGTTTGCTGACAAATGTCTTGCTCCCCATCTCTAGAATAAAATGACATGCCCTTCTATTTGAACAATAATAATGAACTAATTTTCAATTTTGACTTAATTATTTGTTAAGCAGTTAAGTAATCATCCCAGACAGCCCTTTTTAGCAATGATATGAAGTACAAAGGCATGGATAATATATGAATAATTTAGAGTAGTTAGTCAACCTGAATTTTTTATGAAGTGTAAGGAAACTAGACAACCTGAAGAAAACCCATTTAGATACATGGAGCACATATACATTCCACACAGACACTGAATGTCAAGATTGAACATAGAGTTGTGAAACTGAGATTTTAGCCATTGAGCTACTGTGTTGCACAATCATGCATCCTCATGTCTGGAAGAAACTGAGAAGAAATATTTTGTTGAAATATATAACTAGTCAAAGAATGAAGCATCATGATATATTTCATAACTTCATAAGCAAACTGCCCTTATAGGCTATTTTAAGTCAAGCCAATTTCCTTCAAAAGTAAGAATCAAACCCTATACCTTGTGTCTCTGAAGCAAATCCCTTAACCATTATGACAACCCCAATCCTGCAGTGGTGCCCTATTGAAAGCTAAGCTGAAATAGATGACTAGTTGGAAATCTAAGCCTGAATATGTGTATCTTGAAAACCGAGAGAGGATACGGGCAATAAACAGGTCAGACTGTATGAAGTAAATAGTGAACATGAATATATTTTTTCAATTCTCCCTTTAGTTGGTGTCATGGCTGAAACAGATCATAATAAGACCAGTTCAATTATCCAGTAAGCCAAAAAAACAAACAAACAAATATTATGAGACCATATGATAAAGCAATGTTAAACAATAATTATGAAATGAAAGAATAAGGAAAATATGACTGAAAAACATTTGGTCACAGTCAGCTGATAAAATGGAGCTTTAAAAACTCTTTTTTTGCTTTGAGGGTTCAACTTCAACATGGCATTGCAAGAGAAGATGGCCAGCACTACTACAAATTATAAGTAACTAAATTTGATGTCACCAAAACTTTGTACTAAGTTATACATTAATGTCACCAAGGCTTATTAAAATTTTGAGTTGAGATGTTCGCAGAAGGAACACTCAAAATTTAGATTTTCGAATGACCATCTTGCTGAACATCTCCATATTGAAAGTTCATATCAGTGAATGCACTGTGCATTTGCTGATATTAACTCAAAGTATTGTCACAGATTGTGGTACAGTGTTGTTAGGATAATTTATCCCTTTCCTCACTGTAGTGCAATCTCAGAGTATACTGCTGACAACAGGAATTGGTGTTCCTTATTTGATAGGTGCAGAGGAAACGGTATGTTGATTCACGTCGAATCAACATTACCGCATTATTTTCGACATTTACATTTTTGTAAATGTCAAATTTCGAGTAAAAAAGTTGATGTTTTAGTTCAAGATAGAACTGGTCGTCAACATTATGATAGTAAACCTATCACCAAACCTTGTAGTAAGTTATGCTCTGATGTCATCAAAGCCTTGTACTAAGTTACACAGTTATGTCATCAAACCTTGCAGTAAGTTGTACTCTGATATTACCAAAACCTTCTACTAATTTATACTCTGATTTTGCCAATACCCTGTAGTAAGTTATACTCTGATGTCAACAAAACCTTGTACTATGTTATATACTGATGTCAACAAACCTTGCACTCAGTTATACTCTCATGTCACCAAACTGTGTACTAAGTTTTATTTTGATGTCATGAAAAGCTTGTACTAAGCAATACCCTGATGTCACCAATACTTTGTACAAAGTTAAACTCTCATGTCTCCATACCTTCCACTACGTTATCATTGTTCAGATTTCAAAAGCTATATCTGATGATCTGGTCCTGACAAAATTAACTGCTGAGTTGGTCTTTGCTTAGAATATAAATTGCAAAATAATAGACCACAAAAATGATTAAGTAAGAAAAAAGTACTGAGTGACAATAATTCTTATTTTGAGGATTTTGTGGGCCAGAAGGCAAAAAGATGGAAAATCACTTATACAGTCCTCACATTTAGTATTAATACGGGATTCTTTTTTGGTATAGGAATCCAAGGTTGAGTCTCAAGGCTCTGGAAATGTTGAA
This sequence comes from Protopterus annectens, assembly GCF_019279795.1. Taxonomy (NCBI): domain Eukaryota; kingdom Metazoa; phylum Chordata; order Ceratodontiformes; family Protopteridae; genus Protopterus; species Protopterus annectens. Next base: position 1,072,606,895 of record NC_056741.1, read on the forward strand.
GTGTTGATCTGTCAAATCCAAGAAGAAAAGAAAAGGCAAGTTTGATAATATATACTGGAATTCATTTAGGGCATTCAGTTTAATATTTGGCAGATAAAAGGGTATTTATTAATTTTCTTTGAGGAATACGCTTTTTATCAAACATTTTACCATGGTTTCTAAGGTTGGTCCAACATTTCTTTCTTTCTTTTTTTGGATCTTTTCAGGGTATTGAACATTATCTTCTAGATGATTGCCTTATTCTTCAGAGGAAAAATGTCAATGATTTATTACATTTTTTCTTCTTTCTTCTTATAAATTAGCTTAACTTCACACAGTTTGCTTGTGTCAAGAATGCTTATGTAAACATATTTTAGCTAATGCTTTATTTTATGTAACACATATTGTATGCATGAGTTTTGTCACATTAACAAGCATTTTGAGGAAGAATATATACATTGTACAATGTTTGCAATAAAAACACATGCATTGTTCAAAGGTGAAAATGTGCAACAGTATTATGAATTTATGAATGAAAGTTGTACAACTGATAATATCTGAGATACAGATCACATAAACACAGTTGATATCTGCATCTGTCTTGCAAATAGACATGATGTAGGCATGACTGTTTTATAGTTGCGTATATCACAAAGATCAGGTTATAGCCTTCCTGTCAGAAAATTGAATGAGCCCTGTCTTAGAAGTGAAGCCTGTGAGAGTAGCTAAAGAGAGATTTTGTCATTGCTGATGACTGGTAAGTACTGTCTGTGTTTCATTTTTCTTGTGTTAGAGATGCAAAAGAGGTAGTGAAATTGCAATATCATTATGAGTTTAAATATTTTCATAGATGACGCAAAAGGTCAGTGCTATGTTTATACTGACAAAATCTGTTGTTTTAAATGTGACTTGATATACATGTTGCTCACAAATGGTGAGGCATCTTGGATTTAAGTTTGTTACTTTTTTGATGGTCTGTTCAGCTAAAGTCTAAAAGCATTCCCAGAGGGCAAAGGTACTTTTGATGCTGAAATCACAATGCAAATGGTATTTTCTTTTATTTGTTTAGCCATGTTCAAACTGGGTTATGTGTCCATAATACAAAACAAACCAGGCCAAAAAACAAACCGAGGAAATACAGATTAAAACACAAATGGAAGGCCCAAGGAAACAAACTGCTGCAGGTAAAATCCAGAAGAATTTTAATCGATAAACTTTTTGAAATAAAAACTTGCTTAAAACTATGAGAGATAAGCACTTTCATTCACAAATATGCATGAACTTCATCAGATAAACATTGCTGGAAGTACACACGCAATTTTTAACTTTTGTGTTCAATCACATGGCCTACAGGCCTCCAGGAAATGAAGCATCATTTTAAAGAAGCCACCACAAAGAAATTCACAGTGTATAGCACTGAGTCAATTCAAGTTACAAAATTTGCAAACAAGGGGAAAAAAAAAAAAAAAAATATATATATATATATATATATATATATATATATATATATATATATATATATATGGGTCTACTTCATAAGATCGACAGACCATTTGATCGACATTCATTTGGTCGACAGCTCATTTGATCGACATTCATTTTGGAGGTGAATCTTCTGCTTGTGGTGTCCGTGACCAACCATATATCCAGGTAAGCTATGTTCACATCATTGCTCTCATAGGTGAGTGCAAGAAACTTTGTTGTTTGATTAATATAGGCCAAAAAATGGGGGATGCCGTGAGCTTCACTATCCCACAGGATGAAAATATCATCTGAAAAGTGTGTGTAGAATCTACATGATGCAAAAAAAGAAGAGTTAAGAACTTTTTCTCCCATTGTATCATAATAATGTTGGCAAAAGACCTCCACACGCTGCACCCATGGCTACCCCTACTTGTTGTAAGAACAAATCACCTCCAAATTTAAAAGATTATTTTTCAGTACAATCTCCAATAAATTGACATAAACATTAATTTGGTCTTGTGGGATATTCTTCCTCATCAAAAATTCAGAAAACCATTCAAGTCCTAAGTCATGAGGAATGACTGAATACAAGTGCTTGACATCCACAGTGATAAAGGTGTATATATCTGTGAAGGGAAGGTCATTCATTTTTTATAAAAATTCCCATGAATCATGGCAAACATGTGGCTCTTGGAAAACCAAACCTTTTAATTTAGTGCCTATAAATTTGGCCAAGGGGTGAGTGATAGAACCACGGCCATCAACAACTGGTCACATAGGTGGTTGATCTTTGTTTTTGTGTATCTCAGGCAAACCAAACATGTGAGGGATTTTAGGATGCATCACATTTAGATAGTTATAATCTTCAATCAAGATGTTTTGGTCAATAAATAAGTCATTTAGATTTGCCTTTATTCTATTGTATGCAACATTCATCACAACCAATGTACCCCCTTTGTCATGTAGTAGTAATACAGTAGCACAATGAGGTTTAAAATAATTGGTTTTGACATATAGATAGCATACAGAAGAACAGTGTCAGTTTGTCTTTACCACTACCAGTAGCTAAAGATTTTACAGAACTTTATCTGCCTCTGACTTATAAGACTAAACAACAGCTGTATAGTATCATAGGTAAAGAACTCCTGACCTGAGCTTCTGTTCCAGAAATAAAGTCCACTGTGTCCAGTTCAAAAGCAAGGTGAAAAATTACACTTAATGGTTGCACTCACTATTTAAAAAGTCCTAACTTCTTTATTTTTTGTTAAGCTGTGATTCTGAATGTAAAGTTTTGTGTTTACTCTTTCCATAACCACATAGGAAAAATAAAGCAATATGTCGTGCGAGCTGATGTTGCATTTCAGGAAACACTGAGCTTTCTGCACTACAAATATGTACACATTTGAGAAGTCAGTTTGTCTTTTTCACAACTTTGCTACATTTTAATTAAAAACAATGACATACTCTATATTCTGCATATTTTTACATTCTGTATATTTTACATGCAGCAATATTTACTGAAAATGATAACCACTGTTTTTATGGGCAAAATAATTGCACTTAACTCATAGGTTCATGGGAAGTTACTAGGCTAATGGCCCTAGAGCCCTTACAAGCCTAGCCTTATTTATCCCGAGTTTCCCTAATTGTCAGTGGTTAGGTAAGTGAAGTTCGCAGAGATAAGGATCTATGGTAGTTAATTCTAGCTTCCTCTGTCCAGGAGGGATATGGACATCACACCAGGATCAAATTTGTGGTCATCCATCCATTGATCTAGGTTGCGTTTGAAGACGATCAGGGAGGAGCTGTGTTTCACATGAATTGGAAGCTTGTTCCAGAGAAGTGGCAGTCTCTGGGAGATGTACCTCTCTTCCCAACATGACTTGTTTATGTCAGAGACTAGGTTAAGATCCCTGGAGCGAGTGACCCCCCTGCAGTTTGATTTATGAAATGTGTAAAATTTCCATCAGGGCTGGGTCAGAGACTGCCCTGTAAGCCAGGCACAAGGTCACCCCTTAGCAACCTGTAGGAGACAGATTACAGCGACAGGGCTTTCATCCTTTACACATAACACTTATCTTGTGTATCCTGTAATTTCTTGGCGAGAAACCTCTGTGGTGTCTCCAGTTGTTGCAGGTATCTGGTGAGGTACATGCCAAAAAGAATATTGTACTCAATTATTGGTCTGATTAGGGCAGAGTATAATGGAATTATAACATCCTTAGATCTAGATGTGATGCTTTTACTTATAAGATGTGCCACATAGAAGGATATCCTTACTACTGTGGATACTCGGTGGTCAAAGTTCAGATTGCTGTGAACCTGAACTTTGACCACCGGATGAAGTATCACCGGGTCTGTACTTAGGGGAGTGCTGTTTATAATGTAATTAGCTGGGATGTCAACCTTCTCAAAGGGAATAATAATGCATTTTTTCATTTAGCTTTATTCTGTGCCTTGGGAAAAATCATTTGTTTGCGTTGACCCTGTCTACGTATATTAACATCACTAGGGAACTCAATGATTGCTCCCGATTTGCAATCATTAGGGAAGTTGGTCAGCAACAGGCCATCCAAGTTTGCCTGAACTTCTGAGAAATAAATTTGGAACAGTTAGGGGCCCATCACAGTACCCTGTAGTACACCACTGGTGACTGGTCTTTTACTACAGTTGAAGTCAACCACTTTGACAGTATGTCTCCTGTCGGTGAGACAGTTGGCTACCCATCTTGTAATTTAGGGGTTAATTTCCAATTGAGACAGTTTTGCTATAATACTGAATAAGGGATTATGTCAAATGCCTTGGTCAGATCAAGACAGGTGGTATGCCCTGTCTTTTGGCCTTTATAAGCCTACCCATATAGTCTGACCCAATCGTATCCTCAATGGACCTTAGTTGTCTATTAGGAGGGGTATGTTAGTTTAAAGTTGGTTAAGGGCTTTGTGGTGGAGGGGTTATGATAATTATGTATTAGAGAATGGGCAAGCTGCACATCAGCACCCTGACTGGACAACAAACATTCTCCAGCAGGGTATTAATGTACAAGTAATGTCTGGTGAAAAACAAGCCTGCCACTTCATGGCCGCATATCAAGCTGCTGTGGAGCTCAGACTGCTTAAAAACTAATGTCCGACATTACTTTTATACTTGCTAAGCAGCACTTTTGCTGTTTAGCGAGTGCAAAAAAAAAAACAAAAAAACCCCCAAAAAGACATATATGTGTGTGTGTATGTATGTGTACATCCGTGTTTATTTTTCTATTTGTGTATGTAAGTGAATGCATGTATGAACACAGAAGTGACTGCATGTGTGTGTGTATGTGACAGAGATCGAGAGAGTGATCTTGTGTGAGTGAATGCATGTATGAAAGCAGAAGTGACTGTGTATGAGAGAGAGAGAGAGAGAGAGAGAGAATGGTCTGTCTGTAAAATTGTTGTGTTTTACTTAGTAATTTCTTTTTTTTAAGTACTGTATTATTTTTTTATATATTTTTGATGTAAAATGCTTCCTCCAACACCATTAACATATACTATGAAAAGTCTGAAACATTAGGCGGAAGAACTATTTTACATCAAAAATATACAAAAAAAAATCTTATCTAACAAAATAAGTAAGTAAAACAACAATTTTGCAGACAGCCCATTCTCTAAGTGCAATATTGAACTCCAGGTTGTGTGCTAATCTGTAATTAATGCCCTTCCAGGGGTGCAGAGGCCCTCCGCATGTGGCCCTGGGCAGGTGTTAATTGCACATTAACACACAAACCCTGTCAGGCATTATTGTTTACATATTTTAGATACTCTCTGCCTCTGTCCATTACAGACACTAAGTCAATCTAATACATTTTCTGTATTTTATAATGAAAGACAGATGCATGTTGTGCACCCCTTCTTGTTCTGTGTGATTCCCCTTATTTTGTAATACTTTAACCCTTGTCAGCCAATTCAAATAATTCTTATTACTTCTTAACCAGATATATTTTTGCTTTATTTCTACCCTATTTTTAAAATCCACATTTGTTTTATCCCGCTATAACTTCTGGAGTACTTTCTAGCTTTGCTAATAATGTCAGGATAATTTCCACTACCAATTCCTTAAATTTCTTTCTTTTTAACATGAAGGTACAGAAGTGCCAGTGTCTCATCTTTGCTTCATTACCCTGCATTTTTATCTTAGTAATTACTGGTACTTGATCTGAAATTGTTATTGGATGGGTACCAAATTTCTCAATTAAATGTACATGTTCTGTGAAATATAATTCTGTCTCATTTAGCCAAGTTATTGTATCTTGGGGAATAATATGTAAATTCTCTCTGAGTTCCTACTACTGAATTGCATCTTTTATACATCTATCAACTCTTGTTACATTTTCCGTTTTAGGCCCCCCAATGCATCCTCATTGTTGGAAATCAAATTCCAGTCCCCACCTATAAGTAATATTCCCTGCTGAAAGCAAATCATTTCTCCAAAAAAAAGTCTTAGCTCCATAATAGCAATTTTAAGTGGAATATAAATGAATGCCAGTGTAATCCTCATCCCTTGCCAGTAGCCCCTTACTACCACAAACTTGCCATTATTATCTTTTTTCCATTTTCTATTACTACTGGAACACTCTAGTAATTAATATAATGTATTCTTGTTTTCCTTTCCCCCTGATATTCTGCAGAACATCCATGCTGAAAACTTTTTTATCAAATTCACATGCTCACTTCTTTTCAGATTTGTCTCCTGGAGCATTGCTCTTTGCATGCTGCATTTCTTAATATAATTAAAGTGTTCTTCCCTTTTGGTCTATACCTGTGAGTCCATTCACACTCCAAGATAATACACAAAGTGTTGCTATTATGTTAAGATGCCATTATACTCACCTATTATATATGGCAGATTTTTAAAAAAATATATTTCTAGTTTTTATGGTACATGCAGTTATTAATGTTTTGCAGGTTACTCTTTTATGCAGTTTTTTCTTATCATCAAAATTGGAACCTATTTCACATTTTACAAGACTTTTTATTTAATAAAAACCCTCAAAAACACCCCCCAGAACAACCCCAGAATCTGTTAGCAATACATAAACACATAACTATATTCATCTTCAAATAATGAAGTTTAACTCACTCAATAAGAATATTTGTACCAAATAAACAGGTGCTAACACAGGCCTTACTTTGTGAGAAACCTCTGTGGTCTCTCCAATTGTTGCAGGTCACTAGTGAGGTACATGCAAAAGGGAGCAGTGTAATCAAGTATTGGTCTGATGAGGGATGAGTATAATGGAATTATCCTTACATCTAGATGTGAGGCCTTTACTTATAAGATGTGCCACATAGAAGGATTTCCTTACTACTGTGGATATGTGGTGGTTAAAGTTCAGTTTACTATTAACCTGACTACATAATCAAGTACCACCAGGTCTCTGCTTAGGGAGGTGCTGTCTATAATGTAATTAGCAGAGATGTCAACCTTCCCAAGGGAAATAATAATGCATTTTATTTGCATTTAGCTTTATTCTGTGGCTTTGACACCAATCATTTGTTTGCGTTAACCCTGTCTGCAGTATATTAACATAATTGGGGGACTCAATGATTGCTCTCAGTTTGCAATCATCAGGGAACTTGGTCAGGCACAGGCTGTTCAAGTTTGCCTGGACGTCTGAGAAATAAAATCTGAAAAGTAAGAGACCCATCACACAACCCTGTGTGCCACTGGTGATGAAGTCACCCACTTTGACAATATGTCTCCTGTCTGTGAGCCAGTTGGCTACCCATCTAGTAATGTAGGGTGTTATTCCTAATTGGGAAAGTTTCTCTATAATAACTAAGTGAGAGATTGTGTCAAATGCCTTGGCTAGGTCAAGATAGGTGGTATGCACTGTCTGTTGGCCTTTATAAGCCTAGCCATGCACCCTGACCCAATTGTATCCACAGTATACCTTAGTTGTCTATTAGGAGGGGTATGTTAGTTTGGAGTTGGCTAAGGGCTTTGTCGGTACATGTTAGGTAATATTTTAGGTACTCTCTGTCTCTGTCCATTAGAGACACTAACTCAATTCAATACATTTTTCTGTATGTTATAATGAAAGACAGTTGCATGTTTCACTCTACCTTTTACACATTAGATTACCTTTTTTTAGGGTTCTTCATTTGATCCATCCAGAATCTCCTTAGCTAAGTACTCACAACTTGCTATTGTATACTTCAATATTGTAATCTCTGCTGTAGCTTAAGTTGTTGACACCTTTGACTCTTTTCCTGGTTTTGAGCTTAGTGTTTGTAAGTACTTTCTTTCACCAGAGTCTTCGACAACCTGAAAACCTGACAACAATACTGCTGTCAGGCACAACTCATCAGAATAAGAAGAGTTCCTTCTTAGAGCCACTCCTCTTAAACTATATAAGGCTAAGTACTCCTTACTTCATGATCACATCTCCTGACTGATAAATGAATAGAGCAAGATTTCCCTTGCATTTAAAGATAGACTTCCTATGGTTAGGACATTGCTCACCCTTACACTTTCAGGTTTCTGTTCTGTGTAAATAAGAGCTTGCTTCAGTGATATATATTTTAAGAAATTCTAGTTGATGATTGTGGTACTTATGTAAAGCAGTTATAGACTTCCTAGCCTATCCTCTCTGACCAAGTATGAAGCAGTTATAGACTTCCCAGCCTGTCCTCTGACCATGTGGTCTCAGGGGTGAAAGAAGCCATTTCACATTAAATGTCCACACTTCCAGCATGAGCCACATTGAGAAGCTCCACACTTCAACTGACACTTCTATGACTCAGCTATTATCCCTCTTTTACACTTTCCCCATTATTATGCCCAAGAATTGGGAAAAGCCAAGGATTACAACCATTTATTACATGAAGGTATGCAAATGTTCTACCTTTTTTAAAACTCCTTTACTGAATTATCACTTGTGACATAGGCAAACTTACATTTAGATAAAAGTAATAGGTTAATAGGTGTTGGTGTTTACTAGACTAACAAACCATATTAACAAGATGACATTTATAAAACATTATATATCACATATATTGTTATATATCATCTAATCTAAGCAACATTACATAAACTGTTCAATTCCAGCCTCTCTTAAACTTCATTTTTCCTCCAAAACTTTTCTATGCATGTATTGTTCCCACAATTTCCCTTTTTCTGTGTAGTTTACTTTTACCTTATTCTAAAGATTGTACTTCATGGTCTAATTTTCACTACTTCGAGTATAGTTGGTTTAGATTTTGATTTTCATTTTCTTGTAATAGTTTTTTGTCAGCCACCAAAATTAATCTTAACAAGATCCTACTATATCTTGACAATTCAGATTTATATCATGGCTCAGAAAATAATTTCCTTCATTACACTCACTTACTCACTTAGTATTCCTTTCAGAGTACTCTGTAAGGAATATTTAAAGTCTGCCAACTAATTACACTCCCAAAACATATATTTCTAGTTACCTCTTTCTTCCCCATCACACTTTCAACATTTGCCTGCTAACTGAAGAAAAATGTTTGGAGTCTGTTTGGGGTAAAAAAGTATCCATGTAAACACTTTCAGGCAAAAATCCTAAATCTTCTAGATTTTGTTGTATATTTGGGAGCCATACATATATCCTTCCATTACATTACATAGCTATTCAATCTTCCCAATTTTTCTCACCTATTCTGATTGATTCCTATAACTATCATGTAATATTTTATATGCCCTACTAATTATCCCTTTTTTAACAGAATCTTCTGTTCTAGATTCAATCAGTGCAGGTCTTTCACTTAGGATTCCTATATCCCTTTCTCCTTTTCTATACTGTGATAGCAATCCCTGCTATGGAAGGCAATCACTAGCCTGCAATCCAAATGTCTTCTTGGCTTTTTCCAAGTTTATTACATTTCCCCTCTTTAATTATCTATTCCCAATACCAGGTTCCTTTGGCAGGTTCCTCAGTAAATTCCACCCCTCTCGTGCTAGTTCTCTTTACCCCTAACTGCAGTTATCCTTATCATCAGAATCTCCTTACTCCATTTCTATGTTGACTTTGTTCTTAGTATATTTTCTGCTGCTTTATGAATATAATATTTTGTATGACTGTTGTTATTCTCCTTAATGATCTGCCTCCAAATCCCCATTCTTTCCTTGTTTCTTGAATTACACCCTGCTTCATCATCATTCCTTTCCATTTTTAATTGTAGCTTTCTGGTTGTGTTATGTATAATAGCTTTAACTGTGTAGCTCTAAAATACCCCTTCAAATCAGGTAATTATAAACATATTTGTTCTATTGGGAGGATCAACTTATCTCACTTGACTCTTGCCCTCATATTCTCCCAAATAAAATCCTTCAACTCTATTAATTAATATCCACAATTTATCCTCTGGTTGATAAAAATATGTCTGACCTGTATATAAAACCAAAGGGATTAGAAACATTTTTACTGCTTGTATCTCACTATCCATATCCATGGGCAGGAGCTTCCAGTTTCTCAGTTTTTTTATTATCTTTTGTTGTCTCTTCCCACATATCCTTAGCTACCATAACAGAATCCCTTTTAATCGATACTCCTAAATAATTCATTTTATTATGCCCCCATAAATATGGGTTTTGCTGAACCAATTCATGTGTGGGTACATAGTTTATACCTATAGCCTTTGTTATATCTTCATTAATTTTAGATCCCAAAAAATCAGAACTGTCTCAGAATGTTCCACAACACTGAGATGTCCTTTTCTGGTTCCATCATGTACAAAGTCATATTATCTTCAAATAAAGGCAACTTTTCTTAAAAAACACCCAAATTATATCCTTGAACTCCTGAGTCCCTTATTTTCTGTGCCAATGGTTCTAAATATAACACAAATAACAAAGGGGAAAGAGGACATTCCTGCCTGATTTCTCTTTTCAGACACAACCTATCAGAGAGGGACCCTCCCATTTTAATTTCTAATTCTGTCATTTTTGAATCATCTTGTCCTGAGCAGTCTCATACTCACCCAGCCTTTTCTTCATTTCAGCCTCTGATTTTTGCAGTTTTATCAGCTCATCTGAATATCTGTTTAAAGCTTCTTCCATTTTTTTACAGCCTTTTGTTGTCTGAGTTGAAGTACTTCTTCAGTGTTTTGTTTATTTTAATCAACTCCGAGCACATTTGACTTATCTTTTCCTCTAGATTACTGGAAGTCATGTCTTGCACCAAAGCTGGAGCTTGAACTGCTTTTTGCCAAACAGCTGTAGGATTTTTGCCAGTCAATGTTTTCTCTTCACCTTTTCTAGCAGATTTTATTTCAGACTCTCTTAGTTTCTTCTTTGCAGGCATTCAGGCAGTGAACTTACTGCCCAGTAACTGAATTTTACTCAAACTGACAATATCACTAGCTGTTGTTTCTCAATTTCTGTTTTCACACTGGGAGAGCTGAAGTTAAGCCGTTGATCAGTATGCAGCCATCTTGAAAGTCCCTTCTATCTTATGAAATTTTCCCTCCTTCACCACTGAGGACACAGCCATATATTGGCTTTAATGGGAAGCAATGGACAACATAATGTTTAGAATTGTACTTTCCCAAATTTTTGATATTTCCATTCACAAGTTTCCAATAGTTACATCTAATGCCATTGAGAACTGGAACTATCAAGCCATGTGAACAGACTGTATGTACTTGAGCAAGACAGGAAAATTCTTTTGCAAATATTTCTGCATCAATGGCCATTTGCTGACAAAAGCCAGACAAGATGATATTATGATAGACTCAATCTCTAGGATGAACTAGGGGATATTTGCTAAAATGTAGCAGTTGTGGTCTGTTAATTATTGCTGCTCTTAAGTTACATGGGAAGGGGGAATGGGCTACTCCACCTTTTTAAAAGATCCATTTTCCTCAGGACATGATGTTTTTCACCGCATCCCCATCTGGTAGCAAATGTTTGGGTTTGCACAATAATAGCAACAGTACCCTTTCATTTGTTTTATGCAATTAAAAGTATGCCCCCATTGGCAAATATCTCCATTATTTTTGCATCAGAAACAATATTCCTGTTTTTGATGGCAATGCCAGGCTACCATGGAATCATATTGTTATATGTTATGGAACTGCTCTATTTTTTTCAGAAGGCCTGTTCAGCTTTACTCAGCAACACTGATACTTTTTTCTGTTATTCATTTATTTATGGGCTGGTCTTGATACCCTTTTTATCCATAACATAGGCTGTGAGGCAAACACTGAGTAGACAGGCAACATAAAGTAATTTATTAGTATCATGGTAGCAGGGTATACCAAAATATCAGTGATGATGCAATTAACTAATTGACCAAGTTGGGAGGCACAAGATGCAATAGCAGGAGTGAAAAAGAAGGCTGTCAGGAAAAAAAGTATGATCCAATGGAACAATTAATCTGTTTTTTTTTTTTTTTTGTAATATTTAAGTCAATATACTTGCTAAAATACAGTGCTCACTTATTCACAAAGACAAGTACATTGGCAATTTTCACTGGCTAATTAATGCAAACATTCACTCAAATACAGCTGCAGACAAAAAAGAGTTGTAAGTTACATTGACCAAGACAACGGAAATATAGAATCCACTGAGGTGTATTACGGCAAGACTCTAAGGATTCTAAGAACTTTTTATTACAAGATTTAGATGCCATTTTATCCTTACAGCTGTTGCAACCGTATGAGACGTCAAGTTTTTTGACAAGTTTGTATTACAAAATGTTTAATTATGTTCACTCCTGAATTCTTCTGGAAGAAGATTCCAGTTTATCATCTGCCCTAGGAAAATATTTCTTTCAGCATGAACTTAGCTCTTGTTTTTTTTTTTCAGGATTCCTGCTCAGGGTTTGTTTTTTTCCCAGGAATTCAACTATTTGTTGTATGCTTCTACAATATGGCAATTCTATGTCCTAGACTCAGTTGTCTTTCAGCTTAGGTGAACTATGTTGAAATTCTTTGTATCAATATAAAGTATTAGACTTTTCCATGCCTTCTCCACTCCACTGGAATCTATTCATATTTGACTTTTTTTGAGGAAAGACTACAAATCACCCAAGATAAGGAAGCACTTTGGGTATTAAAAGCTTCTTCTACTACACGGTAAGACAAGTATGTGAATTGAACTTTACAACATGGTATCATGTATGTAGGAAGCAGTGTCTTATCACTATTTCTGAAGCTAGCCAAGGTTTTCCAGTATGCAGATCCCCAAGCACTAACTGTAAGAGAATAGGAAATGCATACGGTGTACCATTTTAGACACAATAGTAAAAGAATATTAAATGTATGTAGTGGGAGTGCCACTTTATAAGGCAGGATTTTTATAAGTATTACATAATACCCTCAAAGTATCACTGGTATAAAAGATCATTGTTTATTTTCATGTAGATAACAACAGAGCCCAGGAAGCAGGTGTAGAACAGCTAGACGTACTGGTGAACCAACACGAAATTAAATCCAGTAACAAAAAGGCACAGCATGACCATCCATGTAAAACAAGGTTTATTACTTCAAGCTTTCAAGTTAAAACTCTTTTTCAAGAATGAATCAGTACATTAAAACCACAGAATAAATATAAAACACCAGCCAATCACATAACATATCTCATGAACACATTATATAATTATACAATTTACATAATTAATATAATTAATATAGTTGACTAAGCCTAGTTCACTAAAAAACTTCATTAAAAACAATGGTCAACTTGACAATATACCAAAATGTTTCATTACTGCCTAAAGAGCTTCACAGAACAATTATAGTACTCTAACATATGCTTGTCTTAATTTCATAATGGGTTTAACACTATTAGTTTTATTAAGCCCTGGATAGATATCAGATCTAAAAAAAGTTTATCTATTTGTATTCTGCTCTCTCTGTGGCATTCACAATGCCCCCCCTCTTATTTTTGCATATTCTCTGCAGTATCCTAAATTTAAATGTATGCTCATTTTCACAATGTAAAATATGCTTACTGAGTGCATTTGTCTCAACCCCCCCTTCTTATATCAGATAAATAGGATGCAATTCTCTCCTTGAATTTACAGTTAGTTTTTCCAATGTAAAAGCACAAACATTTTTCACAGTTAGCGAAATAAACTAAATTTTCACTATTGCACATTCAAAATGCCTTAAAAATAAAATTAACTTGTGCTATAGGATGTATAAATCCTGTTTCCATATTAATGACCTTACAAAAGGTGCAGTTATAACAGGGGACTGTCCCCTTGTTAAATCTATGTAAGTCTTCATTTTTATCAAAATCTTTATAGCAGAGAAGTTATTTAAGATTCTTCTCTTTCTTATATACAAAATAAGGCTTTTCTCCTACTATTTTCCTAGTGTTAACATCAGAACTAAGAACAGTCCATTTTCTTTTAATTATGGATTGAATCTGCCTAGAATGTCTGTTGTACTTCGTCATATATCCTAGATTACTTCAGACAAATGAATTTTGAATATCATTCATCACGATTACAGATGGCCGTAGGAGGAAATTCCTCCTTTCGAGGTGGTCATTCCTCATCCTCCAGATTAGACTTCTTTGTTTCCACCTATTCTTCATTACATATTGTCCCAAGGATGGACAGAACCAGTTCCTCCTTCTCAAGTGGGGAAAGGTTTTTATTCAAAGCTGGGGAGGGGCTTTTATTTGGAGCTGGTCTGGTTCGGCTACTTTGCCTGAGATTTACACTGAATCTGCTGCATCTAAAGCCATCCACTGCTAAAAGAACAAAAATAAGTATAATTTTGCACTTCTGCTGATTATTTTTACTATATTTCATAAAAATCCTGTATAAATTGTTACGTCTTGCACTTTAGTAGAGTTTTAAAGCTGAACTGTTTTCACTGCAGCTGTAGTACTTACAGGTCATTAGTATCTAGACTGTGTGTTTCGCTGCACTTGAGCTCTAAAACCAGCATTTTTACATTAACAGGGTTTTCTGACTGCACTCTTGTGGCATAAGCGTGCTGTAGCAAACCTATGTGAGTTGGAAACTTTCGGCTGAAAGCTTATTTTGTGTTTTTCTGTTTGGTCTATTCGCATTGTTGTAAAGCTTGCTTTTCTGATTCTGTATAACCCCAATGTTTGCACTAGGTTGCTCTCTGCACAGTGGCAGTTAGCAGTGCCATGCATAGACTCAAATGCTCCAAGTTAAACTCTCCCTTAGCATAACTATGTCTGCATCCTTCCCCAGTCCCCCTGCTACTCTAGGAGCACCTGAGTTGCATGCAGAGCAGCATTGCCTTGTTGTATATCTGCAGTTCACACTGAGTATAGGACGCGTTCTTCAGCTGTGTGCTATCATCCCAGTCCAGTTAAATCTCCCCACTCTTCTCACTGGTTGTAGTAAAAAACCTGAAACCATGGGCATGAGCTTTACTGCTGTCTGGCGGACATGAGCATCCTGAGGCAACGCAGCAATAGTTTCATGTATACGGACAACCACTTAATTCTGAAACAAACAATATTTGAGAGATTGTAGTTACACTATGAAAACTGAGACACAACTCACACAAACTGACAAATCAAATGACAGGTTGTCAGCACATGCACATCAGTTCTTTCACTACATAAGGTCTCTACACATGAACCCATGTGTTATGTGGAGATACTCATAAGTAACTTACTGAAGCTTCAAAGGCCTCCCATATGCTGCCCTCAGAAACCACATGCAAACAAAACCAAGTCAACACCAATCACTACACATAAAAATACACATCACAGTGTCTTCACAAACGAGCCCCTAAGGCAAAACACCACACCTTCAAACATATTGGTTATAGGAGACTCCATCATGAGACACTTGGAAGCCCCACTCACCAGGTTGGATAAAGTCATGGTTACAGTCAGTTGCCTATCAAGGGCCAGGATTCACCAGATCATGCAGGCACTCAGTTCACTCAACTGCAAGTAGTAGTATGACTCAGTCATAGTCCTCGTGGGTGTGAATGCCCCAATACATACCTCCCTGAACTATATGAAGACAGACATCATGAAGCTCTCTGAATATATGTTGCAGGCTAGTATGAACATTGCATTGAGCAGCGTTCTACCCTAATCAAGACTGATACCACAATACAAACAGAAAATGATTGACTTCAATAATTGGCTTAGTCATTCCAAAGGGATCCAGTATTTGTCAGAGTGGGATGACATGATCGATTGACCATGCTGCTTTGACAGAGATACTCTGCACCTGTCACTGCTAGGCTTTTGAATACTGGCCAAGGCATTAGCCATCCTCATAATGCCTTTTTTATGCAGTGCCAATCCATCAGGCCTACCAAAGAAACAAGTTCTTCTAATGCCAAGTTAAAGGTACTTATTGCTCAGTGCTACAAGTTTTAAAAAGCTGCACTGTCTGGAAGCTCTCCTCACCCTGGAGAATGCTGACATATGTGAAGTTACAGAGATTTGGGTCAAGGCTGTGGGAAACACCCCAATAGTGCTAGACAACAATACCTATCACACATTCGGACCACTCTCTGCAAAGGAAAAAAAAAAAAACAAAAGCAGGAGGTGTTTCCATTTACATAAAAAAAAAATCACATCTCTAGATTGCTCAAGCAGGATGACTCACTTGAGCTACTCCATCTCCAGCTGACCACAGGCAAAATCTCCCACCATATTATCACTAGCTACAGGTCCCTAACCATGAACCATAAAAACCAGTCTGCATACCTGAAGTTACTAGAATCACTTACCATTCAGCCCAACACACTACTTCATGGGTAATTTTAACTACCCCTCCATAAGCTGTGAAACATATACAACCACTGACATGCAGGCTCAGAGGTTCCTGGACTTTGTCAATGCAAATTCTTTGGAACAGCTGGTCTGCACTCCTTCTAGAGGCTCAAATATCCTTCACATAGTACTCACAAACATAAGGGAGTGCTGCACCCCCACCAGCATAATGTCCTCATTGGTAAGATTGGATCATAAATCAGTCTTCTTTGAAATAAATATAATGCTAGAACTCCCATAAAACCCTAAAATGCTTAAGGTTGTTTTCAAGGCAAATTACCATCTATTAAGTGAGGGAATAGGTAATTTCAAAGCTCCCCCTATCCCCACAGATAATGAAGCCTATGCAGACTCATACACAAAAGGCCATTACAATGAGTTAAACAACTGCATAGAAATGGCAGTAACTGACTGAACAAAACCCGGATTTAGCCAGGAAAAAAAAGCCACCCTGGTAGACCACCTGCATAAATAGTCTATAAAACACAAGGATAAAATTCCTGTCTAGAAGTAAGTGGGAAGGTGCACAACAGAGAAAAAAAATCTCTCATTAGTCTCAACAGGCAAATCAGGAAGTTAAGTCTTCAAAAGCTAAATACAAAACTAAAATAGCCACTCAATTAAAACATAACCACAAAACAATTTTTTAGTTATGTTTGAAATCTTAAGGGAAACACTCAACAATGTGCTGAGTTGGCTGTAGATGACACTACATAAACACAGCCAAAAGAAATACCAAACCTACTGGCTGAAAATTAAGCTCAAATTTCACCTCTCATAACCTACCATCACTCCCCATGAAATACCCTCTACTATTACTTTACCTGTTATTACAATAGAACATGTATTACTCTGCTGTCTAAAGCTAGAAACATGATGTCAGTGGGCCTCGAAGAAATCCCAAGGTGCCTATTAAACAGCTTGAAACATGATGGTGCAGACTCACATGGATTTCTATTTAACCACAGTCTCCACTCAGACTTTGTCCCAGTAGAGAGGACAGCAGCAGTCATCCCTCTGGACAAGGGCAGGCCATCAACTGAATGAAGAAACTACCAACCCATAAGCCTGACAAGGCTCATATGCAAGGCTATGGAAAGGATAATCATAGACCTGATTAACAATGACATAGGAAATCTCCAGACTTTTAGACCCAACCCATTTGGGTTTCAGCAAGGCCAGGTCCTGCCTACTTAATCTAATGGACTCCCTTGGAAAGTTCACCAAGGCCACGGATGAGGGTAAGATAGTGCATACCACTTACCTTGACCTGGCCAAGGCATTTGACACAATACCCTACTGCTCAGATATTATAGATAAACTCACAAAACCTCTATGTCACCAGATGGATAGCCAAATGGCTCACAGATAGGAAACATATTGTTGGAATGGAGGAATCCATATCCAGCGAGAGTCCATTCACCAGTGGAGTACCACAGGGCTGAATATTGGGCCCCCTTCAGTTTAAGATATACCTCTCAGATGTCAAGGCAAATGTAGATGGCCTTCGGCTGACCAAGTTTACTGATGACTGCAAGTTGAGGGCAATCACTGACTCCCGAAATAATGTTGATATCTTTCACAAAAGTGTGATGCAGACTATTGATTGGTGTCAGAGCCATAGTCTCAAACTAAAAGTGAAGAAGTGCATAATAATAGCCTTTGGGAAATCAGATACTCCTGAAAATTGCAGCATTGATAGAATTCCCCTAAGAGTGGATCCAGTGGTGAGAGATCTGGGTACGCAGATGGATAGTAATCTGAACTTTGACCACCATGTATCCACAGTGGTGAGGAAATCCTTCTATGAGACTCAGCTTATAAGTAAGAGTATGGCATCTAGATCTAAGGATGTCATAGTACCACTGTACTTGTCCCTTTTAAGACCATAATTGAGTACAATGCACCCTTTGGCAAGTACCTCACCAGTCACCTGCAACAGTTGGAGCTTTACAGAGGTTTCTCACCCCAAAAAAATACAGGGTGTAACCAACATGTCATATGTTTAAAAATTAAAAGTCCTGTCACTGTATTCATTTTCCTATCGATTACGGAGAGGTGATTTGTGCCTTACCTACAGGGCAGCCCCTGACCCAACGCTGATGGAAATATTGCATATACACAAAGCTAACTGTATGAAGGTTATCCACTCCAAAGATCTAAACCTGATCTCTGACATGAATAGATCAAGCTGGAGAGACAGATATGTGTCAGAACCTTTCCCTGACGATATTCAAGTGCAATCTGAACCAAAGGATGGCAAATCAAAGATTCACTCTTATAATAGTGCCCATGTCCCTTATCGACAGAGGCAGTCTGTAAAAATAGTCAAAACCCTGCTTGCTGACCCTTGTTATCTTTCCACTAGGGGTAGAACATTGTGTAAAATCTGTGTACAACTGGCTAGGTTTGTAAGAGCTCTTGAGCCATTATCCTAGTAAACTCCTATGAACCTATGAACCTAGTCAAGGATATTCCTAGTGCCAAAGAAAAAATGCTTGGAGACCAGCTCTGGATCATTCTTTCCTAAATCTGTTTGTGATAGTGCCTTAATTCAAAATAATGTCACTTCATAACCTGTTACCTTTTCTTCATCTTTCAACTTTCCTGGCAACACTAGGCTTATAAGATGCTTATTATCACATCCCTATTCATCCAGACTTCAGACACTTCCTAAGGCTTTTTATGCATAGATCACGTTGTCAGTCCTCTACCTTAACCTTTGACCTATCCTCTGCACCAAGAGTGTTCACAAAGTGCCTTGCTCTAATTACAGCTCATTGCAGGTTACAGGGTATCCACATTTTTCCATATTTAGATAAATTGCTTATTATTGCACAGTCATTTTCAAAGTGTCAGGAATCTATCTCAGGTGAGAGATCTGTTACACAATCTGGGATTCTAAGAAACAATGAAAAGTCTTTCTTGACTCCCTCCCACAGGATTATGTTCGTGGATGTCAGCTGGGCACCTGAGTTCAAAGAGCTTTTCTCCACAGAAAAAAAAATCAATATCTAGATCTGTTTCTAAGGTTTTCCACTCAGACTTTGGTCACCTCAAAAATAGCTCAGGATTTTGGGTCTCATGGCATCTCCACATGAGAAAGATACAGTGATATGCAAAATCTCTTTGGTCCTAGCATCAACACATTTTATCTTTTCAAATCCCAGTGCTGGGTTTGTCCGAAGAGAAATCCTTTGGTGGAGACAAAAGACATTCTGAAATCCAGGACTTCCCTTCTCCTTCTCTGCTCCAAAGCAGTCAGTCACCACAGACAGCTTTAGACTTTGCTTGGGGAGTAGTTTGAGGAAGAATAAAAATGCAGGTATGTGGGACACCAAGGACAGATGCAAACACATAAATATCTAGGAGATACCTGCCCTGATCAAGGCACTCAACTCTCTAAATTATCTTTGGCCCCCCCCGGGATCTCTTCAAAGTGGTTTCAGAGAATACCACAGTCATATGGTACATCAGTAAGCAAGGAGGAGTCAGGTTATAATCCTTTTGCAGACTAGTCATGTTAACCTGAGATATAGCTTCACAGCACTATCTCACTCTGCAGGCATCCTGTATTCTGTCAGAGCAAAACCGTGTGACAAACTGAGCAGGACATGGACAGACCCTCATGAATGGAAATGAGATCAGGGGGTCTTCAAACATTTGATCCATCTGTGTAGAGTTCCTTAGGTAGACCTTTTGCCTCCCCTTTGAACAATTGACTGGCAAGATTCTGTTCCAGGACTCTGTGCAAGTAGGCTTGGAAGACAGATGCCTTTTCTTTTGTTTTGGACAGGAGTTTTCCTGTATACTTTTCCACCCTTTCCACTTATCTCCAGGGTATTTCTCAAGATTAAGAAGGAATCCCTTTAGATGATTGTGGTGACTCCCTTCTGGCCTAGGCAACTGTGATTCTCCCTTCTTTCAGAAATGGCCAGGGACAATTACCAGAAGTTTCTTCACAGACTGGATTGATTCACACAATAATGGGGGGGGGGGGTTGATACTCTGATATCAGTCATTTTCAATCGACTGCCTGAATGATAAGGTCTTAATTTTTTTTAGTTACTTGTTCAGTGCAGATGTGCAACAGGTACTAATGGAGGCAAGAATGCAAGCTAATAGAAAATCATATATTAGCAAGTGGAAAGGATTAGTTGGTTGCAACAACATAACAGGTTAGTTGTTCTCTAGTTTTACAATATTTGTGTGAGTTACTATCCTATGGCCTTTCTTATTCCTCTATCAAGGTCCATTTATCAGTCATTTCAGGATGGCTGCCCATAAGTCCTACTTTTTCAAGGCAGTCTCATGCCAAAATGTTCTTAAAAGGGGTTTTGAATAAGAGGCTAGCAAGTAAACTGTCATCCCTTCCTTGAGCTCTTAATTTTGTGTTAGGCAACCTAATACTTCCTCCAGTTGATCCAGCTCATAGCTCTCAACTGTACACATTTTCACAGACCGTCCAGATTTTTGCCTCATATTTTTGGTTTATTCCTCACAAAAATTGTGTTTTTTGACAAATCACTGGGATGATCTAAGGATTGAAGTCAATAAATAATGACATGGATTTCAGTTTCAGACTTCATATCCTTCAGAAAATGTATTTTAACACAAATACTGTTATTCTAGCAACTTTCTAAGAGCAATATTTAAAATGTGTCCCTATTTTTGGGCCTTTGTCCCCCCATTTTATAAGGCTTTGCCCAGATTTCTTGCACTGAGACGTTGAAAGGTATGATCCAGCTAATTTGGCTACCTTGAGGTTCTTAACCTGAGAAACAGTTTTACTGATTGTTCTGACCTCTGCAAGAATTGTATTTGAGTTGCAAGCTCTTATGGTGAGTCAGTCATATCTCATTTTCCATGGGGACAAAGTTTCTTTGTGAATTAATCTTCCTTTCATGCCTAAAGTGGTATCCAAGTTTACTTTAAGCCAAACTATCCGTCTCCCCATTTTCTTTACTGAGTCTGAAAATGAGGGATAACTCCAAACCTTGGATGTCCACAGACAACTCCGGTACTATCTTGACAGAACTATATTTCTCAGATCTTTTGATCAACTGTTTATTTCTTCTGAAGGCAAGATAAAGGGACAACCTGTGTCAAAACAGACTATTTCCAAATAATTGTTTAAGGCTATTATCGTTTATTATACTCCCCATAACAAATCTAGTTCAGGCAGGATCAAAGCCCTCTCTGCCACAGCCTTGGCTTCATCTATGGCTTTTTGAAAAGGGTTGAATTCTATCAATATTGCAGAAGCTGTTACTTGGTGCTCTGTATGTAGTTTTACAAAGCACTGTAAACTTGATTCCTTCTCTAGGTCCAGATCAAGCTTTGCTAGGACCATTCTCCAGGGGTTCCTGGACTATTTTCCTTCCACCTCCCAAATGTAGTTAGCTAAGGTAATCTACCCAAATAGTTACAGCTACTGAAGCAGTGATCAATATGATGAACATAGTACAATTGTATAAGTAGA
Organism: Protopterus annectens; assembly: GCF_019279795.1. NCBI lineage: Eukaryota > Metazoa > Chordata > Ceratodontiformes > Protopteridae > Protopterus > Protopterus annectens. The sequence continues at coordinate 1,072,628,559 of NC_056741.1, forward strand.
ACTTATCACAACAGTGGATGTTTGAATGACCACTGCTGCAGTAGCCACTCCATCTTCCTTGTTTTTTGGTGTATTTTTAATGCCAGGATGTGAACATTTATGTTTTGTTGTTCTTAGCACAGTCCTTTCAGAGCCCATTCTCCTTTTCTTTACTGGCAAGAAAGCTCTGAAGGGCTTTGCAACCAAATTTGTCTTTTAGTCAGTTCAGCTCAAGCTGCTTGACAGTTTGGGAGAGTGGAAGGTGTCCTGAAGCTTTGGAAGCTGTGTGGCTGCAGCAATGATTCTTCAAATATCTACTGTTATGCTAAGTTCAACTTATACAACTGTACTTTCACCTGATTGGAGTGATACGTCACCTAGGATGTAGCTACTAGTATCTGCGCTCATAATTGTGTCTTTAGTGACATCACAGTACACCAGAACTGGAGCTGTTGAGAGCATTTTTTTTTATTTTGCTGAATGTTTTGGCTTAAGCATGTCCCCTAGACCATGGCACATTCTTTTCAACAAGTCTGTTGAATCATTGTGGTAATGTTAGGTACAGACATGCTCAAATATTTAATCATGCACACGGCTTGGATTGACTCTGTAACTTAGATATTGTTCAGACCTTGCTTGTATCTGGTGTGATACCACCAGTGCATATAAGGTGCCTGAAGTACTGAAGCTCTATTTTAGTAAAACAGCATTTGTCCTAATTAAGCTTCAGATTTAAATTTTTGATTGTCTATAGCACTGCCTCTAACCTTGAATCATTTATTTCTTTGACTGGACTGAACTTTACCATAGCAACAACACCATCAGTCCCTGAGTAAACCAGTTATGGCACTCTTTTAAAACAAAATCCTTCCATAATGACAATGAAAGCTGTTAATTTTTGACTCTCTTTGTCTAATGGTATTTGCCAGAATTCACTGAAAGCATCTAATGTAGAAAAGACTTTAGCATTAACAAGCTTGGGCGCTGCTTAGGCAGACTACACCTTTCAAGTACAACTGCATTGATTTTTTTCTTAAGTCAACACATATTCACAGTCAATGATTCTTTTTAATTATTGGAACCATAGGAGCACACCACTCAGTCAGCACAGTTACACTTTAAATAATGACAAGGATTTGAAGTTGTTCTCTGCCTCTACAAAAACTAGTGCAGGAAATGGCACCCTCATGGATGAGTTAAAGCATATGGAACAACATTCAGTTTTAGGTTGAATTTTACTGGTTTATAGACAAGCAGGCCAGCTTCATTAAACACATCTACACTAACTCTGATTATTCTCACACTCAATCCCTTCTTGCATGCTGCAGATTGTTTGCTAGGATTTCTTTTGATTCATTTTTGCTACATGAAATCATACAAACCCCTGTTTCCAGGCAGACCATCAAAATGGTTTTAGAACTCAATGGCTCAGGTGAGTTAAACTTTGTCATGATAGTGGAAATAATAGTGTTTTTATATTAAACAATTTAATTGCAGTAAAATGAGGACTTTGCAAGTTAGAACATTTGCATTGGAAAAAGCCATTCAGTTTTGAGAATTGTAGATCACTTGGTGTGGTGTGACATGGTTTCGGATCCTGTGAAGGCCTTTTTCTGGTTTTCATTAATCAAGAAAATATTAGTTCTTACTCTTGTCAGAAGTGACTACATCTAATACATTATTTAATTTATTAGTCAGGTAAGCAATATTAAGATTCAAAATTACGTTCAGCAAACAGGTAATGTTTATTATGATTAACAATGCAGCTCAGTATAAACAAATGTCAACACTTCGGCATCTCACACCCAGTTGAACACTGCTCAAGATTTGCAATGCATTGTGGTACAAACTGATTCTTAAAAGGGTTACACTATATATTAGTATTAAAAAGATTATGACAGTATGTAAAATATACAGCATATATGGGCATTAGCAGATTACAGCTGCTAATGCCCATACAGCATATATGGGCATTAGCAGCTGTAATCTACTTTGCACCTCTAAACAGGCAGGTTTCTTCTTTGTTCGCTATCATCTGGGCAGTGGTCTAACATTATCAGTATGCTCTCTTGCTAGATGTGTACTACGAGGCAAAGTGATGCTAGCTGCGCTGAGCAAAAAGTCAAATTCTCCAAAATGTTCATGAAGAAGAGTTACTTAAGGTAGATGGTAGTCAAAAGGTAGTCTGTTATTAACGCAGATACTCAGGTCTCACAAGACTGTGTCAGATTTAAGTAGAATATTATCTATATGATAAGCAGAGGTAATGACTGATTTACAAAAGGAAAGAATCCTTTCTGAGACTAATATAGTGTCACGCATCTTGTACACACTATCTCCAGCTTCTTTCTATCCTTTCATTTCTCTTTTTATCAGCCTTCTAACTCTATTCTTCTTACATACATTCTCATTCCTCCTTCAACTATCACTACTAATTGCATCTATACCTCTTTCAGCTGAGTTATGGCTACACTGCACCTCTCATCACTCTTCCTATGAAATTGCAGAGTAAATGTATATATTAGTTTATAAATGTGCTCCGTTTTATAATTTCAACTTAATTTTCAGTTTCACATTTTCTCTAGTTCAAATGTATACTGTTTGGTTTTAATGAACAGTCATGCCTCTCAATTACATTGTACAAAAACATGTATTATATATTTTTTTACTGTAGAAATATATATATATATATATATATATATATATATATATATATATATATATATAGATAGATAGATAGATAGATATAGATATAGGTTTCACTATGAGTGGATGAAATTGAATGCACCAAGGATTTGTTTCAGGGTGCAAGCCTACCACACTTCCTGAACTTATATACAAGAAGGGGGGAAATCTCTCAGAATGGGCATCACTGCCAGAGAGCTCATCAACAGTGAATTTCAGTAGAGGAACTTTGATCTTTGGTGGGTTGAACCTTGGGTAACTGATGCTAGAGTTCTATCTTCATCCAGAAGTTGGACTCTTTCTGCTTAGTTAGATAATCATGGTCAACAAATGGTAATTAATAAATACATAAATAATTAAATAAATGTTTGCTGAATCGGACGATGAATCTTTGCCTCTCTGGTCCTATGTTGTGTGTACTACAGTGGCGTTCAAATATTGGTAGTCTAAACATCTAAACATCTATACAGCTTGTATAGTTGATACTAACTGCATTTATTTCTATTCTGTAGGCTCATAAAGACACACTGACTACCTAATATTAGTGTGATTGATTATTTTCTCTTTAACTGAAATGTACTTATTTCCTGTTTGCCCTCCAGTTCTGTGCTACAGTCTTCTGTAAAACAGACTCTCTATGCTTTTAACATAATAAAGCAGGATTTTTCTCACTCATCTAGACTTTTATAATTATTAAAATACTTTTTTCATTGCCAATTTAAGTGGTGCCGTGTGTAGGAAAAATGTCTCATTACTACTACTGTGTTTTGGCAGGGTTGGTCAGCATATAGCTGCATAGGTATAAAGGCAAAATCCTAGAGATTTCACTTAAAAAGATAAGCTTTTACTAAGCATTAACTAATAATACTCAGACTATGACAGGTTATTTTTAATTTTGTATGAACCTTCAGACAGACATCCATTATACTGCTCACACTTTGTGAAAAATCCAAACTGACAAAACTAGAATGCTTTCTTTCAAAACACTTTTTAAATTCTAGTCACAGAATATAGAAATGAGAATTTACCAGTGTCATATTATATAGAGACTTATGAGCGGGTCATCGATCATAACCTGCTTTTAATATGCTCCATGCATGGCAGCCAAGAAATTCACCTCAAGAGCGAAGCTTAAGTGATGAATACTGGCATCTCTGTCAAGAACACATATTTAAGGGTTATGATCTGAGACCCACTCATAATTCTTTGTAGTGCATTGAGCTTTATCTGTTCCATGTACTATTGGTTACAGAAAAAAAGCACTAAATGTTTTGCCGGCTTTTAAAGACAAAGCACTTTGCAAGTGCTGTCAGAAAGTCAGTGTAACATAGTCCCTTATGTTTTCACTTGCCTTCCATGCCTCTCAACTGTCCAAATTTTTGCAGAATGCCCAGATTTTTGCCTCATATGTTTGGTCTGTTCCTCTTAACATCTGTGGTTTTCTGTCAAACCACTGAGGATTGAAGTCATTAAATATTGACAAGCATTTCAATTTCAGACTTTATATCCTTCAGAAAATGCAGGCAAACACAAATCCTGTTATTCTGGCAACTTTCTAAGTTTATAAGAGGAAGTCAGAGACCTGTTACTGGCACAAACAGTGGGGAGAAAGAAATTGCCACTGTCATTTGCTGGCCAGTACTGACAAATGTGATTGATTAGTACAAGACCTGGCATTAATTAGTTAAGCAGGGGACACTTATGATTTGTTAAGATCAGGTCTTTCACTTTAGTAATGCTTAACTGATTTGTTTTGTTTCTTTTTTATGGATATCAGAGTATAATCACTGCTCTCCATGCACTTCATAAAAATAATGCTCACATTGTATTCATACAGTCCTTCTAAAACTCCTCCTGACTTGCTAAAACTAATTTTCACTAATTGACATTTCATGCACATTGGAAGGAAACCAGCTAGGGCATAACAAGTCACTGCAATTCAGAGGATCAGACTTCCAAGGACAGTAGAAATATGCCTTTCAAATAGTAACTGCATTTGTGTGGTCTGTTTTAGGAAAGTTGTCAACTAGTGACAGCTGTGGTAATAAATGGAAAACAGCCGTGCTACTACATCTTTTTAGGACTGGTTTATAGTCTGCCTGTTTGCATGATAATACACATGATTTAAGTGTTTACCTGGTTCACCATGGTCCCACTTCATTTTTATGACCTCAGGTTTTTATGAGTTGCTATCAACATGCTATTTTTGACATATTACAATGTCTTGCTGTACCCGTGTTCCTGTTTTCATTAGCAACACTGGCAGTTCTGGCTTTGTATTACTTTTTTCTACCAGATGGTTTTAATCAAAGACATAAATTATTATATGTTTAAAATCATTAAAATGCTTCTTACAACAAAACGTCTTAACTTTGTTGATAGTTTTAAACCTGTTACTATATGCCATAGAATATTGTAGGATCCATAAAAATCACAAACATACAACCAGTATGTTATGATATAAAAACATGAGTTTATAGACATTATATGATGGTTAGTTTGGAAATGTAGCCAGTGTGTTTGTAAAATGTGCCATTAGTTTCAAGCGGTCTAATTATTATATAATTTCAAGAGAACATACTATAAAAATTGTAGCAACTTACAAGGAAGGTTTCAAAAGATATTCCACCTAAAAAAAGGAAGTGGGAGATGAATGTGTGATTAGACAGCAATACAAAAACAACATGTGTTCATGACAAAATTATCTGTATAAATCGCTTTAATATTACTGAATATGACTGAAGGTTTTTTTTTTTAATAGATCTAACCTCTATGTACTTTGGACAATACTAGCTATAGCTAGGAAATGCATAACAAAGAGATGGAATTCTACCGCAGTACCTAGCAGAGAAGATTTTCTGTGTTTATTGAAGAAGACGGCCTTAATGGAAGTTAAAACCAAAGAACTAAGAATGTTTCCTCTGCCATTAACTAATAATCCTTGGAAAAAAGTTTTAACATTGATTGACACTTTACAAATGGATCTAATCTCCTCTTGAAGTAATTACAGCTCAAGTTAATTTTAACTACTTCTGTTTAACTTGTTATCATTCATTTTTCATATGTCAGGCTGAATGTAAATTTGTATATAGTTAATTTATTTAGTAATATGATAGTATATTGTAATACATATTAATTTATTGATTATTTCATATCCAAAATAATAATCTGAGTAAAAAAAAATGTGTGTTGCAAACCTACAGAGTCTGTAGTTGCACCTCTCATGACAAACAGAAATACTGACTCTTACCCATCTCTGACACTGTACCATCTATATCCTGCAGAAAAGCATTAAGGCAGGCAACAGCAGACTGAAAATAAAATGGTAGAGTGAAAGGCACATCAGGATGGTGGAATACATGATGAGAAAGAACATACACACAGATGTTCAAAGAAGTGCAGGAAATAACTGGATTCAGTGTATTTATATATAGACAAACTATTTATAGTGTTTTAGAATGATTTACTGACAGGAATGTGAACTGCTACCCATCGGAAATATCTACTCATTTGTTTCACACCCACAGTAACTCAAACAGTTCCTCCTTTTCCTAGTTCAGGATAAGCGACAAAGTTGCAGGCAGCACTTGGTTCTAGTCATGTAACTGAGAAGCAGTTGCTGCATACTGTGGGAAGCACAGTGCACTATCCATTTCAAGCAGTAATGAGTGGTGATTGGTGATCGAGATATTATGGTAAGGAGGTGGACGGTCACACAAGTGAATGACAGGGCACTATGCAACCTCAAATTGCATACTGCTATAGTTACACAAGAATTGGGTGTTACATGACAGAAAGGGTATATACCACGATATTCTATGCACCCAGTAATATACCAATAGTACTTCAAAAAGTGGTTAGAAATATAAAAGATGCACAACGTGGCAGGCTGTGTGTCTGATGAAAGTTATACTGTAGGTACTCTTATGCTCTGTCGTTGTTGTAGAGGTTTGTTGAGTTTTTAAACATCTTACTCTCATGAACACAACAGCTTTTTAAGGGTGATCTGACAGCTTTTTTTGCTTAAGTGAATTGCTCAGTCACTCAGTATGCAATGGTTAAGAGAGGGAATCAAACCAAAGGTTATGTGATGGAGTTAGGTTTTGTGCCATACAGCTAAACACTGTAAGATGCTGCAAAAATATAGCAAAATAGTACAAAAGCAAGAGCTGTAGAAATTACAGCAAATTTCCATGCAAAATATCTCTGATACCTCAACAAATCACCTTTATAAATGTAAGATACTGTAATTAAAAATTAATTATTTTATAGGCTTACATTCCATTTAACAAATCAGTTATATACTCAGAGACAACTGTAGTTCAAATTTAAAGAAACAGTACAGCAGTTCATTTTTACACCACCAAATAGTTGAATATAAAATTTGAAAGCTAAGTCTAAATTTTAAGATAATCTGACCAATTGTACTATGTTATGTTTCAAATTTAGTTTAGTTTCAAGTTTTAACACATCCTGCTCATTGATTATTCTCATTAGAGTTTTATATACTTGCAGCAAAGTGGTCCATTTAAGGTTATTTAATTTGGCTTAATGCTGATTGCAGTTATTCCTCTCTATAGGGCACTTACTATTCTGTCTCTCTGATGTATAGGTTCTCTAGCTCTAATTTTGAATTGACTAGCAGTTAGTGATATGTCTCTCATGCACCACAGATATCCTGGGATTCAGAAATCTGGGATTCGGTTGGGGGTTTGCATAATAGCTAAGGTCTTTACATCACAGATACAAGGTACAGGGCTTGATTCTGACCTCTGGCTATTGGCTACACTTTTAATAGATTGCAGGATGATAGCCTAATATTTAGCTAATGCATTGCCTAATGCATTGCACAGTGAGTAAGACTTGAATGATTCAAAGATGGTATAAAGGCACCAGCATGTGGCATGACCAATGATCCTGTTGGTATGCAAATGACCCAGTCTGGGGATATGTTTAATCCTATTTAGCCATGTTCTGCAGGAAATATCACTGGCATCTGAAAAGTGTAGCACAGTGATTCAAAGAATAGCTCTACTGTCCTATTTGGGAACAAAACAAAAAAGGGTATACCATCTGTTCACTTCAATGGAAGAATCATGACATGGCTGTTGGTGCCATAGTGGGTACATACTGTGATGCAGAATTTTTTCCCTCCCTCCCACCCATTTAAGTTGTCTTGTTAAATACCACTGTCTTTCTAGTTGCCCGCCTCTTATGTTAATCTGACCATATATCTAATTTCTCTCTACTTTCACTGGCTTATGTGAGTAATCACAAAACCATCACTTTTGAAATCCCACCCCTTTAATTATTTAAATTTATTGGCCATCCTACAGTATTTCATAGCACCAAAATACAAAAACCACCCTTTCAGTCCATCTTACTGTTTTAAAATAGTAACTCTCCACTAAACCTTAACTTTTTAAACAGGTAAAACTCAAGTTACCTACTTTCATATCTAACTTCTCTAGTGCACACTGCAGAGTGCATTCTTTTCAATCTTACCTTTAAGCATCCCTGTTACTAGCACTTTCTCTAATACCTAAAAGATCATCTCTACTTGACTCCAAGTAGACTTTTCTCTATCTGTTAAACCTAGCACTTGCTCCTATAGTACTTATTACCTTGATACGGCACTCTTATAGATAGCACCCCAAAAGGCAAATCCCATTTCTCGTCACCCACGTCCCGGAATCTCTTTTAAAGTTTTTGTCTAGTCCTTCTAGCATGTGGGGATCAGTTGCTAGTGTCCTCTCCTGCTCAGCTGGTGAACCTGGGAATATTGAGGCAATGTTACAATTGCCTCATGTACACAGACAACCCTCTCCTCCTCCCACAAAACACAAATACATGTGAGATGCATCTATACGGCCAAACTGGAGGCTGAGCTCTCTCAACATAGGACTGGCAAGACCAGTCAGGAGGAGAAGGTTACCACACACACTATAGACCCAGTCTCACATAGTACCATCACAACCTCAAATCATACACATAAACACACAAAGACATACTGCTCTGATCAAAAATCTACCAAAACAGCAGAGGCCACCAAAGCAGACACCCAAACAACCACCACCTCAGAACACAACACCTGCAACACATAGACCTCACAGTCAGTGTGTCAAACAGTCACAGCCCTTAAGGCCAAACACAATGCCAGACACACTAGTCATTGGTGACTCCATAGTCAGACACACTGGCGTCCGCTCACCAGACTGAGTAAGGAGAAGGTCACAGTAAGCTGCCTGTCGGGCTAGAATCCGCCACATAACGCAGCAGTCAGGTCTCTCAACAGCAGGTACAAATACGACTCAGTCATTGTCCACGCTGGTGTAAACGACCTGAGACGCACCTCCTGGACTACATGAAAAGAGACATTGAGGAGCTCTCTGATTATGTAGCCCAGGCAGGTATGACCCTGACCTTGAGCAGTATCCTACCTTCACCAAGAATGATGCCACAATACAGAGATAAGATGATCAGCTTTAACAATTGGCTTAAACTCTGGTGTCATTCAAAGGATCAATGTCTGTCTGCCTGGGATGACATGCTGGACAAGCCACGCTGCTTCGCAGGGATGGCTTGCACCTGTCACCCTGGGATCCGGATGTTGGCAAAGGCTCTTGCCACCCCATAGTGCCTTTTTAGGCAAGGCTCAAATTCTAAACCTACCACCCTAGAACACAAAAAGGAAAAACTAAGGGTAATGCTGCTCAATGCCAGAAGTCTAAATCTCAAAATGCACGGCCCTTCTCAGTATGGAGAACATCGATGTCTGTGCAGTGACAGAAACCTGGTTCAAGGCTCCTGAGACCCCAGCACTATCAGGTTTTACCTCTTATCATGCTCCGCCCCAAAATCGGACAATACCAAGAAAGGAGGTGGGGTATCCATATTCATCAAAGACACCCACACCTCAAGACTGGTGGCAACGCACGATGCATCGGAGACCATCCAGGTGCAATTAACCATAGGCAAGACTGCTCTACAAATTGTAGCATGTTACAGGCCACCCTCACAAACTCAGGAACCTCACATGGCCTTCCTGAAAACACTAGAGGGATAAATGTATCACCAAACACCATCATACTAGGTGACTTCAATTACCCTAATATAGACTGGGAACACTACTCAAGCCCGAACACCCTAGCCCAAAAGTTCCTGGAATTCATAAACTCAAATGCCATGGAACAACTAGTCACCATCCCCACAAGAGGAGAAAACATACTTGATCTCATCATCACGAACATGGGAGCACAATGTTCAACACCGGAAGTATACCCTCACTGGTGAGATCAGATCACAAACTAATCTCACTGGAGGTCCTCATCCCACCCCCACCTGAAAAGACCACAGTAAAGAACTTCTCGAAGCCGACTTCACACTTCTAAAGACTAGTGTGGTCTCCTTTAAGGCCCCGAGCAGAAAACAGTACTCAAGCCGCTGAATCACTTACAAATGCCTTCTACCAGCACCTGCAGGACTGCATGGATAAGGCAATCCCAAGCAAAACAAAGACTCTTTGTACCAAGGCAAGCGTCCAGTCTGGTGGACCCCAGCCATAAACAAACTCTACAACAAAAGGAGGAAGCTACTACAGGATAGAGCAAAATCCTTAAAAGGTAAGACACCCTTGATCACTATAAGTAAAAAACTAAGAGCTCTCATAAAATCATCCAAAGCAAATTTTGAGAAAAATAGCTAAAGACTCAAAAGACAATCATAAGGCCTTCTTTAGCTATAAAGAAACCTGGGAAACTCCCAGATATGCTCAGAACTAGTTCAAAATGATGTGAAGATTACTGATCCTACAGACATTGCCAACATACTGGCTGACAGGTTCAGTGCAAACTTCTCTCCCCCAAAAGGAGAGATATCTATACCAAGCGATTGCAGCCCCCAAACATCTCCAACGCCCAAGTGAGAACTGCTCTCTCCAAAGCAAAAAACACAGCATCCATGGGACCTGATGGTGTCCCCGGCTGTGTGCTCCACGAACTCAACGAGGAATTAAACCCACAGCTAGGACAGCTGTTTAATCATAGTCTTACCTCTGGATGGAGTGGCGCACTGCAACTGTGGTCCCACTTCACAAAGGCGGTGCCTCCACCGACCCTGGAAATTACCGCCCATTAGCTTGACAAGCCTTATCTGCAAAGCCATGGAGAGGATCATAATGGACCTCATAAATAAAGACATAGGAATTTGCAGACTTTGGATCCATCCCAGTTTGGCTTTGTCAAAGGCAGATCATGCCTTCTAAACTTGGTTGACTTTTTCAACAGTCACCAAAGCCATTGATGAGGGAAAGGCAGTCCATACAGCCTACCTCGATCTGGCGAAGGCCTTCGATACAATACCCCACTCGGGTATCATTGAAAAACTCATCAGCTTAAATGTTAACCCATACATCACAAGATGGGTTGCAAACTGGCTGAGTGACAGAACCCACAGGGTCAGAGTTGCTGGCGCCATGTCAGACTCAAAGCCTGTCACAAGTGGTGTACCACAGGGCTCAGTCCTGGCCCACTCTTGTTTGGCATCTACTTTTCCAAGTACAAGCAAACACAGGAGGGTTATGGCTGACAAAGTTTGCAGATGACTGCAAACTGGGTGCCATAGTAGAAAACACATCTGACACAGATATCCTTCAGAAGGGTCTCACAGAAACGGATAACTGGTGCCAGAGCCATGGCCTAAAGTTAAATGCCAAAAATGCATAGTCATACCCTTCGGAAAAACAAGGTTACCCCTAGCTACCAAATAGGTGGCAATCCACTGAGCACAGAAGAAGTTATCAGGGACCTGGGGACCCAGGTTGATAGTAGTCTGTCATTCGACACCCATGTAGCTAAAGTAGTTAGGAAGACCTTCTACATTGCCCACCTTATCATGAAGGGATTCTCATCTAGATCAAGGGAGGTCATAGTCTCCCTATACTCATCACTCATCAGACCAATGATTGAGTACAATGCCCCATTCGGAATGTATCTGACCCGACACTTGCAGCAGCTGGAGAGGCCACCGAAGTTCCTCGCGAAACGGATACCGGGTCTCAAACATCTGTCCTATGCTGCCCGACTGACAGAACTCCAGCTCTATTCGGTCGCTGCTCAGAGGTGACCTTTGCCTAACATACAAGGCCATGTCAAACCCAGATTTGATGAATATGCTTTACCACAAATAATCTAGATCTGTCAGAGTCACAAGGGCGGGACACTTAAACCTCGACACGGCTATTAATAGGACGTGCTGGAGGGATAGATTCATCACCCAAAGACTCTATGCTGTGGAATAAAATCCCGGTATATGTGAGGCAGAGCACCTCGCTGGCCTTGTTCAAGAGAAATCTTGACCAATGGATGGGAGATCGCAGATATACCCCAGGGATTACCTCAGTGTCACTGCTCAACAGAGGCACAGCAAAATAATGGGTATAGTTCCCCATACTAAAGGGGTGGCGTAAGCCACAAAACTATGGGCTAGGCTTGTAAATGCCCTCGGGCAGATAGCCTAGTATGAACCTATGAACCTATGTGTGTGTGTGTGTGTGTGTGTGTGTGTGTGTGTGTGTGTGTGTGTGTGTGTGTGTGTATGTATATATATATATATATATATATATATATATATATATATATATATATATATATATATATATATATATAGACATACACACACACACACACACACACACACACACGTGTGTGTGTGTGTGTGTGTGTGTGTGTGTGTGTGTGTCCATATATGTGTGCAATATCTGTGCAACCACACTGCATGGAATGGTACTGGAAGCACTAGCATGGTTGGATCTAACAGCACAGTGTTTGATACAGAGACATAATAATGAGTCACAAAGGAGATATGCTCAGTGCACCATTATTATATAATGAATCACAGATTATCACCATTGTGCTCTTGGGCACTACAGCATTACTGAAATAGTGCTGATGATGACAATATTTCTAAATCCTGGCCATAACAAACTAAATTCAGACCTGAACATGTTAAAATTATTTTCAGTAAAAAAATACTTGCATCAACTTGTAACCAATAATCACACATTGTAAGGGGCTTACACCAAACCTGGAGATATTACAATGTACTGAATATGATTTTTCAAAAAAAAAATGCATGCTTGCTCATTCTAGTAACCCGTATCAGAAAGTGTCTCATTGTCTTTACCTAATTCCCTTGGTATGTTGATATTTGATAAGCAAAACAACCCTTGTGGATAGATTTCCCAAAGAACATGGCACAGTGTAAGTCCCAGTGGTGTTATCTGGAGTCAGAATGTTAAAATGCAGTAGAATAATATTTTAGGACTTACTATTTAGGTCCCAAAGGGTACTGAACAAGATGTAGTTCCTGAGATACTTACTGTTTTGCAGTTATGACTAAGTATGGATAGCGGCTTAAAAGATGGCCGATCAACAGTAAGAATCCTTTGCAGCAGGTTGGAGTATAACAATATGAATTTCCAAATGATTCTGGGAAATAGAGAGACTGTATGCATATGCTCAACCTGGATTTATTTGTCCATAACATGTATTAGGGAAATACCTTTATCATGAATTATCCACCTCTATTCTCAGATGGCAGTTTCTCATTTTCCTGCCTGTTCTTAACTAGGAAATAGTCCCAAGTGTCACAGTCATGTTCCACTCTTGTCTTTTCACCTCAACGATAAAAATATTCATCTGACTAGGTCTGTGTAGTCTCTTATCTACCTCAGGTTTGTCATTCCATGTATACACATTCAACAGCTAAACGTCTTTTAAGCTTGTCATCAAAGCTCTGTGTATTTCTCTAGATATAGGCTGATTACTTACCTGTACTTATCTTTGTACTTCTGGAAGACATTTCACCTGCTGGGCAGCACACCACAGAGTCATTGTCCCATCCCACCCTAACAAAAATAGTTAATTTGCCTCTCTCAAACACATACCTGGGATCTGTTCTTAAAATGTTCAATCCATTTATATCCCTCAGATTTTCATCTGGTTCTTTCTTGTACTTTTTCAAAATGAGCGCCGACTATCATGTTTCTAAGCATTCCTACATTAAATCCAAACCATCTTGCACTTGCTTTCCTCAGTCAGCGTGGTTAACTGTCTACAAAGCAACTGATTATTTAATATGCCCTGTGAGACAGATGTTTTATTCAACCCAAATAGCATCATGCTTGTCTCTGTTTACTACTGATGATTCTGCCTTGTGATTAACTCCTCTTTGAAGGCCTCATCCCCCTAGTCTGATGCATGACACAATGTAAAATGTATGCAAAAAAATGAAACACAGTGTACGCACATAGCAGCATCTATTTACTTTTACTGACAGGAGCAAATGCAGTACTCATGGGTATGGTCTGGTATGATACATCACAGTTAAATTCATACACATTTCCATTCAGGAGTTCATGGTCTTGCATATGATTAACCTGTCTGGCACATTTCCTGATACTCCGGAGTTCAAGGCCTCTTTCAGGGAATCCAATTCTGCTACGTCTGTTAGGTGTTTTGAGTCAGTTTGAGTTTCAGTGCATTTCTGAAGCAGAATACCTGTTTTCAATTACGTTTTTATTTGCATTTTCAGTAGCTTTAATTTTTTTGTCTGTGAATTCCATCAGTTTGTTTCAGTAACCAATTCCTTTGTCTGTGAATTCCATCAGTTTGTTTTAGCAAACAATTAAAGACATATGAAATGTGACCATTAGCCAGTGATTAACAAAGTCAATCTAAAATTAATTAAAAGTCTGAGCCTTCTTCTTAAAACAGGAAATTGTGTTTCTTTTTTCCAGTTGCACTTGCTTCATCTACTACTAAAAAAGCAGTGTCCTTTTTTGAATCACTCTCTGTGAGAGAGTAAGGAGTCCAGTACTCCAACAGGATCCTTGTAGATGAGCCACTATTCCTTCAGAACATATTGGAAGGAATGTAGCTTGCCTGAGACTCCATAAACATCCCATGGAACAATTATAGACTATTGCAGGGGATAAATAAATGTACTGCAAACCCAACATATTAGTCATAGGAGACTCCATTGTGAGCCACAGAGATGTGCCCCTCACCAGGCTGGATAAGGAGAAAGCCACGGTTAGTTGTTTGCCAGGTGCCAGAATCCACCATATCACCCATCAACTCAAGCATCTCAACAGGTATTGTTATGACTCTGTCATAGTCCACATTGGCGTGAACAACTTGAGATGTCCCTCCTTGGACTATATGAAGACAGACATGATCAAGCTCTCTGAATATGTGTCTCAGGCAGGTACGTTCCTAGCCTTAAGTAGCATTCTACCATCACCCAGAATGATGCCTCAATACAAACAGAAAATGACTTTCCCCCGGATTTACTAATCCTCCATGTAAGACTTAATAAGTCTTACTCTGAGGCTGCAGTTGAATGGATTGACGTCAGCGTGCCATGAATATTCATGAGGGCACGCTGACTCATCCATAACTCTTACACGGACTGAGTAGGAAATCAGGGGGCATGTCCGACTGCTGAGCAGTCTAAAAGTCCACGCCCCTGGAAGGTTTTAAAAAGCATAGTGTCAACAGACAAGAGCGAGTTCGCTCAAATGTACTTGCACCCAACACCACACTCCCTGACACTGTAAACCCCCATCACAGTTATAAAACATAACAAATAAATATATATTTTTAAATCCACGATATAGCTGCCCATATTTGCACTTGTTTGCGCAGGTGTGCCCATTGCTTAACCACAGGTAGCAATTGTGACACTGAAGAGCATATAAGAACTACTTATGCAAATTAATCCAAATTGCAATAGCGTAGTGGTAGAGCGTATGCACAAAGAGGAGGCATTCACGGTTCAAGTCCCATCACTCCCCTTCTTATTTATGTTTTAAATCAGTATTTGAAATAATACCAGACATATATGATTAAAATTTTATTAAAAGCAGTGAAATGGCCAATGTATCAGTGAACAAAATATATATTTTTAAAGGATCCTGATATATAATAGCCTGCTGTGCTTTACCCAGCTAAACAGAGGAGCCCATAGTTTAATAGCGCTTTGCTCAGCTAAATAGAGGTGCCCATAGTTTAATAACGCTTTACCCAGCTAAACAGAGGTGCCCATAGTTTAATAGCGCTTTACCCAGCTAAACAGAGGTGCCCATAGTATAATAGTGCTTTACCCAGTGCAATAGAGTTGCCCAAAGTTTAAAAGCGCTGTACCCAGCACAATGTGTTTGTGCGGACGTGCACGCTGCGCCAACCAGGGCACCGTAGGGCACTGGGGAGCAACGTATAGCTAGGTTGCTTAAACACAGCCACACCCCCTAGCCTGTCTAGACAGTATTAAAATAAAAGAGTAACAAGGTTCAAACCCAGGACCCTGTGCATCATAATCAAAGCACAGAACCACTAAGCCATGACAGCTTAGGAGAAACAGCCACTATTAGCATACATATACATAGAAATGGTAGATTAACCATTACTAAGCAGGTCTGCAGTCAGCTTAGAATTCTCAAAAACGGCCAATCACAAAAAAGTGTGGGAAATGCAGCATATTTAAGCCCCATAGGTGGGAATACTCGCCATAGCTGATTGTGGTACCCACTTGCACTCAGGATGGCAGGCATCGGAGAGGGTAATCGCTTTAGAGTGCAAAGGTGGGGCATTGAGGAGTCTAAATATATGGTTTGGCTCCTAGTCCACCAACATGAAGGCCGACTCATGCAGGGCCAGGTTCAATAGGGAGCATACAAGGCAGAGGCGTGGAACCAGTTGGCACATGATCTTACCAGTGCCACAGGCATTCCCAGGACTGGTGATCAGGTCCATCACCACAATGCAGACCTGAAGCATCGAAAGGAGGACCAACTGAACCGATGGATCTAGGAGACCCGTCATATGCCCAATGCCCCACTACTGAGTAAGTATCCATGCAATTAAGTATGTAAGAAATGCTATCCTAGCCTATAGTATGGATAGGTATGTTCCAATATCCCTTCATTTGTATTACAGCTGCAGGTGTTTGTTCCACGAATCGGCAAGCCTATGCTGATAGGCTGGTAAGGCTGCACCACCAGGCAGGTTAGTAATTATTCAGCTGGTATTATTATAGAATATAAGTGAGACAGCCTGTAAAAGAGTTCAGTGTTGTAACCCAGTAATAAAGGTCAAATAAGCCTAGAATAATGCTTCTGTTAGTATTCTAAGATCAGATAAGTGATGCAGCCTGAAAAAGAGTATTGTAATCCATTAATAAAGAGTAAACAAGTCTCAAATAGAGTTTCCACCTGCATTGTAATATCAGATAACTGCTTCAGCCTGAAAATGAGTGTTCTAATCCATCAATAAAGGACAGACAAGTCTTGAATATATCCTTGTATATACTGTCATATGAAATAAGTAAGTCAGCTGGAAAGGATTGTTGTAACCCTGTAATAAATGTTAATAAAGCCTGGAATTAAGTACCATCCTGAAATGTAAATATAAAATAAGTGAGAGAGTGTGAGAAAGAGTTTGAAGCTACCAATAAAGGTGTAAGAAGTCTGGAATAAAGGTGTACTGCATGCACTACATAATGAAATGAATGAGACAGCCACAACCAAAGAGTGAAATGTTTTTAATAAAGTACAATACCTGGACTGTGTCCATCCCACATTTTGGATATGTTGTTGTACCCTTGCATTATGGAGATAGTATGGTTGTATGAAATGCTGAACATCCACAGTTGTCTAGGCCCATATAAACTGGCTGATGGGAATGCCAGTATCTCAGAAGAATATTTATAGTCCTCAACTGTTTCATGTATAGTATGTACATGTTAATCCGGTACATGAGCAGCTTATGCTTGTGATACCACAAATGTCAGTGTGTTGCTAGAACTGTACATAACTGTTCAAATGTAGAAGGATACTTTACCTGAACACAGCCAGATATGAACATATATGAATACAAATGGAATGTACATTAATGTAGCAGTAACATCTCCATCACCAACATTTCTAAGGTTACATACAGGGAACTGTACTAATACATGTAGGGGATATATATCTGCATCTAGTAGGAATGTACAGTATATGTATAGGTATTTTAAGTTGTTAATGTAATATTTTACCACCCTACGTTATGTTCACAAATGATGCCATTCCACACAAAACAGGGTATGTGTATTCACAATTAATTGCTATGGACATTTGTCCTGTTGGTTTATACATATCTGCATGTACATTGATGCATGTGCCCTGTTCACATATCCAAACCTGATGGCCTGTTGCCACCAATCAACCCTGCATGCTGTTGGAATGTCCACTGTTGTTCTAAATATGCATGCGTTATGCTTGCTGTTCAACGTTTGGAATTCATGTGTGTTTGGTTAATGGGAATACTAATGCATGCTGTTACAACTAATTTGGAATGGTGTTGTTTGTTACTAACCCAAAATGCCATTAAATACTGCTAAACATAGGACAACTGGGAAGGCGGGTCCCAGCGGACCCACCTCTCTCACCTCAGCTTGTGATTGCACCTGGCACCAGTGCCCAGCCCGGGACCTCCTCCTCCTGTGGCCCTGTGCCACGTTCGGGTGGAAGTGGGGGAGGGGATGGGGCTCGCCCACCCCCTCTGCAAGAGTGGCCGGAGGAGAGCCTCCACTCACACTCCAAAGGGTCCGGTCTGTAGTGTGTAGTGAGATCAGGTGTTCCGTGACTGATCCCCTATGCCAGCTTGAGGCGAGAGTGGCGCAACTCACAGGTGTGGCTGCCCCTCCTATCCAGCCCACAGCACAGCCTCGGCCTGGGCTGTGAAGGCACAGTGGTAACTGCCCATGGGTGAGGATCTCAGTTCCACTGTTGCCATCTGTGGGCTCATGGGCTTGCGATATCCAAACATTCGTCCCCGTCAATTGTGTGTACCCACCACATGTGTCATACTCCACCCCTGTATGCATCTTGTTTGTCTTGTCTGTTAACCTCCCCAACCCACCTCCCTCAATATTCCTACTTCCTTTACCTCACATTCCACTCTTACCTGAAAAAAAAATAAAAAAATGGCAATCTGTACCTGCAAAAAAATTATGCCCCATACATAGCTGCCCATTTCACACACATGTCTGCTGGACATGTAAACTGATAATTACAATTGGCTGTACAACATACTTTGTTGTCCTCACTCCTCTCTCAGGGGTGAAAGGTTTCAAATCTCACTCTAAATTTCCAACATATGCACAGCTGTTGCTGGTAAAGAATTGGGCAGCTATGGGTCTTCCCTAAATCCTTCCTGCACATCCCGAGCTTGTTTTCCTACTGTCCTACCCTCTTTGTGCCCCCTTTTTCACCACTTTCCTATTTCCCCATTTTCTTTTCTTTAAAAGAAATTAGTGCGGGTGTTAGCGGGAGTAAGCACTTTTAAGCAGTAGTCAGTGGGTGTACGCTTGTGTGCACTTGTGTGTGCTTAGCTAAGCATAGATAAGCATAGCTAAGTGTCATGCAAACTCGCGCAAAGCTGCTTACAACTACTTAAAAGTGCCTTAGTCACTCTGTATGACAAGGCCTGTAGTCTGCTCATCAGCAAAATAAAATACCCCTGTCAGTCTCGAACCCCGGACCTTGGATACACTAGACTGCATGAATTACCACTGAGCCACAGCAGATATACAATAACTTGGTGCTGTAATAAATATATCATGCATTACTATGAGGGAATGTAAAGGGAAAATAGGAATGCCATAACACAAATCTTGTTCTGTGGGTCTTTACCAGCAGGTTATGTGGAATGGTATGATATGACAATTTTGATTTGATATAAGTATTTAAGCAGTGCTTTACCTATCTAAATACAGTTGCCCAGAGTTTAGCAGCGCTTTACCCAGCTAAATAAAGTTGCTCAGAGTTTATCAGCGCTTTACCCAGCTAAATAAAGTTGTCCAGAGTTTCTCAGCACTTTACCCAGCTAAATAAAGTTGCCCAGAGTTTTGCAGTGCTTTACCCAGCTAAATGAAGTTGCACAGAGTTTTGCAACGCTTTACATGAGTGCGTGAGTATGGGCTTGTGTGTGCTTAGCTAAGCATCACTAAGCATCGTGCAAACTCGCGCAAACCCGCTTACAACTGATTAAAAGTGCCTTAGTCACTCTGTATGACAAGGCCCTTATACTGCTCAGCAGCAAAATAAAATATCCTTGTCAGTCTCAAACCCCACACCTTGGACTCACCAGTCTGCATGACATACCACTAAGCCACAGCAGATATACAATAACTTGGTGCTGCAAGAAATATAACATGCATTAAAAGGAGTGAATGTAAAGGGAAAATAGGAAAGCCAGAGCAATACATTTCAAGACAGAAATATGACATGCATTACAAGGAGTGAATGTAAAGGGAAAATAGGAAAGCCAGAGCAATACATATCAAGACAGAAATATAACATGCATTACAAAGAGTGAATGTAAAGGGGAAATAGGGAAGACAGAGCAATACATTGCAATAACCACTGTTGTATGCTAGTTAATTCCCTAATTCCAAAAGAAAGTACATACCACAATGTATCCAGTGTTAGCAATAGGAGGTGTGAGTAAACTGACACACTGAGAAGAGTGTACTGGAAGCAGCAACAGTCAGGTTTCAGTACAGCATGCATTTCACTGGCTACAACCCAGCTTCAGATATGAGACATATACCAACCTTCTGACTCACACAACAGTGTCCACAGCAAACAGGCATGGTCCCCACCTTGCAAAACTGAAAGGCCTATGCCTACCTAACCTATCATTTTATAGTGTCCTGGAATCACAGTGAGAACTGCAATTAGCACACAGCAGGCTGCATGCAACTACTAAATGGTGGGCACCAATTGGTGCAGAGGCCATCACATGCACATGTGCAGATACCTACAAAAGCAGCTTGTACTTGCTGTCCACACATGCAATAATATCATTGCAGCATATGGAGAGAGAGAGAGCAAGCGAGAGAGAGAGAGACAGACAGACAGACAGACGAACAAACAGAGGTGTTTGGAAACACCAAAAAAATAGTTAAAAGACAAATAAACGTCAACAGGTACAACAGACAGAGGTGAGAAATACAAAGGTAAGGCATGTAACAGATATGTATTTGCTGGCATCCGAATGATATGTCTGAAGGGTATTGTACATACTGTGAACCCTCCATATGTGGGCGCAGTCCGTATCTATATGTAAATGCAGATGTGCATAGGGCAATGGACATACTGCAACTGTTAGTGAAGGTTAGATATATATATGTAGTTGAAGGTTGCTATGTGCACATATCTATGTAGGTTGTAGTGTGTGGCATTGAAAACAGCAAGCAGTGCAGGTATATGTCATGTGGTGGTTAAATGTTGTGGGACTGAGCCAGTGAGGCCTGCTACAGCTATACGGCCTGAGGACAGCAAAATGCATTCCGCACAACACTGTGCAATATTATTACATAATTGTATGTCTCACAACTGTTTAATGATTGATATTCACAACATGAAAGGTGGCCAGTATATGTGCCTATATGTGTATGTATATGTACAGCAATGGATGTTTACAAGTATGTGTATATATACCTGTATATATGTGTATATATATATATATTTATATAGAGAGAGAGAGAGAGAGAGAAAGATATGTATATATATATATATATATATATATATATATATATATATATATATATATATATATATATATACATATATACAGATATATAGATATGTGCATATATAGATATGTAGATGTATACATATATAGATATATGTAGATATATAGATATATAGATATATGTAGATATAGAGATATATGTAAATATATAGATATATACATATATAGATATATACAGAGATATATAGATATAGATATATACAGATATATATGGATATATCCGGATATATATAGGTATGTATATATATATATATATATATATATATATATATATATAGAGAGAGAGAGAGAGAGAGAGAGAGATACATATATAGATATGTATATATATATATATATATATATATATATATATATATATATATATATCTATATATATATCTATATATATATATATATATATATATATATATATATATATATATGTATATATATATATATATATATATATATAGAGTGAGAGAGGGAGACACGGGGTCAGACGTACTGCAACAGGTGCCTGGTGACCAACACATTGACTGAACACCAGTGTTGATACTGCAGTACCATACCCCATTCCAAAACACTTTACCCACTAACTACCAGATAGGTGGTTACCTGCCTAACACTGAAGGTGTCAGAAGGGAACATGGGACACAGGTGTACAGTAGCCTCCCTTCTGATATTCACAGTTCCACACTAGTCTTGTAATCCCTCTACGTGGTACGTGTCATCACAAAAGGTGTGTCATCTAGGGAATTATAGGTCAGTGTACCCCCTACTCCTCACAATGCCCCATGTGGTATGTACCTCAAATGACAACCACAGCAAGTGGAAAGGCCACAGACATACCTAACAAACAGTGACACTGCCCCAAACACATGCCCTATGCAGACTGACTCACAAAACCACAGCTAGAGTGCATTGCATACGTCCTACATAGAGGTTACCACTGCCGGACATACAGAGGTATGTCACACCAATAGCAGTCGGCCAACCACCATGACAACACCTCACAATCCCTCTGGGCTACATGAACTAGGGCCCTAATCCTTGTCAACGCACTAAACAGCACATGCTGGAGGTACAGGTTCCTATACACAAATATGCCATACTCTGGACTAAACTACTCAGCATTAATAAACAAGGCTCCTCATTAGTAGAGGTACAGGCAAACATGGGAGGACTATGGCTCACCAAGTTCGCAGACGACTGCAAACTGGGCACCATAATCAACTCACCAGCTGACACAAACATCCTTCAAAAAGGTCTCACAGAGACAGATAACTGGTGCCAGCGCCATGGTTTAAAGCTAAATGCCAAAAAATATATAGTCATACCCTTTGGCAAAAACAATGTGCCCACAAATTACCACATAAGCGGAAATCCATTAAGTACAGAGAAAGTTATTAGGGACCTGGGACCCAAGTTGATAGCAATCTCTCCTTTGAAAACCACATTGCCAAAGTGGTTAGAAAGACCTTCTACATAGCCCACCTCATCACGAAGGGTTTCACATCTAGATCAAGAGAGGTAATCGTGCCCCTTTATTCATCCCTCATCAGGCCCATCATAGAATACAATGCCCCTTTTGGGATGTACCTTACCCGACACCTGCAGCAATTAGAAAGACCCCAAAAGTATCTCACCAAGAGGATCAAGGGTCTCAAACAGATGCCATATGCTGCTCAGTTAAAAAAACTCCAGCTTTACTCAGTTGCATACCGCCTACTTCAAGGCGATCTATGCTTGACATACAAAGCTATGTCAAATCCAGAATTAATGGACATGCTCCACCTCAGTAAATCTAAATCCCTTAGAGCCACACTCTCGAGGGACTTGAACCTCAGCACAGAAATAAATGGAACTTGCTGGAGGGACAGGTTCATAACCCAGAGGCTCCCTTTGCTCTGGAATAGAATTCCAGTTCATGTGAGGCAGAGCACCTCACTGAATCTCTTCAAGAAGAATCTCGAAAGGTGGATGGGGGATCGTAGGTTTGTCCCAGGGATTACTCCCGTGTCACTATTAGACAGAGGCCCAGTAAACTAAACCTTAAAAAGGGCACAGTATACTCAAATCAAGAGGTGGCGTAAGCCATACAGAATTGGGCTAGGCTTATAATTGCCCCAGAGCAGATAGCCTAGTATAAACCTATGAACCTATGAACATACCCCTGATGAATGTTATGGAGATAGGTAATATGCCCTGGGAGTCACCTCTGTGTATCCATTTGACAGGAGCAAGTGTATTCACATTACATGTGTGTCAAATGGCAGGGTAGCATATGGCTAGGCTGCTGTAGGCCCCGGGCCAATAGCGTAGTACTACCTATGACACAATGCGCACACACATGTACAGTGTAATACCAGCTATGTGAGGTGGAATGAGTGTGATACTGACTGTGTGCAAGGTGTGTAAAGGTGTGATAGCTTAGCATGAGGTTGTGTCTGTCATGGTAGTTTGTGTCCTAGGTGTGAGGGCATAGAAAGATGTGTCAGTTATTGGGATGCAGACAAAGTAGGATGGCATATGTTGTGATGTAGTACCTTGTGTACGACTGTGGTGTCCCATTGTAGGCTGAAGCAATACATGTATGCTCAGTAAGTGGTACTGCTGGTGAATCCAGGTCACATATGAACTGTTGTACTACCTGAAGCTGTAGGCCTAAACACCACAGTATGGTGTATGTTCACATTCCCTGGTATCACTGCTTTGTGTGTTTCCTGTAGTCTGCACAGATTACATTCCTCAGGCATAGGTATCTGTAAGTAGGGGCACACAGTACTATAAGGTACACAGGTAATGCTCATCTGTGTTGGCATACATTTGTGTGTTGTTTGTATGTCTAATGTGTGTGTAATGATGCCTGTACCATGGCCACAATCACATGTGTGTTACAGGGTATGTGTGTGTACCTAGCAACGTGTATACTCTGTTACAGCAGTATGCCAGCTATATTAACAACCATGCACATATGTTAGGTAGGGGTATGTCATCAAAGACTAGGGTGGTTTACTGTTAATACTGTAACTGTACATTACATTCATTGCAGTGGATGACAATATTTGTCATGCATTAGCTTGATATATACCCCCAGTGTGAGGTTGTGCACTGTATCCCATACAGTGTGCCGAGTACTGGTGTATACTGGTTTGTTGTATGGAGTGCGGTAGCCACTGTCAGGCAGCTGTGGGCTGAGCACTGATATGTGGTATTGAACGTGTGTATCCTCTGATAGACAGACAGATGCTATATCTGGCGGTTAAGTGATATCTGTACTTCATAATGTTAAGTGTGCCACATGACTTGCTCACACATATCGTTCACTTGTCTTCCAGGCTTATGGCTCATCACAGGAACCCCTGCTGCACAGCTGCAGAGGAACAAGAAATCTACCACAGCTTGGTTTAGCACTATACCCTGCTTTTTTCCAGGGCCAGCCAGCACCAGCATGAGCGTACTGAACTGTGGCAAGATCTTGTTCGCCGTGTAAATGACATAGGCATGCATAACCGGACATTTGAGCAGGTGCACCATCACTGCAGTGATTTAATTAGACATGTCTGGTGGTGTGTGTCTGATATCCATAGGCAACAGCTTGCCACAGGTGGTGGGGCACCCATACATCCCCCCCTCACCAGAGTGGAGGAGCTGCTCCTAAGCATGGTGACTCCTGGCCTACAGCAGCAATAACATCATGCATGTGCCATCATGGAGGCCGGAGCTACCCAGCAGGATGACATAGAGCATGCAGGTGATATGCCCTAGCTGTAGACTACTGTTATCTGTATTGTTAGAATATGCTTATGTGAGATGTGTACTGTGTGATTAGCAGTTGTGCTGCCTCTCGTGTGCAGTACTGATATTCAGAATAATATCTCCACACCTGTGACTGTTGACTGTTGATCCACTGTAGATTAGCGCATTCACTCACGGTAGCAATGCCACAGTTGTGGCCACTGATAAACTGTGTGATATTCTTGTAGGTCACTCTGGTGTGACAGCAGGGCAGATGGTACATGCTGGTGAGTGTGTTAACACTTTAATATTGGTAATGAAATGTGCATGTCATAGGTGAGGTGTAGGCCATGTACACGTAACACACCTACGCATAATGCATGCTGTCCATGTTTGCTGTGAGACATTAATCATCTCATTAAAGTCAGTAGCTGCCTCAATCACATACACTACACAGTGCAGCAGACACAAGTGTGGCAACACTGTACTGCACCTTAGATATGCATAGTTGCTACAGCTGTACACAACAGAACACGAAAACATGCTACATTTCCCATCACACCCGCTGTAAGGTCACACGTCAGTATCCCACATGTCTTGCACACACACATGCTGTGCCTCAGGGGTAGAGTCCTATCATGGGTGTGTGCAACACTCTGCAACACATAACACAGTCATGTTAAGCAATGCTCACTATTGGTCACCACACACACCCATGTACAAGGTGTCTGTGTAATTGTGAACGTAGCCACGGCACTGCAGTTCAGGTACAGCATGCTAGACAGTGGTCTTGCACACATTAGTAGCTGCGAGTGACCACAGGCTGCATGTTGATGATGGCACAGGGTACTACATCCCATCCAGTTACAGTGCTCACTTTACTACTCATAGCAGTTATTGCTTTGCACCTCAATGTTGTGCGTGTGCAAACGTATGCACCTATACACAATATGCATAGCATGTTGTGTGTGTGCTTACATATGCCAGTATACACAATATGCACAGCAGTCACCATCCAAACAAAGTGTCACATATATGTCCTGGAATGCTAGTGGGTGTATAGGTCACTTGACACACATTGGGTATGTGTGGTGTTTAATGTTGCAGTCGTGTAGCATGCCATGCCATGTGTGGCACCGACATATCTGCAATATGTCCCACACTCACCATAACCACTGTACACTGGCCATGTAGAGCATTGGGATACCTTCATGTCAACATGCAGAAATCGTCCAGTGTGTGTACATAGCATGCATGTGCTACACCCGTGCCCACTATTATCTGCTTTGGACACAGACACTGTACTCAGACATTGCTATCTATGTGTCACACAGATAACACATGCAGCCATGGCATGTATACTTGTGAGTGATGGTGCACAGGGCATTGCAGAGCTGATAATACCTGCACAGCAATGTTGTGTCCATGTACAAATTGTGTTCCAGGGTGTAGCCAATCACTGAACAACGACACAGTTACAACAAAGTCATGTATACTGCCATTACATTGAGGCGTCTACACTTGCACTGTATGGTCTTGTGCAACACATATTCTGCATGCTGACATGTGTGGTGACTGTTTACCTTGTGATACTGACACCCACCTTCACCCACTATAGAGTATGTGTTGGATTGCTGGTGTGTGTGTATGTACTGTAGTGAGGAGTGTATTACTTTGCATGTGTGCATGCGTTCATGTGTTCATGTGTGCATGTGTGCATGTGTGGATGTGTGCATAAGACCATAAAGTGTGTTTCCTGTCTTCTTTTCACAGGTGCTGAGTTAGGGCTGGCCGAATGCAGCAGGGAACCTAAAGCCACTGCCATGAATAGTGCTGATGATGAGGTATGTATTTTGACACAGGAAGGTTTGACAGGGTCTGTCGTTGGTCCACCAATCGACAGTACACAGCATTCAACCCCATCTATGCACACACTCATACTGCCAATACATCCCTCACCACCAATGGCCATAGGCGAGGGACAGCATACAGTTGGCACTGACCAGGAGAGTGTGGTACCCATGGCACTTGCATCCCCTCATAGCAGCCATAGCCATATACCTGGAATGGTACCACATAGGTGGAGGTCCAGGGGTTCTTGGGGGAGCACCACTGGTTGTATTGCACTGGTCTTACGATGTCTAGTATGTTCTGGGCTGTAATGCAGGCTCAGGCACATATGGAATGGTACACCAAGCAGGGACTTAGGGCGCAGAGGGCACATTACATCGCTATCAATGACAGCATCCATTACCTTGCCGGTGCTATCCAGACTTACACCGAGGTCATTGATAGACATTGAGGGGAGACATTAGATGCCCTCCACAATATGTTATCCATGAGCCAGGACCGTGCGGGATGGTTGCGATGTCGACGTGGATGCATGCCAGCAACAGCAACAGCTGGCAATGGTTGTGGATGGCTCCTGGTTCACAGCCACTCCCGTAGTGGCAATAGCAGCCCCAGCAATGCTGGGGCTGGCCTGTCCATTGACCATCCCAGTAGACCACATGCACGTGGCTCTGGCCATTCCCAGCAGGGACATGGGTCCAGTCGTCCCACCTCTGCCTCTGAGGACAGTGCCCAGTCAGGGTTGGTATCTGATACTGTCTGTAGTACCCCTGCCAGGCACAGGTACTGTGTCTGTGGCCAGAGACAGTGATCTGTACAGCCTGTATATGGCAGCCACATGGTGGAGCTATGTGCATGCAGAAACACACACATTAACCAAACAACTAGGGCTTACACATACACACACACATTACATCAACATTGGCCCATGCTGTACTGTTGTCCCTAAAACACACACACACACACACACACACACACACACACACACACACACACACACACACACAGACATGTTGATTGGATGGGTCAATGTCAGGCTCTGGCAAACAACAAAACGCCCTGTGCATATGATGATACCTGTGTCGCCTCCTGTCATCTGTAACATTGATGGAGGAACAGGCTAACATGGTGCTGATGCACAGGGTGACACTATAGCAGTGTAGCAATATTAGCAAGTTGTCAACAGGAAAGTGTAATGACATCCTTGTAGGTATATCTCAGCAGACATTATTCATCAAAGCTCTGATTCTCAATGTAGGATTGTTTAAACCACTGTTAGGTCTGACTATGTATTGTCCACCCATGTGCCACTTGGCTGATGTGTAATGTGTTGTCAGCATGTGTTAGTGAGTGGACAGTATCTGTGTGATGTGTGCAGTACAGATTAGCAAGTGTACATCTGTGAACATGGTGGGTGCGCACTGTCTGTATGTACGTGCATAGTGGACACATGGGACATGTGGCATACCCTGTTGTACACATTGTTAACATGTCATAGTATCTTTCAATGGCCAGTATGCATTCTACTACAGTTATGTACTAACATGGGTAGACATGTGTGTATGACATGGGTAGACACCATGCTGTGGGTGATACTGTTAGTATCTGTTGATGATTTGCGGTCTGGTAGTATACATAACCTCAACAGCATGACTATAAGCAATCATTGGATTATGTCCTGACAAATGACACACAGTTGTAGGGAACTCAGTAACAGTTGTATCCTTCCGGTGCTACACGATAACACTAACCAGTGGTAATTACCACCACCCATTCCTGTGTCCACACCTGTTTGGCATATAGCCCCCTTAGGTACATGCAAACACACTAGGGATGTGTCCATCCACATCTGGTAATGCATGCAGTGGCCTAAAATCCATTCCCTGGATGGGACACATATCCTACACAAGGGTATCATACAGACAGATGCCTGTCATGTGACACATGCTGTATAGCAGTAAGTCGACTATGGCATAGTCATCCACATGTACTATACTTACTATCCTGTCAGTACCACATAGGTGGTAGCCCTCAACATGTATGTTGGGTACCAATGTGTACATACAGCCTCATGTTATGTCATGTGTCCCTTGGTATCCACATATCCATAGGTATTGTGGAGTCCCAAGGTGTGTCACATGAGACATTGGAGGCCTGGATGCATATCCACAAGGCGGTTGTACACCTATAAAGACTGTCCATTATTGGCAGTCATTGTTGTGTATGAACATGCCTGACATATACCCTCACTCACACTGCTGTAAAGTAACTGTCATGGGTGTGTGTGGCACAGATGACCTTGGCCACGGATCAAGGCAGTGGATGGGCCTGTCACATACATACATATGTGACCTATGATCTGAGAAGCTGCGGCACAACCTGTCAATGGCAACAAATTTATTCATGTAGTATGCAGGCATCACACCTATGTACTGATTAAGGGAACATGTACATATATATATTTGCAACGCATATACCTGATGTGTGCAATGCACTTACTGTTGTAATCATATTATGATTACTGTTGTAATCATAATATGCCATAACATAGTAAAAGCAAGACCCACACCGCATTGACCAAGAGTGACACACACACACATTTAGCACTTGCAGGATTCAAACCCCTACCTAACTAGATTATGATACTAGAGAGAGATGTATTAGCACAGCACCCTATTTGCTTTACTGGGTGGTTCCCCTTCTCTGTCTGTATTTCTAGGTTGGTGACATCATCAGTCTTTTCAAAGAGGAATGTATCTCTTTAGTGTGTTTTCCCAGTCTTCAAAAAGGCCACTCCTTTCAAGGAGAATTGCACACACATACACACAGTGTTTGCAGGATTCAAACCCCTACCTAACTAGGTTATAATACTAGAGAGTGATGCATTAGTACAGCACACTATTTGCTTTACTGGACAGTTTTCCTTCTCTGTCTGTATTTCTAGGGTGGTGACATCATCAGTCTTTCCAAAGAGGAATGTACATCTTTAGTGTGTTTTCCCAGTCTTCAAAAAGAGAACTCTGCTTCAAGGAGAACTGCATACACAGACACAGTCAGCATTTGCAGGATTCAAACCCCTACCTAACTAGGTTATGATACTAGAGAGTGAGGCATTAGTGCACCGTGCTATTTGCTTTACTGAGTGGTTTTCTTTCTCTGTCTGTATTTCTAGGGTGGTGACATCATCAGTCTTTCCAAAGAGGAATGTACATCTTTAGTGTGTTTTCCCAGTCTTCAAAAAGGCCACTTCTTTCAAGGAGAATTGCACACACATACACCCCCCCGGCATACAGACACGAGGAATGTACATCTTTAGTGTGTTTTCCCAGTCTTCAAAAAGGCCTTTTCTTTCAAGGAGAATTGTGCACACATACACCCCCCCCATACAGACACAGTCAGCGTTTGCAGGATTCAAACCCCTACCTAACTAGGTTATGATACTAGAGAGAGAGAGAGATGCATTAGTGCATCGCATTATTTGCTTTACTGGGGGTTTTTTCTTCTCTATCTGTATTTCTAGGGTGGTGACATCATCAGACTGGACATGGTAATGTGTGTACACTTTGTTTTATGCCATTCCAGGAATGGTCCATGTGGGTCATCAGGTGTCAACAGCTGGAACAGGAACTCATAATCCTTACCTTGTGTGATCTATCTGTGGACACATCGACATTCCTTCATATGTCAGCACATATTTATGCACAGCTTGTTGGTTTTCTGGGTACTACATGTGTCTGGGATGTTGATAAAGGGCTATTCAAAGTGTATGTGAGACATGTGTAGCTATGTTCAGTGATGTATGTCCTGTGTGGCTGCCTTGCAAACAGTCTAGCATGTTTGGGAACCATGACCCACACATGAACATACCACCGTTAGTAGGGTTGTGTGTATGTCAGCTTCCAATAGCTCGGTTTATGACTTCAACCATGATGGACTCCATGGCCTTGCAGATCATACTTCATAGGCATACTGGACTATACTTCCCATGGTGTGTTGTGCACCAACACTTGTGTGGAGTGCCATATGTTGCTGTAACACATTCAACGGTTCCACATCCTGTGTAGGGGGGGAGGTTCAGCTGACTGTTTAGGTGCAGGATCTGTTTGTTATTTAGTTTATGCATGACACATATTGGGAATCAATGTAGTCCACTTGATGCCATGCTTTTAGCATTGGGAGTAGCTGTTCATCCATTCTACATGTGATATCTCCTGTTATGATGATATGGACTATCATCAGTGGGAGGTGGGTATGTATATATATATGGGCCCGTCTGTCAGGATGTCAGTATTGTCAGTAAGGTACAGTTGGCCCTGACTCATGATATATATGTGTGTACATTGCTATATATGACATAGCTGTCGGAGGTGTCATGATTCAGTCTGGACTCCTTCTCAGCTATTCTTTACAGAACACCAACAAACCTGAGCACTAATCCCTGTTATACTACTTTACACACTTAATACCTGTCAAAGGAAAAATATACTTCAAAAGTGATCAAAACATGGTAGGTTCAGGTTAAGGCACTTTAATCTTACAGCAAAGAGACAAAAACGTGCTAATACAGAGTTTGTCTAACTAGAAACAGGAAATACTTTCATTTTTATACACTTTCTAATAAGACATTGCCTACCAAGCTGACATAACAAATCACAAGTCTTTTCATCATCATTTATTAACAATTAGTCTCATGAATTTCTGTTGATTTATCAATTTTTGTGAGAAACTTCCTAAGGACAACAACGTGGCCTTGGTTACCACGGGTTAGGTACATGCAATGTTACCATTCAAGGTACTATAGTTAATTCAAGCACAAAGCTAGCAGTTAATTTCTCTAATAATCCTTTGTCTACATTATCTCTAAGCTGCTGCAGCTGTACATGTTCTCATACTTCGAACAGAGCTGTTTGTTTAGAATCATTACATTTACAGGATATAGCATTGTTCATTCATTCTCTCCTGACCTAGCAGATAAGCACCTGCTTCTCAAGTACATTTCCAAAAGGCATAAACATGAATATTGCTGTGCTAGCAATTACTAGGTCAGAGGGCATCTTGCAAGTTTCAGAAAGCACACTGCAGTTTCAAAAAGCATCTTTTCAGTCTCATATGAAACTCATTTTATATAGAAAACAGTGTATATAAAATAGAATGAAAAACATGTTAACTCATTTAACTTCTAATTAGCATTAAGCATACACACATTAATACATATTTTTCTGACATTTCCCCCCTGTTAATACTTTTTAATTATATTTTCAAAAAGAATAAACAGTTTGCTTCTTTTCTTAACCTCTTCCATTCAGGATTTGCAGTTAAGAAAGTCATTCAGTTTAAACATTTTGAAAGTGTTTCACATTCTAGCAGCTCTTCAAATTCAGTACTCTGATACATAGTCTCAGAAACTGATATATCTATAAATTCTTTGATTAATTTCTTCATGCAGGGGATTCCACAACAAACACAAACTCCTATCAGGAGTAATCCCACACCAATGGCAATCAAAATGTTCATTAGGATGGAACCCCACCCCCCGAACAAATTCTGGAAAAAGTCCATCAGAGGGTTTGGGCCTGGTTTGGTCATGGCCGACACTTGCTGAATCACCTCAAGGTGGTCATTAATCTCATGCTGATGATCTGGTATAAACACACAGCATTCTTCTCTGATTAAAGCGCACGTACCACTCCTCGCTGCTAGGGTGAAGTCAAGAGTCATTCGGTTCTGAAGCACTACAATTCTCATAGCATTCAGTTCATCAGTTATCAGTTCAAGAGCAAAGAAAGTTGCATTACTCATCACTTCAAGAAGTTTAGACAGTTTTCACAGCTCCCAAATCGATTTAACTGCACCATATGCAGGTAATATGCCTGCCCACGATATAACAGCGTCACTAAAGTCCATGTGCGTAGGTTTGGTACCCACAGCATGATGGTCTTTCCAGCCTGCCTCAATCTGTTCCATTGGATTTTCAGGCTTTTTAACAGTTTTCTTGGTCACATCTCGGGTATTTCGAATATTTCCCTGAGGCAAGACTGCAGTGTGTTGTATGGCCGGGACCAGGTACCCCAAAAAACAACTGCCAGACCAATTCTCAGGTAACCATTTATATGTTTTTTTACCACACACAAAATAACAGTCCTCTAATTTAGTAGTTATTTTGTTACGAAATGACTGCCTTGCATGAAACATTTTCCTATCTATCACAGATAACTGTTTAAAAAGTACAGGATTACGTTGCACTTGATCAAGAGTCTTATGCATGGATTTAAGAAATGAGTTATAATCTGTACTACAAGATCCACCCAGATTGTTTGCTTTTGTATAACATTTTTATTGTACAGTCACATTACACTTGCTCCAACCCACTTGTATTGTGTCATTCTTGTAAAAACATACAATTCCTTTTTGTGTCACAGGCAAATACAGTGCTACCTTATCATATGCTTTAATAGATACTGTGTCAAAAAACAGATTCTCCCAGGTCTCATTGACCCCTAGGGGGATTGCAGTCATTAATAACCCCCCGTATGCTGTTGGTATGGCTGTGCAGATCCAGCAGTTTGAAACGTTAAAAGTCTCAGCATACACACGTGTAATTGCCTGATAAGTGTC
Organism: Protopterus annectens; assembly: GCF_019279795.1. Taxonomy (NCBI): domain Eukaryota; kingdom Metazoa; phylum Chordata; order Ceratodontiformes; family Protopteridae; genus Protopterus; species Protopterus annectens. Next base: position 1,072,662,047 of record NC_056741.1, read on the forward strand.
AAAGTTCGGGTGCCAGTCTATATTTGGTTCATCACGTTTAATCAGTTCAACTTTTGTGGCAGTAAAAAGGAAAGGCCACAACAAAAAGAACAATGTTATTAGCATAGCTATCAAAATAATCATGCAAGTTTTTTGAGGTTGCTCAGTGTCTCTATTCACTCTATACCTGGTCATTTTGTTCTTGTTGTACAACAGTAACAAGGTTTTTGTCCAGTTCAAAGTTCTTAACCAGTATACAGTGTGTCAAATGAATCCAGGATGCTCACTCCATGATCTTGACTGCAGTGGGTGTCAACAGTAGTACCTGGTACGGCCCTTCCCACTTCGGAGACCTCCAATTTTTTCTCTTCACTATGTTCACCCAGTCCCAGGTGCCTGGGGCTACTGCTGCTTCCGATTTCATTTGCTCTTTATCTGAAACAGAATTTAACTGCAAAAGTTTGTTATTCAAAAATCACCTCATATACCCTGCAAGTGAACTGTCAGCCTCCTGCTCTGCAGACATGAGATGTTTCCATTGAGGTGTGTAATATGCCCTCCCAAACAAAACTTCAAAAGGAGTCAATCCTTTTACATTTGGAACAGTTCTCATGCTTAACAGTGCCAGAGGTAAACAGTGCACCCAGTTCTTTTGTGTCTCACTAATCAATTTCCTAAGTTTACTCTTCAACACCCCATTATGCCTCTCTACTAATCCTGCAGATTGGGGGTGGTATGTACAGTGGTTTTTCAACGATATCCCAAAATAGCGACTAAGTTGTTGTATTGTTTGGTTTAGAAAATGTGTGCCATTGTCACTATAAATCTTTTCCGGTATGCCAAATCTAGGTATAATTTCTTTAACTAGGACCTTTGCAACAGTAGCTGCATCTAGATTTTTAGTTGGAAAAGCTTCCACCCATTTGGAAATCATATCTATAATGACAAGGCAGTACTTCTTATTTTCGCATTTGTTCAGTTCTATAAAATCCATACAAATAGTATGAAACGGATATGGTGGTGTAGGGAAACTCCCTTGCTTAGGTTTCAATGCCCCTTGTGCATGATGCTTGTTACAAACATGGCATGCTGCACAAAAATATTTTGTGTAATTAGTAAATCCATATGTCGTAAACACTCGATTCACTAACTGTACCATCCCCCCTGTTGAGACATGGCTCCGCCCATGGCTCAACAAGGCTGCATATCTAAACAAGTTAGATGGTAAAATTGGTTTCTTTTCTTTGGAGATGTACAGTCCCTTCTCAAGGATTGCTCCTCGTTTTATCCATTTTTGTTTTTCTACATTTGTAGTAAGTGTCTGCATTGTTTTTAACATTTCTAAATCTAAAATCTCAGGAGGTTGTAATTCTTCGCTCAAAAGAAAAACTTCTGAAGCTGAAGCTGCCTGTTTTGCAGCTGTGTCAGCCCTCGCATTACCTTTTGAAATTCTATCCTGTTGCTTGGTATGAGCTATGCATTTGCAAATAGCTACTTTCTGAGGTAACTGAATAGAATCTAACAAATCTAAAATAAATTGTGCATGGTTAATTGGTTTACCAGTAGATATTATCATTCCTCTATTTTTCCACTGTTGCGCAAAAACATGTACAGTAGAAAAAGCATACTGACTGTCAGTAAAAATATTCACTTTCTTGCCTTTTGTTAAGGCACATGCACTCGTTAAGGCAATCAATTCTGCTGCTTGTGCAGATAAGTTGTGTGGTAAAGGCTTCACTTCTAAAATCTCGGTATCAGAAACTACTGCATACCCCACTAGGTTCTGTCCTGTAGGACCCCTCCTGCATGAGCCTTCCACATAGTATGTCACCTCGGCATCATCCAAGGGAACATCTGTAAGATCTTTTCTAGGTAGTGTCTTTCGCTCAATCTCCTGCAGGCAGCAGTGTGGTTTGCCATCTGCAGGGGTTGGGAGCAAGGTTGACGGATTCAAAGTTGTACATCGTTCAATTGTCATATGAGGTTGGCTCAACAGTATAGTCATACAGGAAAGATGTCTAGCAGGAGAAAGATATGCTACTTTTTCTTGCAGTAAAATAATCGCAACTGCATGAGGCACTCTCAATGCGAGAGGGTGGAACAATACTACTGAGGCTGAAGCCTGCACTGCCATTGCAGCTGCAACTACTGCTTGTACACAGTGGGGCAAGGATCGCGCCACTGGGTCTAGCTGTGATGAACAGTAAGCTATGGGGCGTTGTTTGTCCCCATGCTGTTGTGTTAACACTGATGTCATATATCCTTGCTTACAGTCTACAGTTTGGAAAAATTGCTTATGATAGTTTGGTAATCCTAAAACTAAGGAAGATGCTATCAGTTGTTTCAGTTTGCAGAAAGCTGCTTCTGCTTCTGATGTCCACTGTAATAAATCCTGTGCTGCCATTGGCTTTTTGAATATCAAATTAGTCAGAGGAGCAGATTCCAAAGCATAATTTGGTATCCAACTCCGACAAAATTTAGTAGTTCCCAGGAAGGACATCATTTCCTTCTTGGTAGTTGGTCTAGGTGCTTGTAATATTGCCATTTTTCTGTCTTCATCTAATATTCTGCCCTCTTTGGATATTACATATCCCAGGTATTTAACCTGTTTTCTCCAAAGTTGCAGTTTGTTGTTTACCTTGTGTCCTTGAGTAGCTAAAAATTGTAATAATGCTATGGTATCTTCTCTGCATTCTTGCTGGGTGGAGGCTGTCAGCAAAATGTCATCTACATAAAGTAAAATCTGACTACCTTTTGGTGGGATATCATTGGACTTTCACATTATCCCTGTGGTAATCTCGTATATGTATACCGTTTCCCCTGAAATGTAAATGCAAACCAATGTTGGCTGTCTGGGTGTATCGGTATAGAGAAAAATGCATTGCTAATATCTACCACAGAAAAATACTTCTGTTGAGGTTTTAAATCATTCAACAAGGTGTGTGGATCTGGCACCGTTGGTGCCCTAGGTATAACTGCATCATTCACAGCTTGTAAATCTTGGACCATACGCCATTCCCCGTTTGCTTTCCTAACAGGAAATAGGGGTGTATTACATGGTGAATCGGGAGATTCTATTGAGACTCCTTCCTTAAGCAAGGCTGCTATTATAGGTTTGATCCCTATCTCTGCATCCTTTCTCAAGGGATACTGTCTTTTCTGAGGTCTAAATGCTGATTTTGGTGTAATAGTAACTGGTCCTACTGTACGAATAAGTCCTACATCTGATTTTCCTGTTGAACAGAGAGTCTCTGGTATGTCTCGCAAGGCTTTTTCCTCTTTCTCTAGTAAGAGTAATACTTAGCTATCCTCACTTGCCTGTGAGTGCACAGCAGCTGGGTGTGTCTGTGTTATCCAATTCAATTTCTGCTTCTGTACTCCTTGTTCAGAGAGTTCTAACTCTGTCTGTTTTTCCCACCTTGTGACTTTTTCTCCTAGGTCTGCCCACTTCAAATTTCTATTTTAGTTGCTTACATGTGGCAATCGATTAGATTTGTAAAGTGCTAAAAATTCCTGGGGCAATGAACAGCTTATTACACTGTTTCCTTCTGTGTCCCAGTACAGGTTTTGTAATACTAGCCTATTAGCATGGTTTTTAAACAACTCTTGCTCATATTCTTTATCAGGTCCTGGGCTATTACAGTAATATAGAGTACAATGCAACAAATGCTGTTTGTCAATGTCAAGGGAGGGGAGTTTGCTGATGGCTACGTTCATCAGTTCTTTGGTTATTGCCCCTGGACCAGTCGTAACTAAGTCCTGGCTGTACCAATAATATGTCTCACCCTCCGGTCGCACTGCAAAAGTATCCATTTGTCGCTGTGCTTCCATACCCTGCATGGTTGGAACTACGGCTATGCCAAATTTCTGCATCAAGTCTCTGCCCAAGAGATTTACTGGGCATTTTGCAGAAACAATTTTACTTTTCTGGGTCATTCCTGAAACGGGGTCAGTTATTGCTATGTCATGGGAGAGTGGCTCCCGATACAGCTGTCCATTAGCTGCTTTCACTAGTATGTAATCTGGTGATTCTGAATCTTCTGGTAGTTTGGAAGGATGTATCAGGGTCCGTGAAGCCCCTGAGTCACACAAAAATTTGACTTCCCTTCCCTCTACCAGAAGTGTAACTTCTGGTTTTGTGTCTGCTAAGTAGAGCTCTAGGCTCAATAATGCTAAGTCCAAAATGTCATTTTCTTCATCATCTATGAATTCATGTACATCCTCTATCCCTTCTGTCACATCCTCTACCCTTGCTACCACATTTGCATTTGTCTTTTCCCATTTATTCTCATCCAATGATTCCTGACTATCATATAGTCATTCCTCTCCCTCCTTATCCTCTGTAGTTACCTTCTTATTTAGCCTGCAATCCCTTGCCAAATGTCCCTTTTTCCCGCATTTAAAACATTCACCCCTTTTCTTTCTTTCTTCAAAATCTTCTGATCGTTTATCAGATTGTTTGTTTCCCTGGGCGTTTTTCTTACCCTTCTTTCCAGTTTGTACTACAAAGACTTCTGACCCATCTTCTACTGCAAATACTTGAGCTTTCTTTTTCTTTTTGCTATTAAAATGCCTTTCGGCATGTCTTGCATATTCAAGTAATGACTGTAATCTACTTGTATGATGATCTACCATGTGCTTTGTAATAAAGCTGCTAATGGGAGTAATACTGCCTTTTAAGAATGCATTCTTTAGCTGTTGCTCATATGGAGAATCATGTGTTTGATCTTCAGGTACTTGCATTCCACAATGGTTATTAAAACATTCTAATAATCTAGCATAATATCTATCAACAGTTTCACCTTCTTGTTGTATGCACTGATTAATGCAAGTCCAATCAGCCCTAGGCTTCCATTTTTCAGAGATTCGGTCTGTCAGACCTTTCACTCTGTTGTCCAGTTCTGTATTACTATGTGGGAGTGGTCTGAGCTCTGCGTCACTGGGATTCCAGTTGCCACTGATCATGTGCCAATCTGGACCTACAATTTGTCTAACTACTTTTTCTACTTCTTCTCCATTCAAATGGCAACTTAACCTCATGCCCTGTAAGTCTTCTAAGAATTTTCTAAAATTAACTTTCGGATGGGGAATTCCCTCTGTGGCTTTCCGGATATCCTCCGGTGTCCACTGTCTATATACTAGAAGAGTCGGATCCTGTCCTGCCTGTCCTGCCTGTGGAATTGGTACTTCTATGAGTGGACATATTTCTCCCTCACTCATAGCTTGTGAATTTCTATTCATTTCATATAATTCAATATCCCCTCTCAAGTTACGTGTTCGAGACCTAGTCTTGATAGGATCCCTGACAAATGGTTTTGATTTTGCAGGAACAGCTGGGTATAGCGGAGGTGGATCAGCTTGTCCACTCGCTTCATATTCTGGTAGGGGAAGCGGAGGGGGGGAGGAGGGGCTGTTGCTATTACCAAGTTATTATCTTCTTTGTCTAAGAACATTGCTTTTGAATTTTTAACCTTTTCTTCCCTACGATTTGTTTCCTCAAGCCACCTGTGTGCCTGAGGGACTCCTAATTGCCGTTGCTTTTTTAGCTGACCTTTCGCATCTGTTTTAAGTTGTCTGGCAAGTTTAATAAGTGAAAATTTATCTAAATTACCATCAGATTTGTATTTGTCAACCCATTTCGTATAGTACTTAACATTATCGCCATGCTGTAATTGCATATATTTTGCGTCTTCGGTTAGGGGCGGGGTCTCGGGAACTTTTCATGCACTGATTTCCCATGTTGCCTTATCTAAGCTGTAAATTGTTACGTAACCCTTCTTATCATGTGGTACCACGATTTTACATCTTTTCACAGTTTATCTAGAATAACTGTCTACCTATTCTGTTTCCCTGATCTATGACAAGACAGTAATCTTTTTGTCCCTGATCTGTACATGCAAATCTCCCTGACAAAAACAGTTCTGTAACTAGTCCCTGATCTAAAACAGAAAAAAGGTAAATTCCTCCTTACCTGACCGTCCGTGAGTTGATCCACCAGATCATTGACTCGTCCTCCAATCCCAGATCAGAAACAGTGGCTGGCCTCTTTCGAACGACAATTCAGTCGGAGGTCTTTCAAAACAGAAGAGCCGATGTGGCCGCTTCTCCGTACGGGTACATGCCACCGGGCCCGATTCTGACCTAGGCCTAGAGTGAGAGGTACTTTCCGGTCCAAAGGACCAAACTGTCAAAGGAAAAATATACTTTAAAAAAGATCAAAACATGGTAGGTTCAGGTTAAGGCCCTTTAATCTTGCAGCAAGGAGACAAAAACATGCTACTGCAGAGTTTGACTAACTAGAAACAGGAAATACTTTCATTTTTATACACTTTCTAATAAGACATTGCCTACCAAGCTGACGTAACAAATCACAAGTCTTTTCATCATCATTTATGAACAATTAGTATCATGAATTTCTGCTGATTTATCAATTTTTGTGAGAAACTTCCTAAGGAAAACAACGTGGCCTTGGTTACCATGGGTTAGATACATGCAATGTTACCATTCAAGGTACTATGGTTAATTCAAGCACAAAGCTAGCAGTTCATTTCTCTAATAATCCTTTGTCTACATTATCTCTAAGCTGCTGCAGCTGTACATGTTCTCATACTTCGAACAGAGCTGATTGTTTATAATCATTACATTTACAGGATATAGCATTGTTCATTCATTCTCTCCTGGCCTAGCAGATAAGCACCTGCTTCTCAAGTACATTTCAAAAAGGCACAAACATGAATATTGCTGCGCTAGCAATTACTAGGTCAGAGGGCATCTTGCAAGTTTCAGAAAGCACACTGCAGTTTCAAAAAGCATCTTTTCAGTCTCATATGAAACTCATTTTATATAGAAAACAGTGCATATAAAATGGAATGAAAAACATGTTAACTCATTTAACTTCTAATTAGCATTAAGCATACACACATTAATACATATTTTTCTGACAACACCCTACTGATCCTTTGTCATCTGACTACAGAGTATGTCATGATGATATCCCAGCATGTCCAGGGGTTGGCTTTGTGTGCACTCTCCAGTCCAGCTGGTGAATATTGTGATGTAGACACAATGTCACATCTGCCTCAGGTACACAGACTACACTCTCCTCCTCACAACAAACCCAGATATATGTGTGAGATGCACCTATAGAGACATACAGGGTGCTGAACTCTCTTTACCCATGACTGGCATAGTCTATCAGCTGGTGAAGATAACCACACACACCACATATCAGTCTCACATATCCTCTGGTGACAGCACTCAAACCACATTATCACACATACACATACTCGGATGCTGTAAATGAACTCTGCCCAAGCAGCAGAGACCTCCACAGCAGGTACACACACAGCTGCTACCCCACTACAATACCCATATCTCACATAGTTCACAATGTCACTGTGCCACACAGTCACTTGCCTTCAGGCTAAGCAACACACATACTACACTTGTGATAGGCGACACTTATTGTCAGACCCACTGATGTACCACTCACCAGCCCATACAAGGGAATAGTTCCTTTGTGCTGTCTGTCGTGTGCCAGGATCTGCCACATAACACATGCAGTCAGGTCACTATAAAGCAAGTACAGGACTGGCGTCATCATTGTCCATGCTGGTGCGCAAAACCTCAGACGTTACTCCCTGGACCACATGACATGGTACATGGAGGAACAGTGTCATCATGTAGCCCAGGCCAGTATGACCCTGACCTTGTCTAGCATCTTACACCCACCAAGTATGATGTCACAGTATACAGACAAACATATCATGTTTAACACTTGGCTAACAGATTGGTGTAATTCATAGGGGATACAGTGTCTGCAGCCTGTGGTGACATGCTCAACATGCCACGTAGCTTCACTATGGACAGCTTGCACCTGTCACCCTTGAACCTTTGAATGCTGGCTAAGGCTCTTGCTACCACCATAGTGCATTTGTTGAGCAGGGCTCAGAAGACAAACCCACCTACATAGACATTACAGGTTAAATAACACTAAGGGTAATGCTGCTCAACACCAGATGTGTTACCCTCATATTGCGGCCACTCAGGAGTCCCCTCAGTATGGGGGATAGCAATATATGTGCACTAACAGATGCCTAGTTCAGGGTCACATATGCACACCAGCACTACCAGGTTATGTTTCATACCATGCTTTCTGACCACAGGACTTGGAACGGACAACACAACTAGGGGGTGTATCCATATACATCACAGATACACACACCTCCGGGTTAGTGGCACTGCACTAAGCATCACAGACCATACATATACAACTACCATTGTGTGAAACTGCCTTTCAGTTTGTTGCCTACTACAGACCACCCTCCCATACTCAGGAACCACACTCGGCTTTCCTGGGAACAGTGGAGGATATGATGGTCTCCACAAACACCATTATATTGGGTGACATCAGATACATGAATATTGACTGGGGATACTACTCAAGCCCCAACAACGTCACCCTACAGTTGCTACAATTTGTAAATTCATATGCTATGGCACAACCAGTCACCACAGCCACAAGGGGGAATACATATTGGACCTGATCATCACCAACATGGGGACTCTATGTTCCACACCAGCAATATACCCCTCATTGGTAAGGTCGGAACATACATCTATCTCACTGCACATACATATACACTCCACACACCCATCCTGGGTAATCTTGGTGAACTTTTAATGAGCCAATGTCTCACTTCACCAAAGCAAGGTGGTATCCTTCAGAGACCCTGAGACAGTGGCAAATACGGCTCACACTGCTGAATCCATTACATACACATTCTATGGACACCTAGTGGACCGCATGGATTGTGCTACCCCAAATAACAACAAGACTCACTCCTCCAATGGCAGAGGACCTGCCTGGTAGACACCAGCCATTAATAAGCTGTACAATATCAGGAGGAAGCTACTACATGATAGAGCACAATCCCAGATGGGGAAAGCATCTGTGATCTGTACTAGCAGATAGCTATGATCACTCATGTACTTATCTAAGGTCTTCTTCTCACGGACAATTGCACCAGACATGTAAGACTATCACAAGGCCTTTGTCAGTTATGTCAGGAACCTGGGTGGACACTCACTGATATGCTGTGAGTTACTGCATACTGCCTACACTTACCCTGAACCCATTGGCATAGCCAATATCCTGGCAAACAGGTTCAGTGCAGATGTCTCCCCCCATCCCCCCTAGGGAGCAACTATCCATCCCAACAGAGTGTAACCTCCCTGACACCACACAGTAACAGGTGAGTGCTGCCCTCCCCAAAGCATATATTACAGCATCAATGGGACCAGTTGGTGTCCCGGCCTGCATCTTACATGAGCTTCAAGACAGACGTAACCCTCACATTACATCACTGTGCAATATCGGAGTTAATACAGGATATGTACCCACAGAATGGCATACAGCGACAGTGGTCCCACTCCACATAGTTGGTGCCAGAATGGAACACAGACAATATTGCCCTATAAGCCTGACTATCCTGTTATGCAAAGCTATGGAGCGTATTGTCATGAGACTCTTAAACATAGACATCAGGAACCTACATACACTGTGTCCTACACATTTCAGCATTGTTGTGGGCAGATCTTGCCTCTTGAACATGTTTGTATTCTTTAGATGGTTAACAGGTCCATTGACATAGGGACAGTTGTACACGCAGCCTACCTGAAGCTTGCTAAACCCTTCCACACAATAACCCACTGGGCCATTATGCATAGGCTCACTGGCATCGATATGGACACATATCTCACATGATGGATTCCTACCTGGATCAGGGATAGCACCCATATGGTCAGAATTGCAGGTGCCATGTCTGACTATACACCAGTTACACATGGCATCCCACACGGCTCGGTCCTGGGACCTCTCTTGTTCAGTATACATTTGTCTGACGTACAGGCTACCACAGGGGGAATATGGCTGACCTTGTTCGCATTTGACTGCAAACTGGGTGCCATAATCACCTCTCCAGCTGCCACATGCATACTCCAACAGGGTCTCACAGAGATGGATGACTGGTGCCTGAACCATGGCCTAGAGCTAAATGCCATTAGTTGCATAGTCATCCCCTTTGGGAATAACAACATGCCCACACATTAACACATAGGTAGTACTCCATTACATATGGTAGGTGTTGTTAGGTGATTGGGGACATGACTTGTTTGTACTGTCACCTTTGACATTCCCATTGCCACAGTGGTTGGACAGACCTTCTATATAAGCAACCTTATCCCATATGGTTTCACATCTAGATCGAGTGATGTCATTGTGCCCCTATACTAATAACAACCGTGCTTGGTTACAATGCCACCTTTGGGGTGTACCTTACCCAACACCTGCAGCAACTGTACTGGCCACAGATACCCAAGCAACAGCCACCCCTCAACAATACCTATGAATCACATAACTCACAAAATCAGTGTGCCTCACAGTCACAGCCTTTAAGGCCAAACAACACACCAAATACACTTGTTATAGGGGACTCTATTGTCTGGCACACTGATGTCCCGCTCAACTGACTGAAGAAGGGGAAGGTCACTGTAAGCTGCCTGTCAGGTGCCAGGATCCACCACATAATGCAAGCACTCAGGTCACTCCAAAGCAAGTACAAGTATGACTCCATCATTGTCCATGCAGGTGTGAATGACATGAGACGTACCTCTCTGGACTACAAGAAAAGGGACATAGAGGAGCTCTCTGATCATGTAGCCCAGGCTGGTATGACCCTGACCTTGAGTAGCATCTTGCCCTCACCAAGAATGATGCCAGAGTATAAAGACAAAATGATCAGTTTCAACAATTGTCTACAATATTGGTGTCATTCAATGGGGATCCAGTGTCTGTCAGCCTGGGATGACATGCCCGACAAGCCACGTTGCTTCACTAGGGACGGCTTGCACCTGTCACCTTTAGGCTTTCATATACTGGGCATGACTCTTGCCACCCCCATAGTGCATTTTTTAGGTGAGGCTCAAAGGACAAACCCACCTCCATAGACAACCGAAGGATACGAAATCTAAAGGTAATGCTACTCAATGCCAGAAGTCTAAACCTCAAGATGCACGCACTCAAGGCTCTCCTCAGTATGGAGAATATTGATGTCTGTGCAGTAACAGAAACCTGGTTCAAGGCTCCTGAGAGCACCCCAGCACTACCAGGTTATAACTCATACCATGCGTTTCAGACACAAAACTCAGACTGAAGCACAAAACGAGGGGTAGTATCTATATTCATCAAAGATACCTACACCTCCAGGTTAGTGGCACTGCACGAAGCATCAGAAACCATCCATGTGCAACTAACAGCAGGCCAAACTGCCTTTCAGTTTGTAGCTGCTACAGAACACCATCCCTATTACAGGAACCCCACTTGGCATTCCTGAGAACACTGGAGAATATCAAGGTCTCTCCTAAAACTATGTTATTGGGTGACTTCAACTACCCAAACATTGACTGCGACAACTACTCATGCCCAAACACACTCGCCCAATGGTTCCTTGAAGTTATAAAGTGTAATGCGATGGAACAACTGGTCACCACTCCCACAAGAGGGAACAACATATTGGACTTGGTCATCACCAACATGGGGACTCTATGTTCCACACCAGAGGTAAACCCCTCATTGGTAAGATCAGACCATTAACAAATTTCCATGGACATCCATATCCCGTCCCCACCCCCAGCCAAGGAAATCACTGTAAAGAACTTCTCAAAAGCCAACTTTGCACTTCTCAAGACTGAGGTGGAATCCTTCAAAGCCCACAGGCCAGAGGATAATACAGGCCAATCCGCAGAATCCTTTACAAATGCATTCTATGAGCACCTGCAGGAATGCATGGATCGTGCTATCCCAAATAAAACAAAGACTCACTCCTCCAAAAACATGGGACCTGTGTGGTGGACCCCGGCCATAAATAAGCTATACAACAGAAGGAGGAAGCTACTACATGACAGAGCAGAATCCCAAAAATGAAAGGCATCTCTGATCAGTATTAGCAAGATACTTCGATACCTCATAAAATCATCAAAGGCCAGTTTCAAAAGGGAAATTGCCCTAGACACTAAAGATAATCACAAGCCCTTCTTTAGTTATGTCCATAATATGGGTGGAAACTCCCAGATATGCTCTGAATTGTTGCATAACGGTACAAAATATACCGAACCTACAGACATAGCCAACATCCTGGCAGACAGATTCAGCACAAACCTCTCCCCCCTTCACCCCCAAAGGAACAAATGCCTATCCCGACTGAATGTAACCTCCCTGACATCACAGATGCACAGGTGAAAGCTGCCCTCTCCAAAGCAAAAAACACAACAGCTATGGGACCGGACGGTGTTGCAGGCTGTGTCTTACACAAGCTCCAAGAAGAACTGAACCCTCACATTAAGTCACTGTTCAAACTTAGCCTTACTACAGGATATGTGCCCATATAATGGCGTACAGCTACAGTGGTTCCACTCCACAAAGATGGTGCCACAACGGACCCTGGGAACTATCGCCCCATAAACCTGACTAGTCTGGTCTGTACAGCTATGGAGCGTATTATCATGGAACTCATAAACAAAGACATTGGGAGCCTCCAGACACTGGACCCTACCCAATTCAGCTTTGTTAAGGGCAGATCTTGCCTCTTAAACCTAGTTGATTTCTTTGAAACAGTTACCAAAGCTCTAGATCAGGGCAAGGTAGTCCACACAGCCTACCTGGACTTCACAAAAGCCTTTGACACAATACCCCACTCGGGCATCATAAATAAGCTTACCAGCTTAAATATCAACCCCTATATCACAAGATGGGTTGCAAACTGGCTCAGGGATAGAACCCACATGGTCAGAATCGCAGGTGCCATGTCCGAATCCAAACCAGTTACAAGTGGCGTCCCACAGGGCTCAGTTCTGGGACCTCTCTTGTTTGGTATATACTTCTCTGAAGTTCAGGCTAACACGGGGGGATTATGGCTGACAAAGTTCGCAGATGACTGCAAATTGGGGGCCATAATCAACTCTCCAGCTAACACAAGCATCCTCCAGAAGGGTCTCACAGAGATGGATGTTTGGTGCCAGAGCCACGGGCTCGAGCTACATGCTAAAAAGTGCATAGCCATCCCCTTTGGGAAAAACAAGGTGCACACAAATTATCACATAGGTGGTAATCCATTAAGTACAGAAGTAGTAATTTGAGATTTGGGGACCAATGTAGATAGTAATCTCTCCTTTGATAATCACATTGCCAAAGTAGTTACAAAGACCTTCTATATATGCCACCTTATCACGAAAGGGTTCAAATCTAGATCAAGAGAGGTCATTGTGCCCCTCTACTCGTCACTCATAAGCCCCATACTTGAATACAATGGCCCTTTTGGGATGCACCTTACCCGACACCTGCAGCAACTGGAGAGACCCAAAAGTACCTCTCCAAGAGTATCATGGGCTACAAACAGATGTCATACGCAGCTCAACTAAAGAAACTCCAGCTCTACTCAGTTGCTTACCACCTACTCAGAGGTGATCTATGCCTGACATACAAAGCCATGTCAAACCCAGAATTAATGGACATGCTCCACCTCAAAAATCCAAGTCCCTTACAGATACATGCTCCAGGGACTTAAACCTCAGCACAAGAATAGAAAGGACATGCTGGAGGGACAGATTCATTTCCCAGAGGCTCCCCTCACTCTGGAATAGAATTCCAGTTCATATTAGACATCGCCCCTCGCTGACCCTCTTCAAGCCAAATCTGGACACGTAGATGGGGAATCGCAAATTCACCTCTGGGATCTCTTCTGTGTCCCTGCTAGACAGAGGCACAGCAAACTAATCTTAAAGGGTACCTTCTGTGACCTAATTTACAGAGGCAAGAAGAAAGCTAGCAAGTTAGGCTGGTGCTCGGCAAGTAAGCTAGGTAGATGCACAAGAGAAGAAGCCAGCACCCTGGAGGATCCATACAAAACAAACTTTATTCCAACTGAAACTAGACCGGTTTCAGCAACAAGGCTTTCGTCAGTAGTACATTAAGCCATAATGGTGGGTTTGAGTCTTATATACTGTCATAAATGAGTCATATGACATCACTTCCTGTGTTTGAATAAATGCATAAATTAAAAGTATTAACAAAACACCATGTGAAACAAAACACCATGTCATCTAGAATATTCAAATTAAGACTTATAAAAATAATAAATAAATATAGACAGATTGAGGTTTGACAAAATAATAGTTATACAGATATATGTCAAAAAAACATGAATCACAAAAAAAATATATTTTTGACACCAAAAATATTGAGAATCTTGTTAAATATGGTACATCTGAATACAGATGTATCTGTAATACAATAGTATATTGCAAAAAGTTAAATGTTGATACATGATCCAGCATATACTGTTAACTCAAAAACCAAAATTATAATTTGTCATTTAATCCCGGTGGGAAAAGACCACCAAGTTTGATAATCCATCTTTTTTCTTTAGCATTTAAAATATCATGCCAGCCCGTTTTGAATGTTCGATTGCCTTTAATATAATCAACGATAACAAAAGAAAATTTGGCTGTCTGGTGCTTAATAGAGTGTCTGTACAATGCATTGGTCAATCTCTTATTTCTAATATCTCCCAGATGTTCCGAAATCCTAATACAAAATTGTCTGGATGTTTGGCCAATGTAAAATGCCTGGCATGTGCATGTTGCAAGATATATTATCCAGTCTGAGCTACAATTGCCAAAAAACTGAATATCATATATTTGCCCGGTATTTTTGCTAGTAAAACTAGTTGTTTTGAAAATATAACTACAAAAGCTGCAGTGTCCACATGGGTAGATGCCTGTAAGTTTGTCACCAGTGAGTGTCCTTTGTGTGAATTGTTCCTGCGTGTCTCTAGTTCTTTTATAATGAGAAAATAATGAGCCAAGTGTTTTGCCTTTTCTGTATGAGAAATAACATTGTTCTCCCAAATAATCAGACAAAAGGGGATGAGAATGAAGTATGTTCCAATGGTTGTTAATGATGTTAACTAGATGTCCACTGTTTCTGCCATAGGTAGTGACAAATCTGCATAGATCAGCATCCTGATTTTTAGAGCGGATGTTATATTGAAGAAGAGAATCCCTGGATTTAGTATGGCTAAATTTGATAGCTGAATCAATAATCTGCGGGGCATAACCCCTGGACAAAAATCTGTTGGTTAGATCCATTCTTTCATTGTTCAAGTCATCATAAGAAGAGCAAATTCTTTTAATACGCACAAATTGAGATTTGGGTATATTCCTAATAATATGTTTGGGATGATGACTTGCCGAATGCAATAGAGTATTGTACTGTGGGAACTTCCTGTAAATAGACGTTTTCAGTGTATTGTCAGACTGCCTTGTCAGGTGAACGTCCAAAAAGTTGATTTCATTGAGATTATGCTCCACAGTAAATTCAATACCCCAGATGTTACTATTTAAATGTTCAATAAATTCCTGGAGGTATTCCTGACCCCCTTTCCATACTAACCAACAGTCGTCCAAGTATCTCCTCCATATGTCCATCTCTGGTAAATATATATTATGCATGGGATCATAAATAATTTGTTCCTCAATATATCCCATGAAAAGGTCAGCATAAATGGGTGCAAAAGATGCACCCATAGCTGTACCTTGTAGCTGCCAATAACAGTCCTGCTGGAAATAAAAGACATTCTTGGTAAGAATATGTTCCACCATGCATAACAATAATGTATTCATCCCAGGAGGGTACAAATTGGATTTGTTTAACCAAAAATCCAAGGCCATAAGGCCCGCCCAATGTGGGATGCTGGTGTATAAGGAGGACACATCAAGAGTACACATTAACCAAGCTGGCTCCAGTTCAGTTTCAGAAACAATCTGCAAAAATTCAGTCGTATCCTGGATTCTGGCCCGAACATATCCTAATAAAGGTTTCAATTTGTCTGTAAGGAAAACAGATATAGGTTCCGTAAGTGACCCAATACCGGGGACAATTAGTCTACCTGGAGGCTGGTAATTGGACTTATGAATTTTCGGAAGTAGATATAGTTGCTGTTTAGCAGGATCCTTGACCATTAAATGTGTTTTTGTTTTTTCAGAGATGATGCCGGATTCTACTGCTTCTTCCAAAAATTCATTAATCTCTGATTGGAAACTAGGTGTAGGATCGATGGCCATCTTCATATAGTGATGACGATTAGTAAGTTGTCAAAGTCCTTCATTGACATAAGAATCATGATCCATGACAACAACCGCACCCCCTTTGTCCGCAGGAATGATCACTATATCTGTATTGTTCCTAAGTTGTGTTAGGGCCAATTGTTCTTTTTTGGATAAGTTGTGCCTCATGAAATCACCTGAGCCATACTGGAAGTGTATATCTTTAATCACTGCCTGCTGAAATACAGCTACATGTTTGTCCATAGGGGGATTAAATTTAGATTTGTGAAACCTGAAATCAGATGATCTTTGAGTGTCATCAATGTGATCCTGTTGTAAAATAATTTCAGATTAATCTTTCTACAGAACTCAATGGTGTCACTAACCATGGAACTTTCATCAATGAGAAAACCAGGAACAAAACCAAGGCCTTTATTAAGTAAGGAATATTGTTCATCAGTTAAAACATGTTTTGAAATGTTCAAAACATTAGTACATTGGTGATTTACTTCACTATTGATAGAAAGAGTTCTTCTAAGTTTGTGACCCCTGTGTTTTCTACCTGCCCGGTGTTTGTGCCCCCTAAAGGGGCCTCCATTCTCCTCCCCCTTTTTGCATTAGGAGAGTCACCAAAACTAGGTGTCTCAGTGTCTGTAGTCGAGGATTCTTCCCCTGATGTTATATAATTAGACCCTGTTTTTTTCAAAATAGATCTCGGTCTCTTTTTGCGTGTGAAAGAGACATTCTTAGTACCATGGGCAAACCTAACACTCTTATGTGATTCAAACTGTCTGCCTTTATCATAATCATCCTTATCACGAGCAAATTTATGCAGCTTCCTGCTTTTCAAATTGCTTTCTAAAGCGGACAATTCTTTGGACAATTTGCTCAAACAACCCTGAAAATTTGTGTTATGTTCAAACTGTTTGAGATCATTACAGTTTTTTTCAACCTCATTAATGTTGCCCTGTATCGTTCTCTCATAGTAGGATGCCAAGATACGAACCCTGGCCATAGCCGCCTCTTGTTGTGCTTGTTGCCAATTCTTAAGCAGGGTCTCATCCGGTATACCAACCAATGGTTGTATTTTGCATCTCAAACCTCTAGGAGAAATATTTTGTGCTTGGTAAGCTTTAAACAATTTATGATGCCAAATGTTCGTTCTCAATATTTTAATTTGTTTGCCCAATTTAAAGAATAGGTTGTCGCAACCGTCAACTGGATCAATGGTATTCGATTTATCCATCTCTCTAGTTTCAATACCAATTCCAAAAATTTTTAGGTCATTCTTATCGGAGCAAAGACCAGATAGCAAATTTTTAAGATCCATGACAATGAGTTGCTAATGATTGAACAAGAGTATTACCAAGACCAACAAAAATTATATATGGGTTGAGAGAGCAAATTGTAACTGTCATCCAAAAAAAGGAGAGACAAACAATCAGAATCACAAAGAAGTGTAGGCTAAAGTGTGTCAAAAAAACCACAGTGATAAACATATATATATAGCCCTGGAAGTTAAATATATGTGGACCAAATTCCCAGTATATAAATGTGTTAGAGAGAGTTGGGGTCAATCAAATAATTGTACATATAACTTTCACTGAGAAATGGAGTAAAATTCTATAATAAGAATAATAAATTATGCATTGAATGGTTAGCAACACAACATGTATAGCAAATACTAGCACAAGAGTATAAAATGATAGACCGTTTTATTGGATTCCTAAAATCTTGCCCTGTGGACAAAAACTATTGCAATTACTAACAAACGGCAAAATGCCTATGTATCCTTAGCAAAAAGACCCTATGAATAGGCTGTCAATAAGGTCAATAACATCCCCATAACTAGATGAAGTGAAAGACAATACCTAAAAGGACAATATACATACAATATTTCATTGAGAAAATGTGTATACAGAGATCAGAAATTTGCCCGTATAAAAAATAATAATAATCAAAATGATCAATATAATATTTGAATATTCAGTTGGCAACAAATAGCCCAAAAGGCTGGATACAACAAAATCTGTTAAGAAACATCCAGATAGAAATGCATTAAGTAACTAGTCTGGGATGAAAAAAGGCAACTATCAACCCAAAAAGTATTAGCCTTCCAATGAGTGACTCATGCATCTGATGAAAAATATAAAAATATATTCGCTATATTGTATATAGGCCCCATACAAAGTAGTATTTACTAATAGACAATAAGAGTCCTAATATCTTTTAAAGTATATACACTGATAGGCATGAACCGCTAATCCATAGATAATATATAATGGACTAATATGACACCAAACAGTTTCAGTAACAAGAACAATGGTTGAATATAGTGAGTTAAATGTTCAACCATATATAGATACTGTTGTATGACAACACCTCTGGCTAATAGTTATCACATGCACACATGAACATGGGACTGGTGTCAAAAGCACAATATCATAGGCCTGTAACAGCCATAAACAATATATAATGGACTAATATGACACCAAACAGTCTCAGTAACAAAAACAATGGTTGAATATAGTAAGTTAAATGTTCAACCACATATAGATACTGTTATATAACAGAACTCAGGCTTATAGTAATTATATGTACACATGAACATGGGACAAGTGTCCAAAGCACAATATCCTTGACCTGTAGCAGCCACAAACAATCATCCAAAATTGAAAAACACGGCACTGCTGAGGGCGGAGAATAGTCCTGCGATCTTCAATGATGTAGAACCATGTACATAGTCCCATAAGCCAAAGATGAGCATAAAAGTCCCAATACTCCGTTAGTAAAAATGTAGAAAAGTACAGCACCTATAATAATCCTTCAATATGAAACCAATATCCAAAAATATGAGGCCGCGAAGTATCAATTAGTCCAAATAAACCCTGGTTGTATGAGTTCCTGAGTGCTTGGTAGTATTAGCCGTTACCAAATGCATTGGACGCTACCAGAGTAGCGTGAATCAACCAAAAAATATATTGAGTTGGGACCTTCACAATCAATCATTGAAAAAAGTATGATAATATTCGAGAATATGGCTCGTCTGAGGGCGGAGAATAGTCCCGCAATATTCAATGATGTAAGAACATGTAAATAGTCCCATACGCCAAAAAATGAGAAAAATGTCCCAATACGTTGTTAGTAAAAAGTAAAAAGGAACAGTACCTGTGATAATCCTTAAATAAGAAACCAGTTTCAAAAGATGTGAAGCCATGAGGTGTCAATTAGTCCAAATGGACCCTGGTTGTATGGGTTCCTGAAGGTTTCTCCGCATAAGCCGTCACCGGAAGCCTTAGAAACTGTGAGAGTAGCGTGAATCAGCCAAAACAGTGTATTCCGTTGGGACCTACACAATAATAACATATATATTTGAAATTGTCCCGCATTCGAGGCACAGTAGACTAATCTAATAGGGAGATGGAAGCCAAATACACTCTGGCTAGGCTTATAAATGCCCTAGGGCAGATAGCCTAGTATCTACCTGTGAACCTATGAACCTATAAGTTCCACACCAAGCAGATGTAGGGACTCACATGGATGACCTGCACAGTTCAGATGCAGTAACTCCAGCTCTACTCAGTCGCTTACCACCTACTCGGATATGATGTGTGCCTGTTGTTTGCAGTAATACCCAACCTAGACTTAATGGACATGCTCCACCTCAGGATATCTAACTCCCTTGTAGCTACACACTCCAGGGACATATACCTCAGCACAGATGTTAATAGGACATGCTGGAGGGACAAATTCTTATCCCAGGGCCTCCACTCACTCCAGATTGTGATCACAGTTTCACAAAGGCAGAGCCACCCACTAACCACCTACAGGGGACATCTTGATGGCTATATGGGTGATCGTATGTTTACCCATGGGATATCTTCTGTGTCTCTGCTAGACAGAGGCACACTAGCCTAAATGTACGTGGGCTATCTTGTGTGACCTACTATTCACTGGCACAATGTAGTAATCTGACAGGGCTGCAAAAGTCAAACACACTCTGGCTAGGCTTGTACATACCCTAGGGCAGATAGCCTAGTATCGACCTCTGAACCTATGCTTCTGCTCAGGATGCACAATATTTATTGCTGATACTGTTTGCAGGTCTTTATCGTCTTTGCTTTCCCAGTTTCTATGAACAACTTAGGTATCTGCGGAACATGTTTGATCATGACAGGGTTCCACTATATTATATAAGTGTCTGTTGTCATGTAACTGTGTGCACAGGACAGATTGCTGGATAGTGAGAGGTTCCTGGGTTAACACATGCAACTGCCAGATATGTGTGGCCCACTGCTGTAGTCAGACATGGCCTAAGTGTGTGAGCATGCCCAGTTCAGGCTTTCCATGTTTTGTTGCCTGACATATGTCTCATTTATTCAAGTGTGTGAGCATGCCCAGTGTGACCTTTCAGTATGTTGCGATCTGAAGTCCACTACATTTGTGGATGTGTGTGAACATGACCAATATTAACATTTATACCGTGTGTGTTGGAAGTCAAGTTCTGTTCTTACTGCAGGACTCACCTTTGTGTCATAACTCAACAGGGATTATGCTGTGCCTGCAGGGTTTCCATGAGATAGTTTGCATAGACTTATCAACATTCCTTCATACTGGCTGAACAGTGCAATGCTGTCATGGTTTAGTGGTTCATTACTTTAACTACAGTGCACAGTATCCTGGGTTTGAGGCCCATCAATGCTTTATATTTCCATACTGAGCAGACCAGACTGCTTAAGGGCCAGTTAAGCAAATATAAGCATGTTGGCTTTTGTTCTGCTATGCCCTACGTAGACCAGGCTTGTCCGACATTGCTGTATATTCACCGACTTTGCTGGACATTGCCCAATATTACTCGACATTGACCACAGTTGTACTAGATGGTGTGTGTGATTCTGTTTGCATATACTACATGGTGGTAAATGCTGTTTAGCACTACCTTAAATTGCTTGACACATGGCAATCATGCCTCAGGTGGTGCTGCAGGGCTGCCTATGTCGGATGCACATACTACACTCCCTGTACATGTTTGAAGCAGGTAGTGTCAACTTAGGCATCCCTTTTACTATATGTGTGAGTCAGAGAGAGGTATCATTTCCAGGGTTCCTACTGAGCCAGTGTATGTGCTATGCGTTGCCTCTTTGCCAAGGCCAAAGCATACTGTGCATGCCTCCTTCTGCCTACTGGGACTGGCTAAGGTTGTTCCTCCTCCTCCAAGTCACCCTCTGCCTGTGATGACCTTGGCAATGGTGGGGGGCTGTTTGGGCCAGGCCTATGCTGGTCCTGCTGCAGCTGTTTTCGCAGGATCATATTATGTAGCAAAGCACATACCATGACAATTTGGGTACATGTAGTTGGTGAGTACTGCAAGGCTCCACCAGATGTGTCCAGGCACCGGAACCGTGACTTGAGCAGCCCAAACACATGCTCGATTACATTTCGTGTTTGTGCATGTGCCTCATTATGGCATTCCTGTTCAGGTGTGTGTGCGTTTCTGATGGGTGTCATCAGCCACAGCTCCAGTGCATAGCCAGCATCCCCCACTAGGTGACCATGTGTGATGTCCCCATTGGCAAATGTCTGGTACAGCTGCATCAGATGCCAGATATGGGAATCATGGTAGCTTCCAGGGCAGCCAGCAAACACATTCAGTATTATGCCCTGGGCATCACACACGACCTGGCAGTTGGAGGGGAAGCCTTTGCGGTTGTAGTAGACCCTACCCTGCTCGCCAGCTGGTGCTTTGATGCGTATGTGCATGCAGTCTATTACACCCACTACCTCAGGGTATTCCGCTATTTGCTGGAAGAGACGCATATTGCTGGCCAATACCTCACGGGAATTGGGGAAATATACATGATCACCAACATGTGCTGACATGGCATCCAGAAACTGGTGCAGTACCCTGGATGCTGTTGCCTGTGATATCCCTATCATATCACCAGTTGGTCTCGGGAAGGTACCTGTTGCTAGCATTCGTAGGCCAACACATACCTTGGCTTCCACTGGAATGGGTTCCCCTCTGTTGGCTCTGTGTGTGAGGCGTGGCCTGCACAGCTCAACAATTTGCTGCATGAGGTCTCTGTCCACTCTATAGCGCTCCACTATCTCCAGCTCATGTAACCCCTGGTAGGTTACCCTGGGCCTGTACACTCTTCTCCGTCTCCTCACTGGGGGTTGGTTGGCAGCATTCCCATTGTCACCACCCTCAGCATGTTGCATATGTCGGTTTATGACAGCAATGGCAGCCCCTAACATTTCTTTGTCTAAGTTAAGCCTTTTCAGTATTCACTTCTCTTAGCTTACTGCAGTGCTGCAGTGTCTCTGAGGAATACATGGTGAAAAGTTGTTTGCAGAGTTTTAAGTGCTGGGCTGGTTTACTGCCTGTGTAATTGCCTGATTCTGATTATTTCCACCTGCTAACTCTGCTGACTCTCCCTGGTTAACTTCCTACTGTTTGTTGTACTTCCTTTTCCCTTTCCATTTCCTTAGGGGGCAGCACCACGCACACTAGCGGAGACACGCGCACACGCGCTAACACGCACGCACACAGGCTTAGACAGACTTACACTAGCTAATTCCTGCCTAAATGCATGCACACAAGCACAAAGGCACTTACAAGACTTTAAACTGCCCTACACATGCTTAAATGCATGCACACAAGCGCAAATTTGCTAAAATAGATTTAGACAACATTACACATGCTAACTTCTGCTTACACGCCCGCACACTGTCTTACTCGGGTTTATAGGCGCGCACAAGAGCGCATACACGTTGCAAGCATTTTTACAAGAAACTTTGGTGATACCCACAGTGTGCACCTTCTATTTCTTGACTTTAGCTAGGATATCTACTGACACACCTCTTCCAGTGATGAGCAACTGACAGCTAACACATGCCACTCTGCTCCAATGAGATTAGCTACTGTCATACATACCCCCCCTCATGATGTCACCTATATCCTACTCTGTTACTCCCCTTATCCTAGTCTTGCACTCCACTGACTGTGCTCATTTGCTATGTAGACTTGGGATTCACTATCCTTACCCTCATTTGCATAGGATTGCCTACTAATGCTTGGTTACATCTCTTAGACTGGGTTCCCCCCTTAGCAACCCCTACTCGGTAGCCATGTTGTCTTCAGCCTGCCATTGCCTTGCATTGTACATTACAAATACCCATAAAATCCACATTTGTGGGTTTTAATTTTTATTTTTCTGGTTTTTAGAGCGCAGCCCATTTGCATGGCACTGCGCTACGCTTAAACATGGAAAATCGGACAGAAAAAAAAAATTAATTTTAAATTCTTTTTCATTTTGCATCAGGAAACATTGCCAATGGCCATATATTTGGCCATTGGCATGCTTCCTCTACTGGATGCAACCTTTATTTGGAGCTGTCACGGCTCCGTTTTGCTATTTGCAGAACGGTACTCAGTTGTCAACTGAGTACATTTCTGCAGATAACACAACTCTTACTCGGACAGGTTCGGGTTTCCTGAATCACAAATCAACCTCATTTGCATGCCTTTCAGCTGCAATTGAGGTAATTTGCATGTCCCGGCCCTGTCCGTGTAAGAGCCATTTTAGGAGCTCTCTTGCATGCCCCTACAGGCTGTTCCTGGATCGCTCGTCGGACATGATGGCTGCATGGAGTCTTACTCTACTCTTAGACTCCGTGCAAGCCATCGTGAATCTGGCCCTTACTTTAACAATTGACTTTGTTTCTGGTTTAATTCAAAGGGGATCTAGTACCTGACAGCCTAGGATGCCATGATTGCAAACCACGATGCTTTCCGTCTGCCTTGGACTTCAGGCTCCTGGCAAAGGCTCTTGCCTCCCCCATACTGAATCTTTTAGGTAATGCCATGAGATCAAAACTACCAACATGAAAATTTTATCAAAACGTAAATTAAAGGTCATGCTGCTAAACACTAGGAGTCTAAACATGAAACTGCACTCATTTCAAGCATTGTTAACCCTGGAAGATGCTTACATTTGTGCAGTCACAGAAACCTGGTTTAAATTTGCAGAGAGCACCCCAGCCTTACTAGGTTACTCATACTATCATACATTCAGAGCCTTAACCTTGGGCAGCAAAGCAAAAGGAGGTGAAGCTGCAATATATATATATATATATATATATATATATATATATATATATATATATATATAAGATATACACACCTTCTGGCTGTTTAAACCGTATGATGCACAGAAGACACTCCAGGTGTAGTTAACAATTGACAAGACCCCTATTCAAATCATAGCTAGCTACAGGCCCCCAACCTTGACTCAAGATGCCCACGCCACCTATCTGGACCTCTTCGAATCTATCAAGATTCAACCCTTTACCCTGATCCTGGGTGACTTTAACTATCCAACCATAGACTGGAGGAAATACCCATGCCAAAATACAAATGCCCAGAGATTCCTTGATTTTTGTCAATGCAAATGCCTTGGACCAGTTGGTTGACACCCCCACAAGAGGTGAAAATATCTTGGACTTGGTATTGACCAACATGAGTAACCACTGCAGCATCCCTACAGTGTCATCATCCCTGGTAAGATCCAACCATAAAGAGGTCACTTTTGAAGTCACCATCATCCCCAGCCCCCCCCCCCCAAGCTAGGGTCAAACAAAAAAACTTTCCAAAGCTGATTACAACCTCCTGAGGGAAGATATAAACAGTTTTACATCCCCCCATAGGAACTGACACATATATCCAAGCATACACCAAAGTACTATATTAGCATTTATATAGCAGCATGGAATCAGGAATACTCGACAGGACAAAATTATCCTCCTCAAGGAAGAGTAAACCTGTCTGGTGGACATCTGGAATAAATAAACTCTATAATAAAAGTAAATAATTGCTGTCCAGGACCAAGAAGGAGCAGGGCAGAAGTCTAATTGGAATCAATCTCTCCTTAGCATGAGCAAGCAAATAAGAACATTAGTGAAATCCTCCAAAGCAAACTTTGAGAACAAACTGGCCATATCTACTAAAGAAAATCATAAGGCCTTCTTCACATATGTCCACAATCTAAGAGGAAGCACCCAGATCTGCTCAGAACTGGTGGTAAAGGACACCACATACACAAATGCCGTAGATATAGTCAAACTGCTGGCAGACAGGTTCAGTGAAAACTTCACCCGTATGTCCACCACTTCAGTAAATCAGGACCTGCCCACCTCCCCTTATCTCTAGGGAGCAAGTCATCACTGTCCTCTCAGAGGCAAAAAATACAGCCTCCATGGGACCCAATAACATCCCAGGTTGCATCCTACATGAACTCAGGCAAGAACTTGCAGCACCATTAGGCACCCTATTCAATCAAAGCCTAAGTACCAGCTTTGTTCCAGCCGAGTGGAGGACAGCCAGTGTCATCCCTTTGCACAAAGGTGGCATGGTCACCAATCTACAAAATTATAGCCCCATCAGCCTAACTAGCCTGAACTGCAAGGTCATGAAGTGGATTATCATGGACCTCATTAACAAGGAGATTGGCAACCTTCAAACACTCGATCCCACACAGTTTGGTTTCATCAAGGGGAGATCATGCCTGTTAAATTTGGTTGACTTCTTTGAGAGAGTCACCAAAGCAATGGATAAGAGGAAGATGGTGCACACCACCTATCTTGACCTGGCCAAAGCCTTCAGCACTACTCCTCACTCAGATATAATAAATAAACTCTCTCAACTAGACATCAATCCATATGTTATCAGATGGGTACCAAACTGGCTCACTGACAAAACCCACCTTGTCAAAATAGAGGAAGCCACCTCAAACAGGAATGAGCGGTGTACCCAAGGGATTGATCTTGGGGTCTCTGTTGTTTGGGATATACTTTTCTGAGGTGCAGGCCAAAACCAGTGTGCTATAGCTGACCAAGTTTGCAGATGACTGCAAGCTGGGTGCTGTCATCAATTCACCTAGTGTTGTGGACATCCTCCAAGATGGTCTCATCCAGACAAATGACTGGTACCAGAAAATGGTCTCAAACTGAATTCCAAAAAACGCATTATCATCATCCCCTTTGGGGAGAGTGATATCCCCACAAATTACCACATTAATAATAAGGTCCTAAGCATGCAATCAGTCGTGAGGGACATTGGCACCCAGGTTGATAGTAAACTGACTTTTGACCACCATATTGCCTCCACTGTATGGAAAGCTTTCTACATGGCCCACATCATTAGTAAGAGTATCTCATCCAGGGACAAGGTGGTCATAACATCCCGGTATTCTTTCCTTATAAGACCAGTTACTGAGTACAATGCCCCTTTTGGCATGTACCTCATGCAGCAGCTGGAGAGATCACAGAGGTTCCTCACCAGGAGAATCTAGGGCCTCATATATCTACCCTACAGAGACAGGCTAAAGGCCCTGCCCTTCTCCTCAGTCTCCTACAGACTCCTCAGAGGTGACCTCTGTCTGGCATACAAAGCAATCTCAGACCCCCACCCTGATGGGACTGCTGCATATCCGCAAGTGAAACTCCAGTCAAGTAACCCACATGTGCAACTTCAACCTGGTCTATGACATCAATAGGACTTGTTAGCAGGACAGATTCCCTCTCCACATCAAGCACAGTACCTCATTATCCATTTTTAAGTGAAATCTGGATAACTGGATAGGGAACAGAAAATACACCACTGGGATTCCACCTGTTTTCTTGCTGGACAGTGGGTGCTGACTTGTTGGAACATGGGCTAAATTCTTGGCTAGGCTTGTAAGAGCCTCAGGGCCAATAGCCTAGTAGCTTCCTATGATCCTGTGATCCTATGAATATGATCCTGCTTATCTTGTTACTACTGTGGCCTTTACCAGGAAAAGCAGTTTAGAAAATGGATGGATATATATATATATATATATATATATATATATATATATATATATATATATATATATATAATGATGAATGGATAAACAAATAGATGGTTGGAACTCCTATTTTTAATTCCAGTTTCTATGGATTTTTCATTACAACACTGAGGATTATGATCTGGTCTCTGATCATAACCAGTTTATTATGTGTTCAGGTTGTGGATGCTAAGAAATTCACCTTAAAAGAGGTGAATCTTGGCATCAGTATTGAGAGCACATAATAATAAAGGGTTATGATGGAAGACCTCATCATAATTCGTTGTAGTACATGGAATTTTATCTGCTCCATGTACTACCAGTTACAAAAAGAAAAAAAAAACACTAAGTATTTTGCCAGCTTTCCAAGTCATGACACTTAGTGAGCTCTGTCAGAAAGACAGTGACACATGCCTAACATGATTTACAGAGCAGAGTCAGAAAGACAGCATAACACATTGTCTTATGTTAAAGAAAGTCAGTGACATATTACTGGCATGAACATCAGGAAGAAGGAAATCTCTTATGCTATTTTTTTAAACCAAAACAAACATCTTTATTAAATTATCACATATAAAATAATCAATCTTACATTTATATAAATGAAAAATAAACCACATTAACACAATTTTAGTTGCAAACATTTGCATCACAGACCACATTGAGACAACTGTAGTTGCAAACATCATACATCATTTATAATATATGCAGTCATTGTCAATTAAATATTACGCAGCTTGTTCAAATCCTACTTTCTTTTAAACCTTGTTCCTTCTTTGCATATAATGTTCCCACAAGTCCCATTTTTTCCTATGTAGTTTGCTTCTTCCCTTTTCTAAAAATCCCATTTCCAGTTGCTTTAGCTCTATTACTATATTCACTACTTCTGGTAAAGTTGGTTTAGACCCTAATTTCCATTTTCTAGTAATTTCTGTTTTGGCAACCACCATAATTAGACTCAACAAGGCCTTTCTATGTCTGGACAATTCTAATTCTGTATTATAGCTCAAAAAGATCATTTCCTTTGTTACACCAGTTTGCTGACCCAGTATCTCTGACAGAGCTGTCTGCTGGAAATCTTTAAAGTCTGCCAACTCATTACACTCCCAGAAAATATGTTCCCAATCACCTCTTTCTTCTCTATCACACCTCCAACATTTGCTGTCTACCTGAAGAAAATTTCTTAGGAGTCTACTTGAGGTATAAAAATACCTATGCAAATTACTTTCAAGCAAAGATCCTAAATCTTCTAGACTTTGTTGCATATTTTTGGGAGATATACATATATCCCCCATTGTCTCTTTTTGAATTGCTTATCCAGTCTCTTTTCCCAATTCTTTCTAAGCTCCTCTGATTGATGCTTATAGTTTTCATGCAATATTTTATATGCTCTACTAATTATTCCTTTTTTTAGCAGCAGCTCCTGTTCTAGATTCTGTTAAAAATTCTACTAGTGCTGGTCTTTCATTTAAGACCCCCCTATTTCTTTGTCTTTGCATATACTCTGATATCAATCCTTGATAGGGAAGGCAATCGTCTAATTTGCAGTCCAAATACATTCTTGATGTCTTCCCATTCCAGTACCTTTCCCTTTCTACTTATTTGCTCCCAGTATCTTGGACCCTTTGCCAGTTTTCTCCAGTAAATTCCATCCCCCTCTTGCCTATTGTCTGTATCCCTAATTGTAGTCATCTGTATCAGCATACTCTCTTTTCTCTATTCTCATGCTGGCTTAGTTCTTAAAATACTTTCTAATACTTTATGAATATAATATTCTGTATGATTATTGTAATTCTCCTGAAGGGTCTGCATTCAAAATTACAGTTTCTCCTTGTTTCTTGAGCTTCTCCCCTGTATCATCATCATCCCTTTCCACTTTGAATTACAGTTTTCTGCTTGTGCTATGTATAAGAGTCTTAACTGTGTTGCTCTAAAATAACCCTTCAAATCGGATAATCTTAGTACGCCTTGTTCTGTTGAAAGAATCAGCTTATCCCACTTGACCCTTGCTGTCTCCCCCTCCCAGACAAAATCCTTCACCTCTATTTTAATTGCTATCTGCAACGTCTCCTCTGTTTGATAAAAAATACGCCTGACCTGTAACCTTGATAAGTGGATGGGTGATAGGAAATTCACCCTTGCGGCACTGTTCGATAGAGGGGCAGGAATTTAACAATACATGGATGGCAAAAGCCAATACACTGTTGGCTAGGCTTGCCTAGTACCTCCCTATGAACCTGTGTGTAAAACTAAAGGGACTAAAAACATTTTAACTGCTTGTATCTTACTATCCATATCCATACCTGTATAACAAAGTTTCCAGTTCCTCAGGTTTTATATTGTCTTCTGTTTTGTCTCCTCCCACATATCCCACATATGCTGCCACAGTGGAGTCATTTTTAATCCATACTCCTAAACACTTCATTGTATCATGTCCCCATAAATATGGATATTGCTGGACCAATTCCAGTTTGTGCGTGGGTACATAATTTACCACTATTGTTTTTGTTTTAGCTTCTTTAATTTTGTATCCCAAGAAGATTTGAAACTATCTTAAAATGTTCCACAGCATTGTAATGTCCCTTTCTGGTTTTGTGATGTATAAAGTAATATCATCTGCAAATAGACCCAACTTTTCCTGACTACCATACCAATTATATCCTTGAATTTTTGAGTCCCTTATTTGCCAATGGTTCTAAATATAATGCGAACAACAAAGGGGAAAGAGGACACTTATGCCTGGTTCCTCTGCTCAAGCAGAAATTATCAGAGATGAACCCATCCACTTTTAATTTTCACATCTGATCCCTGATATATACTCCTAATCAATCTTAAAATTTTATCAGGGAAAGCAGCTACTTCCATTGCCCTACCCATGAAGTCCCAGCTTGCTCTGTCAAATGCCTTCTCTGCATCAAGACCCACCAACATTAGTGGTATTTTCTTACATTCTACTTTGCTCTAGATCATCAGTGTTCTATTAATGTTATCAGATGTTTGCCTCCCCTCCATAAAACCACATTTATCCATATTTGTCAATTTTGGTATCACGTTTGTCATTTTTTAGCCATTATAAACACTTTATAATCATGATTTAGTATTGACATGGGACTGTATGAAGCTGGAGTATTACAGCTACTACCACTCTAGGATGCTGGTAGTTTTCCTCCTCTTAATATACTGTTAAACAAAACCTTCCAGATTTTTATCAGTTTTTTCCCTCCTAGCTTCCAAACATCCACAAGAATACAATCTCTTCCTGGGGACTTTCCTGTACATTGGTTATACATCATCATTTTTATCTCATCTCCTCCTATCCTAACTGTTAGTAACTGAGCCTCATCTACCTCTAATCTTGGCATATTTTATTCTTCTATAAACATTTCCATTTGTAACTTTTCTTGATTTTCATATTTCTCTGCTTTATACCAACTTTCATAAAATTTCCAAAACTTTTATAACATTTCCAGAATATTTCTAGTTCTTCTACAGGATCTTTTGTTATCTTCCGTGTGGTAGGCTCCCTATGCTTGTTGACAGCCCTTTCTTTCTGTTGCCTGAGTTGTGCTAAAAGTTTTTGTGCTCTAGAGTTATTATCAAAAACAGTTGCTTGATAGCAATCTTTCTAAACTCATGCATATTATCACGGTAATCCCTTATTTTCTGTTTAGCATTCTGCAGTTGCTCCTCTTCTTGTTCTGTGGGATTCCCCTATTTTGCAATATTTTAACATTTGTCAGTCCAGCTAAATAATTCTTGTTACTTCTTCTCCCTTTCCCTTATTTCCATCTTAGCTTTAAACTACACTTTAATTTTATTCCACTCCCTAGCTATATTTTCAGAAGAAATGTCTATCTTCTCTAATAGCTCCTGAATAATTTCCAAAACCCATTGCTTAAATTCCTTTCATTTTCAACAGATAGATGGGAAATCACCATTGTCTCATTTTTATTTTAGTTATTATTAGCACATGATCTGAAATAGTTATTTGCTTTATTTCAAGACCTTTAAGTGCACATATTCCTATGAAATGTAATTTCTATCTAACCTAGCTCAGTTTTTGTATCTTGGAGAATAATATGTAAATTCACTCCAAACTCCTGTTACTGAATTCACCTGTTCCATGCCAAACATTTTCATATTATTTTTTTTAAAAAAAATCTATCATCTTTTGTTATATTTTCCCTTCTGCCCCCCCCAGACACATTTTCACAGTTGCAAACCAAATTCCAGTCCCTACCTGTAAGTAATATTCCTTACTGAAAGCTGATTATTTCTCCCAGAATTTTTTTAAGCTCTTCTATCACCACTGGAGCTCCTCTTGCAATTAATATAAGTGCTTCTCTTTTCCTTTGTCCCAGGTATTCCACTGAATAACCATTCTGAAAACCTTTCTTTATCAAATGCACATGTTCTTTCAGGGTTCCTATTATAACCTTGAGCTTGTAAAAGTTTGAATGTCACATGGTAGATACCGTATGATCAAACATTTACAAGTTCGAAGGTTAAAATGAATGGCTCCGTGTGGCACACAATGGAAGATTTCCCTTTTCTGCACTGAAGTGTGATCTCAGAGTTGGTATATTTAAGTTGCGAGGGTGTGGAGGGTGCAGGGGAGCTTGCCCCCCTGCTCAGAGCATTTAGGTAAGTTTTTCTTTTTTTTTATTATTTATTATATATTCAATGTTTCGAACTTTGCTCATATGGTGTCGATCATATGAGGATCGAAGTTTTGAAACTTTGAGTATATAATATAGACCCGTTCCTTCGGGGGTGTCTCCTGTAGCATAGCTATTTGCACTCTACATTTTTAATATAGTTCACTGCTCTTTCTTTCTTCCTTCCTTCCTTTCTTTCTTTCTTTCTTCTTATTTTTCTGAGAAACCATTCAGATTTAAAGACATTACAGAAAGCATCATTTTCTCATAAAGTTATTGTTCCCACCTTTTATGTATAACTGTTTTTTGTTAAATGTCTAGTTCTAACTTTTATGTTAAACATGCATATATTGTTTGGCAGCTTGGTCTTTTATACAGTTGTTTCTTGCCATATCCATCTGAGCCTATGTCACATCTTGCAAAACATTCTGTTTTATTGAAAGCCCTCAAACAAAAAACAAACCTCCCCGAATACCCACCATAAAACCAATTAACTTAATAATAACACACAAAACTAACTACATCTTCAAAATTTGAAGTTTTACCTTCCTTAAAAAAGCAAAAGTTCTAAACTGATAACTACACAGACAGACTAGGGTTAACCAAAAAGAAAAGCTATTCATGCTAAGATGCATGGTACAGTCTGTGCTTTTAATAACTGCTGTCTGGTTCTGCCTTATCTTTATAGCTCTGAAAATCTGTTGTTGTATTATTTGCTGGCCAGTACTGGCAGATTTAATTGCCTAGTATGATACCTGATCTTAACAAAAAAAAGCAGGGGTGTTTAACAATTGTTCAGATTGGGTCTCGCATTAATTTCACATTAATGCACATTCTGTCGGGCATTATTGCTTATGTAATTCTCACCCATAGCAATTAGCAGGTTCTGTAGCTAGTAATTGCAAAACATTAATTCATACTTTCTTATTTTACTTTAATTTATCATCCTGGCATTCCAGAACAGAGAAACAGTATATATTTACAAAGGTGTGAAATATATTATATCTTACAAGAGGCTAAGGTGATTTTAGTAATATTTAAGTGTATTGATGAACAAATAAATGTGGAAGAGTACATCTACTTGAATGTAGCTAGTCCAATGATCCCCTTCCATTTTTAGTGTGCCCAAGATCCATAAAAACATTGAACAACCCTGATGTGATCAAGTGTAGATGCACAAGGATCTATCACTTACCCTTGTGCTAAATTTTTCAAAGATAAACTCTCTAGTATTTCACGAGGACCATGTGTGCCATGACTCCTGGGAATTTCTATGTAAGATAAATATGATATAATTCAAAGATTCTTATTCGTTCATTACAATAGATGTAAAAATATTTATATACAGTGATACTTCATCAACTGGGAGTTGAATGGTTCACTGAATTTTTATGAGAAAAGCTTTTCCAACAAGAATAGATAAATCTCTATGAGAATTTGTTGGAGACTGTATTAAAGAACAACTACCTCATGTTTAAAAAACAACTATACTTGCAGAAAAAGGGAGTCGCTATGGGGTCAGCCTGTAGGAGGTTGTTCGTTAACATTGTTATGATTCAGTGGGAGAGGAAATATTTGTATCCTTCCACATTTTTTCCATCCTGTAAGTTCTATACATGCTTTTTAGATGACATGTTTATCCTAACCCTATGGGATGGCGAAAAAGATACAATTTCTGAGTTCCTGGACTACATCAATAGTAGTACAGAGTTTCTCAAATTTACACACACATCCCATGAGAACAATATAGACCGTGTGTCTAACAAAGGATGAAGCCAGCCAGATATTTTTTGTCAACAATCCATAGAAAGCCTATGTACTCCAATAGTTTCTTGCATTTTTCCAGTTTACATCCACTCTCCCAGAAAAGAGCAGCTGTCAAAGGGCAGTTTGTTCATGCTGCCAGGATGATAACTATAGATGAAGCCTTCTAGGATGAGTATTTGGTGTTAAAGGACATGTTTAGAAAACAAGGGTACCCAATGGATTTCATAGACAACCTTATGTACAAAGTTATCAACAAATGGGAATGAAGTGTGTTTTCACCAATTTAACACAATAATCTGAATATATCTCTCAACATGGCTAACATCATAAGTCTAACAACACCTTGGATGAAATTAACATCAGTAATCAAAACCACTTTAAAAGAAGATTCATTACAACTTTCTGAGTTGTCAGTGCTCTGATTAAAAATATTTTAGGGAAAAAATTGGCCTATACTGAATAATAACCATTGCATTAAATGTGGGTGAAAAACCATATGTGCTATATAAGAGGGGTACGAACCTAAACATTTTTTGGAAAGAGGTATGGGTACCCACATTGGGAAATCAGGGAAAGAATACGATAGCATAAAAAAGTGTGGTAACTGTAGTCATTGCAAGCGTATTCTTCTGGTAATAAGGGCACAGTTCTCAACACTGTAGTCAAAATTAGGGGGTCATTCAACTGTAATACACCATGGGTGGTCTATTGTACTCTTTGCACATCATGGCCTGGCTTTTATATTAGGAAAACTGAATGCAAACTCAAGAATAGAGTTTACAAGCACATGCATATCATTAAAAAGGGAAAGGATACCAATGCATTATTTAAATGTGCAGGAGAACTCAGGTCATGATTTGAAGTTTGTGGTTATGGGACACCCTTGAATGATAGAGGGAGGTCTGTGGACCTTAATCCTTGAAAAATGTGAGTTGTACTGGCAGCTACAACTTAAAGCAGACTGTTTGCTAAATCTTAATGAACATCTATTAATAACATGCTTGTTTAAGCTAAAAGCACCTTTTAGGAAATTTTGGATTTAAAGTAGATAACTATGATTTTTTATGATATGTTTACTTCTTCTTCTTCTTCTTGCGGCTTTTCCCGGTTAGGGGTCACCACAGCAGATCACCTGCCCGCTCATGATTGGCTATATGTTTACAACGGTGAGTAAAATTTTAGGTTGTAAGTAGGAATTTTTAATTTGTTGTACGTTTTTTGATTTAATTCCTTCTAGTGGGCTGTCTCTCAAAGGAGGCTTGGTCATATGATTGAATTGTTTAAATTTAATTGGTGGGGATATGCATTTATATGGGTAATGATTCCTAATGGGTAATAATCTGAAGACGTTTTTATATAAAAAATGAAAGCACTCCTTACATTAAATTAATTGTTTTTAGCCCAAAGCGAGTCTCTTTGGTTTGGCGCTTCTTTTTCTATTACAGAACTGTGTTTTATGTAGGGATAAGAGTTTTTATTGCATAGTGTCATTAAGTGTAACAACACCTTGGATGAAATTAACATCAATAATCAAAACCACTTTAAAAGCACATTCACTATAACATTCTCGGTTGACAAGGTAGAGGTGCTAGCAGAAGAGACAAAGTGGAAGGAAAATGAGTGATGATGTGAGGAAATGGGAGAAAATGAAAATTTGATGAAGAGATGAAAAGTATAGGTGCCAGTAAGGGGTCTGTTTCAGTTGGTCGATGGACTAAATTGTTGAAACCAACATAGCTGGGACCACAGAATTGACAATTTAGTTAATCAATTACGTTTAACAACCCAAATAACACCAGCAACCAAAACAAAACAAATTTTTTCATGGGAGCAAGCTGCCCTACACTCCCCACATGGGGGACTGTACACTCCACCCCTCCTCTAATTATATATATATCAACTCTGACAGCACACTACAGTGTGGAAAAGGGCACATTCCCCAATCTCCACTGTATCACGATCTCAGTTAAAATGCTTGATGAACTAAATTGTCAATCATGTACCCTCAGCCATGTCAGTTTCAACAATTTAGTCAGTCAACCAACTGAAATAGCCCCACCAGTAAGCTGTCTGGAATAGTGAAGTTAACAGAGAAAGGCTGTGACTATTAGTGAAAGCTGTAGGAAGGGGTTTGGAAGGTAGGTAGAGAGGAAGTTTGTTAGTGAAAATGGGGGGAAGCTGGGGTTACTACTGTGGATGTGGTGCTTGAGGGGAGGATTGGTGATTGGAGTATTTGGGAAATGCAAATGGGGTGTCTTATGGCGTTATCCAGGGGTGCTGCAGGAGCAGAGGTAGTTATTGTTGAGGCTCTGTTTTAGCTCTGCTATAAAAATGTTTTTCTTGTCATTAATTTTTAGGTGATGTGGCATGGAATTCCATAGTTTGGAGGCATGATGGGAGAATAAAGAGTCACCAGCAGAATGAGCAGTACTTGTGACATTTCTAATGAAAGAATGCATGTAGTAACGTAAAGCATACAATGAATCAGTATTATTCAAAGTCCATTCAGATGTATTATATAGAGAACTTAGTGCTGTAGTGATACTAATGTCTGCCTTGTCTGCTGTAGAAGTGCACTGGTGATAACAAATAATTCAGAGATATGCAAGAGTTCTAACTCATTTGCATGACTCATGCCACAACACTTACAGCCCTTGATGGATGTGATCTGAAAACTGTAGACTCATTAAAATAACCGTGATCTAGTTTGACCCAGCATTTCTTTCTTCACTGATATCCTTAATATGAGAAACACAATTACCTTAGAGGTCTAAAAATACTACAGTATTAACAACCTAATAGCAAAACAGGACAAGCTTAGTATTCACAGAGGAGGACTACTCATTCTCCAACACTACCTACCCATCATCAGTGCAACATTTCACAGATACATACACAAGCTTCAAACAGTGCTAAATGTCATCTGCTGTTTTATTGCTGGAGCAGGCAAGAAGCTTCACCATAGCCAGGAAATCAAGCAAGCAGGCTGCCTTCCAGTTTCCCAAAGCCTTATCTTTCTCATTGACACACTTTGCAAAGTCCTTCACGTAGACCAGTGTAAATCCTAGCAGGCAGTATTGTAGCCATGGTGGGGTGATGGGGACTGCTGTTTCGGACACAAATTGTCTGAGAGCATGACTGGTATCCTTCTCCAACCACCCCACCCATTATCTTCTTCAATAGCCAGGCTAAAGTGTGCCCACTACTGTGGTTTTGAAACTAAAGAGTTTTAAGACATCTGTTTATACTTATTTAACTCCCTGAAGGATAGTGGTTTTGTAACCAAATTAATCTAGGACATCTGTTTTTCTTATTTAACATCCTGCAGGACTGCATTTCCAGAAGCATATTTGTCAGGAGCAGTAATGAGTTTTCTTTTGTACAAAGCTGCGTCACAGTTCTGCCTTATACTGCTCTTTGTATATTATCACACAGTTTAACAACCTTTTGTATTTTATTGTCTTGTGTTCTAACTCACTTCTTCATTTTTGCTGTAGTTACATCATGAAAGAAAATGGGGCCCTGTGCTTTGTTTCACCTACCTTCTAAATAAATAATATATGAAAATAAATAAAACACATTTAAATACAAAAAGCTTGGTCCCTGTATTACAAGAAACAAAGAATTCAGAAATGATGTGTTCATGTTTTTGCGTGGTAAAATGCCTTCATCTTTGAAACTATATGACAGATTGATTCTTCCTGGGTCTCACAGTTTCATAATGAGAGTACAGATAGTAAAAAACTGCCATAGTGTCAGGGCAGGATTCATTAACAGCTGCAGGAAGTGTAGCGATCGTATTGGTGTCAGGCAACACTGCCAACATGATAGCATTCTATTTGATATTGATTAAGTGGCTCTACCCAACAATGGAAAACAGCAGAATATGCTAATGAAAGCATAAAGAGCTGAAGTACATGCTAATTAACCAATCCAATATGGGGCAGCTACTCAGAAAGCTATAAAGCAATTGTGTACACTCAATGTAGGACTTCACAATTTACACCAAAACCTTTTGGAAAACAGGGACGATTACACTTAGAAAACAAAACACGTTAGGAGTTGCTGCTGCTATCATTATACTGTATGTGTAACAGGCTTTAAATCAAGCTGCTGCTGTTAGCCCTCGGGCAAGAAGAAGACAGGTGTTTAGGCCCCATTTAACTTATCAAAGACTGCATGAAACAGAAATCATTGACAGATACATGGCGGACAGGAAAGCACTGGAGGAAATATGAAAACCTCTGCTGTCCCCACCTTAGGCCATAGGGAAAACATGGAGAACCCATCCCAGAGGAAACAAAGGTATGTTTAGCAGTACGTATATTAGCTACTTGTACTTTCCAGAGACCCACAGGGGATATATTACAGATATCACAGGCTTCAGCCTCTAGAATATTACATCAGTTTTTAAATGCAATGCTAGTACATGCAAGGGAGCATATCTGTTTCCCAAGAGCACTACAAGAGAGAACAAGAATCATGCAGGAATTTTATGCAGTAGCACACTTCCCTGAGGTTTTGGGGACCATAGATTGCACACACACAGAAATAATTTGCCTCACCTGGGGAATAGGGAAGGAGGTACATTAACAGAAAAGGTTTCCACTCTAAAAGATCATCTACATTGACTGTGCAGGTAACCCAGGCAGTTTCCATGACTCACACATATGGCACACTTGTGAACTGAACACCAGATTTGTTGGGGTGAATTCCCTGGGTCTATTATCAGAACATCGAAGTTTTAAAACTTCGAATGTTCTAATATCGACCCATTTTAATCGAACGCTAAAAATAGCATAGCTGCAGAACACTGAATTCTTTCCTAGGGAAACAATTCGGTTGGCCAGTTCTGTGGCTTCACTATTTTCAGTGCTATGGTGGAGATTTATAGTTCGGGTTCAGGTAAGTGTGCAATTGTGTGGTTGTTAGGATTAGGGCATGGGTTAGGTGAATTAGGTTTAGGAGTGGGTTAAGTGAGTTAGGGTTAGGGTGCGGGTTAGGTGAGTGTGCGATAGTGATGGATAAGGTTAGGGTTTGGGTTAAGGTAAGTGGATAGATAGTAGTGTATGTATAGTTTAGTGTAGGGTTATTTGTAGGATTATAAGTGTATGTGTGTGTATTGATGTTTTTTAGGTGTGCTTGTGTTGTGTGTATGTGTTTCGGAATAGTAAATTTTTTCCCAAGGAAAAAATTTGCTGTTCTGAATGTTCGATATTATGTGGTTTAGATATTTTAGGTTCGATGAAATAGTGTTCACTATTTTCATCTTTTGATAACGTGATATAAACGCACTTCCCTCAAGGGTATCTAGTGGGGGATACAGTTTATGCACTGGAGCCCTGGCTCATGACATTAGAGATGGGTGACTGGAAATTCACCCCAGCTGTGGCACCCATCTCCTTCATGGACAGGGGTACTTGGTAAGTAATGTCTTTTGGCTTTTCCCAGTTAGGGGTCACCACAGAGGAACGCCGGTCTACTTATGATTGGCAGTAGATTTTTACAGTTCCGAAGTGCCAGCCTGATGCCCAACCTTCAACGAAGGCACACCCATTCACACAGCACATACCTGCATGTCCTCCATGGGGAGGACATGCAGACTCCACACAGAAGGCGCTCTAGTCGAGAATCAAACCGGAGAACCTCTTGCTGTGAGGTGACAACACTAACCACTGTACCACTGCAGCCGGACAGGGGTAGTCAGTACTGATCTATAAAGTATGTCCATCTAACCAAGGAAAATTGGGGCAACCTGGGATTAAGATAGTTAGGCTTATAAAGGCTCAATGGCCGCTAGCCTAGTAACCTCCTATGAACCTATGAACCTATGAGAAACCAACACAAATATAACCAAGCAAGAATACAATGATGCCCATGTTCAAACTAGGAATATCATATAATGTGTGTTTGGTTTCCTTATATCAATGTTCTAGTACCTAGACACATCAGAAGGTGCACTACAGTACGATCCAGGCACCGGTGCTGAAATACTTACTGTCTGTGCCATGTTACACAACATAATTCTCAGTATACAGCTTCAACAAGGACAGCAAGGGGCAGGACCAGAGTTTCAAAGACCACAGGTAGGGCCAGCAACAGCAGCAATGGTGGGTACAGATTAGGTGTCTGAGGGAAATCCTCCAGCTGTAAATGGTGCTGGTAGATGGAGGCGTGGACAGTATGCCCTGGCTCTTTCTGTGAAGCAAAGGTTAGCATACACAATTACTACCTAGCTCTAAGTCTAAGACCCCATGCACATACACATAGGAAAACTAATGCCTGTCAGACCAGCAAACTTTACTTAACCATGTAATGGCTGGGTTCTTATAGCATCAGACAGGAACAAACCCCAAGCACACAACTGTTACCTACAGTAATGACAAGGGTAAGCATGGAATCTGTTACAAAATAAAAAAAGTTTATATAACTGATTACTCTCTGAAATAAATATGGATATGCCTCTAAGCAAAGCCTGTTGTCTGATGTGTACAGTTATGCCAGTAATATTTCTGCTGAAAGATGTCTGCAACAGAGCTGGTATGTATTAGACGCAATAGTTTCAAGCATTTCAAATTACCACAATCCATAAAACATAGAACAGATCAATTATAATTTCATTTGCATCACTATACCAAGAAGCAAGTCTAAAGTACCTAATGCTTCCAATGCTGTAATGAAAAAACTAACTGAAATATGATGCTGTGCAACAATATAGCAGTAAGCCATTCGCAAATTAGTTGGAACAAGAAATCAACAAATTTAGCTATGCAGTACATACCATGAGATTCATTAACAAGGCATGTACATGATGTTAGCATGTTAGAATGATGAGCAGCAATGCTAATTGAGTATGCATGCTGCTCATCATGCCTATACAGATACAAGCATAATTCCATGGCCAGCAATACTTTTGTGGCCATGGAAAGTGCTTTTAAGCAGCAGCCCATAATGTAAACAAAACGGATCACATATAGGCAGTGCTCAGATGCAAGCATGCTCTGTAGCCCAAACATATTAAGACAAGTGCAGGGAGACAATACAGAATGCGGGGAATTGAAATGGGGAAATTATTACACAAAAATGTACTAAGGTAGCAATGTTCTAGAGGGGAAATGTTTAAAGAGTACTCATATTCCACAGGCAAATGTGATGAAAGTGTATAAGAAGCATTTTGAACATAAAACCTGCAAGATTGATGCAATTATAATTACAGTGAATGTCAATCCCACAGGTATGCACATAAATAATAACATATATTACCTATGAAGGATGTGGATATGGCCATAAAGCTTCATTGCAGCAAAGGGGAGTGTAGATGTAATATACGTGTTAATTAAATGACTGACTTGAGATAACAGTTTGCAAGGCTGGAAGATGTATTATGGGATGAATGCAGAGAATGCAGTCATAGCATATAAGGACATATTTATAAGGAAATAATGTATGAAGGCTGACAACACTGATGTGCCATCCATCACACCATGTAGACAGAAAAACAAAAGGACCTCGCAGCTGTAATGTCAGCTAATTCAGAAATGGACATGTTTATACAAAGAAATGACAGCGGCACCAATAGGAAAGGGTTTCATCACCTAAGAACATGTATTACTCAGGCA
Source organism: Protopterus annectens (assembly GCF_019279795.1). Taxonomy (NCBI): domain Eukaryota; kingdom Metazoa; phylum Chordata; order Ceratodontiformes; family Protopteridae; genus Protopterus; species Protopterus annectens. The sequence goes on from NC_056741.1 coordinate 1,072,703,099, forward strand.
AGTGTTGTATGTTTATGTAAATGATACATGGCAATCTAATAGCAAGTAATATGCATTAGTGACCAATGTCATGACTAAATGGGTGACATGTCAGGAGTCCAATTTTGCCATTGCCAGTTTTACAAACATGTCTGACATACTAATACTGGGCATGCGCACATACTGTCATAGGGGACAGTAACAGAAAAGTAATTTGACAGCCCCAACACAACAGAAAGTTGTAACAGAAGGCCAATCACATGCCCTGAGGGTCATCCTGCATTCCATATCGTTAGACACATTTATGGAATCACACATCTGTCAGTAAGCCATATATTGTGATAGAAACAATGGCAGTATTAAACACATGTCTCGATGATGACATGCAATACAGGGCATAGTTATCTTATGAATAGGTAATGCATATGAGCAAGGACTGACCTAAGAAACATTTGCATCACGTCATATCAGAACACATGCCTGAACAGATATGAGAGAGGAGCATAACAACCATGGGTGCCACAGACATATGCATACTGGCCACATTTTGAAGAGTACCACCATAGGCTGGACAGCAGTGCCATAATATATAAGGTGTACTGACAAACTACCTGGTATGACAATGCATGAAAAAAACTGGCCCATGAGTGCAAGCCACTATAGTCTGACAGACAGATGCCATATTCAAACCCTTGCCTATTATAGAAGGCACTCTCCAGATCCCTGCATTGACTGCACATGCCACATTAGATAGCAATGGAGTCTGAGGCAAATAATTGAGCTGAATGTGTGTATCAACACCCAAGGTTGGGATATCATATGAACAATCAGATGTAGTAGTCAGAATGCCAGAAATGCACTTCACATGTTGTTGTCCACACAACACTGAGCACAAAAATATGACTGATTTTTTGATAAGGAATCTGTTTCTGTCATGTAGGACACACACTGTTCTAGAAGAGCAAACCATTATATCTGTGTAGGAATGCTATGAATGCCAATAGCCAATGCAGGTAACACATAAGCACGCAGAGCATGACATGCCCTGAATAAACATTTCAGTGCTGTGCAGTGACAACCCATGTTCAACATAAAAATGGATAACAATAACTAGATACAGTGGTATTTATCTAACAGCAGTACATTCATATAATGTTGCCCCTGTCAGGAACTGAACTACAAGTGATACGACTCTTCTGACTAATAACACCTGGATGAACCAGAAGCACCACAGTAGACATCTTACAACTAGTATGAAAATACACCTATGCTTAACTTTTACATCATCTGTATGTGTGATAAAAAATCTCTGAGATGAAAGGAATTGCGGAGGTATGTCACAATATCAATGGACACCTTATCACTGTGGTACATGTCATCCATGCATTACAGTATGCTGCCCACCAATGATAACAGTCAATGATATTGGATGTTGAACATACGAGCATCTGACAGCAGATAATACATAAATATTTCCCAGAGAAAATGCACAGCAGTACAAATGTCAATATAAGTGTGACATATATGGCTATGTGAAAGCATTGCATCATGTTCTTTCTGCAAGGTATATGTGTGCCTGTGATTGCTAAAGTATGTCAGTTACAAACAGCATGGTATCTCATTTCTCCATGCCAGAGGATAAGACTTCCCATGTTTGTTATGTAAGGAAAGTAGCGGACAATGTCATCATTTCTCTGAATAAATGCATTGGTATGTGACAAATTGCCATTGCACATAATAAGAGGGATCAACAGCTATACATGTACAAAGCCAATGTGTATGACCACAGTATTAATAACATGACTGTACATTCACAATAACACTGGCACAATGTACTCTGAGCAGTGACGTAATGGATGAATTTCAAATAACTACCCAAAATCACAAGCTTAAGATCACTGCCTGAATTGCAAGCACTGTATGACCAAGTTGAGGTACAACTGAGACAGTGCACAATTAAATGGATGATATTACCACTGTTTATAAGCTGGATGTTTCTGCTAGCATGCCTTCAAAGTGCACAATGACATGGTACAGCTACCCATCATATATATCTTTGGAGAATAGTTTACACAGTATGAGGGTGAAGGACACATCCACAGGTGGACTCCAGCATTATACATATGTATTATCGCAATATACAATGCACACTATCAAAGTCATGCAACACAGGAGAATGTACACTCCAAATGTGACATACTGCAGGCATGTTAGCAGTATGTAATCATCATATGTACAAAATGTTATTTTCCCTGGTGATACTAAGATACGGTAGGGTCACAGAATGTCACTGTAATTCTATCCCATAATAGAAAGGATACATAAAGGTAGTTTTGTGGAGGACACTTGTATAAGACAGTAATAACTGTCACACTATTGAAGCAACAATGGAATTGAATCACCTTCCTATTGATTTACACTATCACACATCACCACATTAACATCAGCAAGAAACACAGGAGCATAATGAATACAATTGAGCCATATATCGTCTGTGAAGGGATGACATCAGCAGTGTATTTCCAAGGAGATTTATCTGGTAAAATTATTTTTACAGACAATCAAGGATTGCAAAATTTGTCAGTCCATATGTGTGTAAAACAATCATGTCTGCAATGGCAATGACACTTGCAGAAGTTAAGCACTGCTGTAGTTGAACATCCTAAGTATTGCCTAAAGATGAAGAGTTTCCTTTATGTAATACATGGAGAATCATAATCATTGCATTGCAAACAGTAATCTTAGCTACACCCTTGTGTGGGAATGAAGTTGTGGATGTGAAAGGTGGTCTTAGGGGATGGTGTAATCATCTTTGAGTTTAAAAAATGTATTCTGAGTATAGGTTGAATGAGCACATGGTCACCTACCTTTACAAAATTAGACACATAAGTACGCACAATTCTACAGTGTTGGGTATTGAACCTCCTACCTACCTAGGTTGCACAATCTAGGGGGCACTGTGTTAGTCATAAGCCTCACAGGAGAAGTCTGACTCTTATGGGAGAGATTGCACTTTTGTCAGGATGACCTCTTCAGTGTGTCTCAGAGAGAATGTTACAGTAAAGTTAGGGATAAAGGAGCTATGAAAACAGTTGAATGTATTATTCTTGGTAGAAGTGGATATACCACCAATGGATACATGCAGTCCCACACATTTAAGTCTTCCATGCTGAGTATTCAACCTCCTACTTATCTAGTTTACACAATCTAGACAGTGCTGTATAATTTGCAAGCACCATAGGAGAAGTCTGATTGTTATGGGAGAGCTTGCACTTTTGGCAGGATGACCTCATCAATGTGTTTCAGAGAGGATGTTACTGTAAAAGTATGGACAAGGGAGCTCTGTCAACAGTTAAAGGTATTATTTGAAGGGGAGGTGAATACACCACCAAGAGATACACACAGTCTCACACATATAGAGACAAACACACACCACCCACACACAAATGTTTTATGCTGGATATTGAACATCCTACCTATGTAGCTTATGCAAGCTAGAGAGCAATGTAATAGTCACAAGCACCACAGGTGAAGACACAAAATACTGATGTGAAATTGGATATTGGAATATTTATAAAAAATCAGGCTTGGAAGAGATAGTGCTGTGCATCTCAGGTTATACAACAAATGCATGTGTATGTACAGGACAATGTAACATCACCATGATTGTCACATGTAATGACATACCTTGATAATATAATGTATGTACTGTCCTTACTGTACGTTATGATACTGTGAGGGGCATTGGTATGTTTCACGTAATGGGATGACATACACATTGACTGCTGCACACCTCAGAATTATCAATCAAAAACTTCTGTGACATCATGTTTGGATTATTGCACTCTTGTATTGTGTCATATATGCATTATGTGCACTAGAAAGACAAACATGGAAGTCATGCATAGGACTGTGTACTCCAGAATGACAGTGATGGATGTTGTGAGAATAGGGTAACCAAACTGGTAACTTGGTAGAACTGCAAACATTGCTGAGTAGACACATTACTTCACAAAAATTAATATCATTCAAATTCATTCTTTGGGGAAAGTAATGCAGATATACAAAGTTTATGCAAAGGAAGACTATGATTCTTTGAGAGACAGTAATTGGATTACTGCAGATTAGATTGAAATCTTCAGCTTTTGCAATAAGGACTTAAATAGCATTCAGCATCACTCAACAGGGTCATACTATGTTATGCCAAGCTCTGTGCAAAAGATGAGGACATATAGTGAAGGCTTTTTCATGGGCTATTTCTGCCATGTGTGTTGTGTTTTCATTTATTTATTGACCAAATTAAATGTGTGAAGATGAGATGGATAGGGCAGTAGTGAAAATGGGGTTGGCAAGCAGAGGGTAGAACACAGGTAAAAGAATACAGGAATTTGCAGGAGGCTTGTGAGAGAGCATCATAGCTATCCACTTCTTCACAACATGAATTTACAATTGTGCACTCAATTTCATGACTCTGCAGAGTCAACAATGGAATAATGTTGTATGGCTAATTGTACTGATCAGTTGTGTTAAGATGACACACAGGTAAAGTGGAGAGCTATGTATGGGATATATTTGTTTGTGGACAAGCACCCTTTTTAGGGAGAGAGAGAAGAATATTTGGAAAGGTGCATAGGAATGAGAAGTTCAGGTAGGTAGGGTAGGTTAGGAAGCATCTTCAGACTTACATGACATACAAGACAGACAGGGATGGTGAGGGAGACAAAATGTTTGGGGCCACCATGATTGGGGATGGGTAGGGAATATTAGAGATGCATCCACGTCCAGCATGAAAACAGTAAGAATCTAGTTCTGTAGCTGTCATCATTGACTCCTCTAGGAGCTCACCGGATCAGTGCCAGATATAGCATCCACTTTGTAATCCTCTCCATTATATACTCCAGCAGCCCTATCAGCTCCTGCCAGGAAACAAAATCTCCACCTCTATTAGCACTGCTTACAGAGGGTAACACTGCATTGGTAGCTGGGGCAGATCTACCTGACATACTTGAAGAAGGTAGAGCAGGGGTTGTGGAGGTAACACTGACAGGTTCTGAACCTGAAATGCTGGGTGTCTGTTCTGCCATCTATGGAGGTTTGGCGGGCTGAGCCTCAATGATTGGTGTACCTCGTGTGCTGTTGATGGTTAATTTTCATGAGCAAGTTATGCAAACAGCAGATTTTTAATAAATTAAAAAAAGACAAGGGTGGGGGGAGACAAAAATAAGAGATCATTAGATACATGTCAAGAAACAGTACTTTATACTTAAAACCTTTATATTGGCATTACATAAACAACTATGATAATTTACTATTGTATACCTTTGCAACATCCATATATGATGGAAAAGTATTTATGTGTTATTAAATAAACAAATATCACTACTCTGATATAAGAAACAGCTGCCTTTATTTCACTATGATAGATTGGAATTATGCATTCTAACTTAATAATTATGATTGCCATGATACAATTCTTCCTGACAGACTGCTGTTAATATCTTATAAATAATTATCATCTTAAAAAATAAATAAACAAAGACTGCTTCTAGGTACTGAAGTCACAGAGAGCAAATCTGGTATTCTAATTGCCTAATGCAATTTGCAGCACTTATTGGGGATGGCATGTAAGTTGAGGTGAATGATGAGGTATGCCGCACAAGATGCTAGTGCTTGAGGGAAGGAAAATAATATTATGTCTTAAAATTGTACTTGATTTATACTTACAGCATGCCTCTCTGAGGTGAGATAATCTCTCCTGAAGCTCCTCACAGTTTGTAGAAATCTTCTCTGCAGCTGTCGAGAACAAAAAGAAGACAAATATATATGAAAGCATAATGTTAGGTGGTTAGAAAATTACTGACATATCACAGAGAGGTTATGAGTCATTATACTTAAAACTGGGGGCAGCATCCCAGATCCTAAATTCAACCTGCTATCTGCTAGGAGGTCCTGCTTGTACTTTTTAAAGTCACTATAGTGGCAATGACATTGTTTCCCATTGTGTGAAATGGCGGTTGCAGTAGAGACAGCCTTGGCTAAGCTATTCTAAGCTTCAGCCTTAAACTAAGACCAGGTATAAGCCCCTGCAGCAGCCCATGGCCTATGGCTGTAGTGCTTTATCAGAAAGGCCAAAAATATCCAGGACTCATCAGAATCCCACCTTTGTGCTCCATATTTGGCACTATTCTCACCATCGCCAGCCATGTCTGCAAAAGTTAAGTTTACAAACTATATCTGATCTGGTGCCTAATTCAGGTCTTGCATGCTACTGGTATTGCACAAGCATACACAGTATTGCAAACTACATTTGCACAATTGTAAGCAGATGGACCCCTTGGCAGACACATTGGCACTGCTTACAACAGATAGTACCATTTGTGATGCTCCACTCATTATCAGAGTTTCCAGTATTCAACAATGGAATGTTTACTGGTATGGCTTTAAAGTGTTGCACTTTGTAAGGTGAAAGATGGATGAAGTTTGACATATTATCAGTTTGGGGCTTACCCAATGTTAAAATAATATTGAAACATATTGGAATCGAAATCATAGGATAAAAGAGACATAAAGTATAATGTAATATGTTAACTGACATTGCCACAAGACAGCTAATTTATAGCTTAGAAATTTGACATTTATTGATATCTAAATGAATGGAGATACACTTCAAAGAGGACTATATGTATGTGGTTGTAATCCTGTGTTGGAATACATTCCTATGTAAAAGTCATTCTTACTGCAAGTACTTATGATTCACATGGATGCAGTTGAATGTGATGATCAAGGCAGGTTGGTTTAATATGAAATATATTCATTATCGTGTCTAGGTAGGTGGACATATATTATTGTATGTGTGTGTGTGTGTGTGTGTGTGTGTGTGTGTGTATATATATATATATATATATATATATATATATATATATATATATATGTGTGTGTGTGTGTGTGTGTGTGTGAAAATTTTGTCATATATATATATATATATATATATATATATATATATATATATATATATACTAAAAAGTGCATTTTCATTTTGCAAGGCTTACTGATAACATTGCTTGCAAGAAATATGTTGAACATTATCAATTTTCTTTACTGTTACAGTAATCAAATATTTCTGAGAATGTGTTTCGTACACCCTTTGTAAAAGGTATATTGGTGTTGTATTCAAACACTTAATAGCCTGTACTACTTCTGAAATGTAATTGCTCTTACACCTTGTGCCCCAGAGATAGTTCAAGAACAGGTAGGATTTTTCCCTCTCAGTACTGCCCAGAGTACTGAAGACAGCAGACTGTTGCCTGGTGTGACTGAGCTGTCATTATACCTTAAAAGGAAAAAAAAAATGGAAAATAAATACTGTGGATAATGCCAAACTGTTCTATAAACAGGATTCTAACAATGGTTCATGTGCCTTATTTTCTCTATTCATTTCAGTTACACCTTGTAGCTCAGAAGTTGACAATTGTCAGATGTGTTTACTGAAGTGCTTCTCTTTTTGCGGTGGGGCTGCACAGTGATGCCAGGCTTTTTTGAGCTATCTAAGGCAGACTAAATTAAAACTTTCACTTTTTTCCTTAAGTAGTGAACCATGTTTGCACAATGCCAAGTGGAGAGCAAATGTAACTTAAAATTGATTACGATTGAAAAGTAAATATTGTGAACTATGGCAATATATTCTGTAACCAGCATTTGAACAATGTTTCATTTGCCTTATTTCTATCCATTCACCTCACTTACACCTTGTGCCACAGAGAAATTTACCTGACAAGTGTATTTTCTGGAATAATTACTATCCAGTGCTGCCAGATGCTGAAAGCCACCAGGCATTTTTGAGATACCTATAGCAGCCTAAACTAACTTTTTAATTTTTTTCCTTAAGTAATGAACCATGTTTGCACAATGTCAAATGAAGAGCAAATAGAAAAGACTTTAGATGGGAAATATATGTTAGGGAAATTATAGACTGTGAATTAAATGCAATGTGTGGAAATGACTGGAGCAAGAAGTGCTTTCAACTGAACAGTTCTTCTTTCACACATTGTAACATCAGACTTATACTTTGTGAAGCACATTATCAGAATTATAGTTAGTGACATATTATGTTACAGTGGACAGACCAAGGACCAGATGTTATTAGCAATAGTGGCAACAGTTGAGTTTTAAAATGCACCACAATGGTATCACAAAATGTGATGGAGTATATATTCAGACAGTCCAGTATCATGTCAGCAGATTTGGACCATGCATTAGATATACTTTTATTTATAAGCTCACTGCACATGCACCTTGGTCACAAAGAAAATGAGCTGCTAGGTATATTTTCTTCCCGAAGTACTATCCAGAGTGTTGACAGCCACTGCTGCCATTCTGGCTTGCACTACCTATGGCAGCCTAAACTAAATTTTTCATCCTTTTCCTTAAGCTGCGAAAGTTATTTTCACTCTGCCAAGTGGCATGCAAATGACACAAGAAAAATATATAAAGCATTGTAGATAATGAAATTTACATTTACATGTTGGACAACATGTATTATGTTACAAGACAGAGCTGTATGGATTTGAACACTCAAACAAGGGTATTGAAAGCAGTATTTATTTCATCAAACTATCCCAGACTTGCTACAGACAAAGACATATATTAGCAAGGTGAAAAAGAGTTTAGTTGTATTAATAATGTGACTTTGTATCAAGTTACATTGAAAGTGCAACATAAACAAGTTATTTATTTATTTTACATTTATTGACTGGGAGAGTCCGATTGGATGCATATCCATTTTCAGCAGATCCCGGTGAGAAAAGCTCCACAAAATCAAAGTACAATCAATTATGCGGAGTATAGCAGCAGCAATCATAGTTAAATAGACAGTACATACACATGAAAAGTTTAAATTAGATAAATAGAAGAAAAAAGTTTGCATCTTTTACAATATTATACAGTTAGAATGAGTCAGTACATAAGCATGAAAAATTCAAAATTAAATACATAGAAGAAAAGTTAGCATCTTTTGCAATTTTATACAGCTAGAGTGAGCACAAACTTGACAGAGTAAGATTTATTGTAGTTGGTATAACAACAGAGTTGAATGTTAAAATATATACACTAAGTATTAAAGTGGATCCAAAGAAGGAGAAAAAATAAAAAAACTGTGCCTAGCAGTGCCTTAGTGCCAGTACATGTATAGAATCAAACTGATGGCCAAATACTGATGGGTTATGAAAGTTGTCCTTTCACATTTGACAGTCTATGTCTGCACTGATTGTCATATTACAAGCAGTTAGCATAGGCATTTACTCATGAGATATTAAACAAATCTGCAGTAACTACAGGTGTATCCATATCTTTTAGTCTGGTAATTCCTTGGATTATCTATCCTTTCATAATAGCAACTTTATCTCTGTTATCATGCCATATGTTATCTTTAACAATGGTTATAGTACTCCTTTTAACATGAACAACCTTTTGTACTGTTGGCCAGTAGCAGTGGTTATTTAAGATAACATTTGAATGTTGGGACTGCCATTTCTCTACAGCAGTCATTGTACTTGCACCCCTTTTTTAAGTCTGTTCTCCCAGACACAGCCTTAGTAGCATGCAAATAGGAGAGAATGTAAAAACTGATTCCTTCACCAGTCATGGTAATCAAATATACCCGAAAAGCCATTAACTAGAAACACTTTTCAGTGATGGTTCTTGCATTGCTAAGGTGTGCACATGTAATTGGGTAAGCCATTTCACCATGTTTACATTCCCTACATTTAGTGCTCATGATTTGACACTTCATTTGCACAATCATAGTGCATATAGGTGACTAATTCGTGTAGTCACGAGTGAACACAACAGATAGAAATTGTTTGTGTGCATATTGGTTGCATGCAGTCATGATCCATGCATCCTTGTAGGTGCTCATAGAGTGCATTTGTAAAGGTTTGTGCATCCTGGGCAGCGTTATCCTTTAGCGTGGGGGCTTTGAAACTTACCACCTCTGTCTTAAGTAAGGTGAAGTTTGCTTTAGAAAAGATTTTTACTGTGGTTTCCTTAGTTGGGGATGATGGTGGGGTGTGGACATCCAGAGTGATGAGTTTATGGTCTGATCTAACCAGTGACGGGTTGACTTCCAGTGTGGAACACCTGTTGCCCATGTTTGTGATGACCAGGTCCAATATGTTTTCACCTCTGGTAGGTGAGTTTACCAGCTGATCCAGGGTGTTTGAGTTGATGAATTCCAGCAAGTGCTGGGTCTGGGAGTTTGTACTCGAGTAGTTTTTCCAGTTAATGATAGGATAATTGAAATTGCCCAATATCAGGGTGTTCGGTAGGACCTCCATGTTTTCCAGAATCTCCAGAAAGGTGGAGTGGTGGTCCTGGGTCATGGAGGGTGATCTGTAGCAGGCCACAATTTGCATTGCAGATTTGCCCAATGTTAGTTGCACATGGATGATCTCAGATGTATCATGCTATGCCACTAACCTGGAGGTGTAGGTATCCTTGATGAATATGGATACACCCCCTCCTTTTGTGTTTCGGTCTGTGTTCTGTGGCTGAAACATGTGGTACGAGTTGTAGCCCAGTAGTGCTGGGGTGCTCTCTGGAGCCTTGAACCAGGTTTCAGTTACTGCATAGATGTCGACGTTCTCCATACTAAGGAGTGCTTCGAGCGCGTGCATTTTGAGATTTAAACTCCTGGCACTAAGTATTATAACCCTCAGTTTTTTGTTAATTGTGCTGTTTACAGAGGTGGGTTTGACTTTTGAGCCTTGCCTAAAAAAGGCACTATGGGGGCAGCAAGAGCCATGGCCAGTATTCGAAAGCCTAGGGGTGACAGGTGCAAGCCATCTCTTGTGAAGCAATGCAGCTTGTCAAGCATGTTGTCCCAGGCTGACAGACACTGGATCCCCTTTGAATGACACCAGAAGCTTAGCCAATTGTTGAAATTGATAATTTTTTCTTTATACTGAGGTATTATTCTTGGTGAAGGCAGGATGCTACTCAGGGTTAGGGTCATACCAGCCTGGGCCGCATGATCAGAGAGCTCCTCCATGTCTCTTTTCATGTAGTCCAGGGAGGTACGTCTCAGGTCATTCACACCAACATGAACAATGACAGAGTCATATTTGTACTTGTTCTGGAGTGACCTGAGTGCTTATGTTATGTGGCAGATTCTGGCTCCCGACAGGCATCTAACAGTAACCTTCCGCTTGTCCAGCCTAGTGAGTGGTACGTCAGTGTGCCTGACTATACAGTCACCTATTACTAGTGAGTTAGGTATGTTATTTCACCTTAAGGGCTGTAATTTTGTGTTTTATGTGTTGTCTGGTTTGTGAAGGGAGGTGCAGGTTGTTTGGGTGTCTGCTTTGGAGGTCTCTGATGCTTTTGCAGGTTTTTATTTAGAGCCTCCAAGTATGATTTTGTGTATTTATGTGTATTTGTTGCCAGTGCTGGTTTAGTAGGTCTATATGTGGCTGGAGGTGTGGTGCAAGTGTTAACCTTCTCCTCTTGACTGTCTGTTCCAGTCTTGGGTGGAGACAGCTTAGCCTCCAGTTTGGCTGTATAATTGCATCTCTCGCATATGTTAATGTTTTGTGGTAGGAGGAGAGGGTTGTCTGTGTACATGAGGCAGCTGTAACATTGCCTCAGGATACCCAGATTCACCAGCTGGACTGGAGAGTACACCTGGAATTGCCCTTTAGTCATGCCTGAATAGTAGGGTGAGCTGCTTAGTCACTTGGTTGGTGAGGGGTGAATAAAGAGTCTTGCCCTGCTGGGCAATCAAGTGTCAGGGTATATTAGTGCTTGCTATTAGGTCTGAGCAAGTGCTGGGCTGTAGGATGCCTTTTGAATGCTTAGGTTGAGAGTTAGACTAGTTTCAAGGGAAAAACTGAAGAGGAGACTAAGTGGAGCTGGGAATAATTTAACCTTAGCTAACCGGCACTGCCCGGAGCACAAAACCGTGCAAACGCATTTTTTAGCAGGGAAATGAAAGAGAGAAATTAGTCCAAAATGGTCAATAAACTATTAACTTCTGGGCTGGAACCACTCCCCCAGGGACAGATAGGCTGCTCAAAGCTCCTCTCTCACTGGTGAACAGAGAAACTTCCTTCTATCCAAGTAAGTTATGGGCAACTCAGAAACTTGTAACACAGCCCTGAATTCAGCACTAGCCTTAAAACTGGACTATACTAGCTTAGAAAGGCGGGAAACAAGGAATTTTTATATATATATTTTTTTTTTGAAAATATAAGGCAAAAACAGTAAAAATACACTTAAAACAGCTTTAAATGACTACAAACGATCAGAAAAGGCTATCACACTTTAGTGTGTAGCCTACAACAGTTAAACAAATTATTTAAACAAAAAAACGACCTTTTAAAAGTGCAGGCAGTCAAATAAGTACAATATGTGAAAAAAACAAGTTTTTGAATCACAATAAATGCTGGAAAATCGGCGTTTAGGTGGAAAACAGTTAAGTACAGCAAGAAAGTACAGAAAACTGATACTTAATCACTCCAAAGTCTCTCTTCTAAGCTAGAAGGCTTGTATCAGTTTAAGGATATCTAGTGGTTTCCAGTAGGTTAGTTACAGGAAAGATGGGAAACAAGCGCAGATGTGGTCTTTTAAACCAGAAAGTTGAAAGAGATGGACAAACTGTCCAAATGGTCAATAAACTACAATTTCTGGGCCAAGAACCAATCCTCTTGTGGTAGACAGGCTACCTAGTGCTTAACACTCCCACTGATAAGCTAGAAGGCTTTCCTCCAACTCAGAAAGGCTTGCAGGGCTCAGAAGCTTACAAACAGTCCTGGATACAGCAACTCTGTATCTGGACTAGGCTAGTTACAGGAAAGGTGGGAAACAAGCGCAAGTGTGGCTTTTAAACCAGAAAGTTGAAAGAGATGAAAAAAAACTGCCCAAACAGCCAATAGCTACAATTTCTGGGCAAAAAAACACTCCTCTTGTGGTAGATAGGCTACCTAATGCTTACCACTCTCACTGATAAGCTAGAAGGCTTCCCTCCAACACAGAAAGGCTTGTGGGGTGGGCTCAGAAGTTTACTAACAATCCTGGATACAGCAACTCTGTAATCGGACTAGGCTAGTTATAGGAAAGGCAGGAAACAGGTACAAGTGCAGCTTTCAAACCAGAAAGTTGAAAGAGATGGAAAAAAACTGCTCAAACAGCCAATAGCTACAATTTCTGGGCCAGGGACCACTACTCTTGTGGTAGATAGGCTACCTAATGCTTACCACTCCCACTGATAAGCTAGAAGGCTTCCTTCCAACATGGAAAGGCTTGGGGGCTCAGAAGCTTACAAAGAGTCCTGGATACAACAAAATCTGTACCCGGACTAGACTAGTAACAGGAAAGGCAGGAAACAAGTGCAAACACAGGCTTTTAAATCAGAAGGTTGAAAGAGATGGAAAAGCTTCCCAAACAGCCAATAAACTATAATTTCTGGGCCAGAAACCACTCCTCCTGTGATAGATAAGTTACCTAGTGTTTACCACTCCCACTGATAAGCTAGACGGCTTCTGTCCAACATAGAAGGGCTTGGAGGGCTCAGAAGCTTATTAACAGTCCTGGATACAGCAAATCTGTACCTGGACTACACTAGTTACAGGAAAGGCGGGGATCAAACGCAAATGCGGGCTTTTAAACCAGAAAGTAGAAAGAGATGGAAAAACTGCCCAAACGGCCAATGAACTACAATTTCTGGGCCAAAACCCACTCTTCCCATGGTAGATAGGCTACCTAGTGCTTACCACTCCCACTGATAAGCTAGAAGGCTTCCATCCAACACAGAAAGGCTTGGGGGGCTCAGAAGCTTACCAACAGTCCGGGATACAGCAAGTCTGTATCTGGACTAGACTAGTTACAGGAAAGGCAGGAAACAAGCTGAGAATTTTTTTTTATACAGAAAAAGAGCAGTAAATGCAATTCAAATTGCAGTGCAGGTTAGCACACGAGTGTGTAGCAATGTTAAGGCAAATACAGTTTATATAAATGCAATTAAATTAAAAAAATGACTAAAAACAAGTGCAGAAAGCAGTAAATAAGAGGGCTACTAACAAGCAGTAATAAGTGCAGAGTAAGAGCCACTGAACAGATAGCATGCAGAACAGCAACTAAGACATTTACAGTAAGAGCAGCTGAATAAAATATGTATATATTTTATTTATTTATTTAGGGAGGGAACAGAGCAGAATAAAGAGGCTACAGGGGTTGTCCTTTCCAAATGCTGTCTTTGTACACAGTAGGAGTGCCTGAAATCAGAATATGATCTCACTGCACTCAGTTAAGTGAGCAAATGAGATAGGCCCAGAAGGAGTTTCCAAATACAAATTTACAAGCGGGCAATTTCAAAGCCACCAACATTAACACTAGAACAAGAACAGGGAGTGTGGGTGGGGAACTAACTGTAGAGACACAGCCACAACTTTCAGTTGAGTTAATATTCAGTGAGAAACACAAATAAATACATTAAATGCAGAACTATATGAAAAAGAGCAGATATAAGTGTACTTAAATTCACTTATACATCCAGCTGATTTTTGGGTAGATCTTAGCCGAATGAAAGCTCAGATAATAAGCAGAAATAACCCAAAAATGTACCACTTTTATAAGGCAGGACAGAATATCAGTGATGATGTGAAACTACATTCCACTGCTATCAATGGCTACAGAGAAATTCTAACAAGAACTCTATAGAGACACAGCCACAACTTTCAGCTGAGTTAATATTCAGTGAGAAACACAAATAAATACATTAAATGCAGAACTATATGAAAACAAGCAGATAAAAATGTAGTTAAACTCACTTATACGTCCTGTTGATTTCAGGTAGATCTTAGCCAGAGCAAATATCAGATAATAAGCAGAAATAACCCAAAATGTACCAGTTATATAAGGCAGGACAGAATATCAGTGATGATGTGAAACTACCCCCACTGCTATCAATGGCTACAGAGAAATTCTAACAAGTACTCTGTACAGACACAGCCACAACTTTCAGTTGAGTTAATATTCAGTGAGAAACACAAATAAATACATTAAATGCAGAAGTATATGAAAAAAAGCAGATAAAAGTGTAATACATCCAGTTGATTTGAGGTAGATCTTAGCTAGAGCAAAGCCCAGATAATAGACAGAAATAAACAGCCACAACTTTCAGATGAGTTAATATTCAATGAGGAACACAAATAAATACATTAAATGCAGAACTATATGAAAAATAACAGATAAATGTGTACTTAAATTCACTTATACGTCCAGTTCATTTCAGATAGATCTTAGCCTGAGTAAAGCTCAGATAATAAGGAGAAATAAACCAAAATGTACCACTTATATAAGGCAGGGCAGAATATCAGTGATGAGGTGAAACTACCCCCACTGCTATCAATGGCTACACAGAAAGTCTAACAAGTACTCTGTACAGACACAGCTACAACTTTCAGATGAGTTAATATTTAGTGAGAAATACAAATAAATAAATAGATTAAATGCAGAATTATATGAAAAAGAGCAGATGAAAGTGTACTTAAATTCACTTATACGTCCAACTGATTTCAGGTAGATCTTAGCCGGAGCAAAGCTCAGACTAGCAAAACCAAGACTCACTCCTGTAAGAGAAGGAAACCAGTCTGGTGGACCCCTGCCATAAACATGCTATACAATAGAAGGAGGAAACTAGTTCAGAAAAAAAGCAAATCCCAAGAAAGTAAGACATCCCTGATCAGTATCAGTAAGAAACTAAGGTCCCTCATAAAATCATCCAAGGCTAATTTTGAAAGAAAAATAGCCAAGGATTCAAAAGATAACCACAAAATCTTCATTAGCTATGTTAAGAATCTAAGTGGCAACTCACAGATATGCACTGAACTAGTGCAGAATAGCACAAAATATACTGAATCTACTGATACTACCAACATCCTGGCAGATAGATTCAGTGCAAACTTCACCCCCCTCTCACCCCCAAAAGGGCCCACAACAATACCGGAAAAGTGTAGTGTCCTGGAAATCACAGAAGCACAGGTGAAAATAGCCCTTTCATAGGTTCATAGGTTGGTACTAGGCTATCGGCCCTAGGGCCTATAGAAGCCTAGCCATAGCAATTCCCTGGCTGTTTCTTCCCACTCTATTTACTTCCCTGGACCTCTGTCTAGTAGGGCGACTGACGTGATCCCTGGGGCGAATTTCCTTTCTCCCATCCAATCATCAAGGTTCCTTTTGAAGAGGGCCAAAGAGGTGCTCTGCTTGACATGCATGGGCAGTCTATTCCAGAGTCTGGGGAGTTAATGGGTCAGGAACCTATCCCTCCAGCATGTTTTGTTTATTGTGATGACAAGGTTTAGATCCCTGGAGCATGTGGGTTTGACATGGTCTTGTATGTTAAGCAGAGATCGCCTTGGAGTAGACGATATGCGACAGAGTATAGCTAGAGTTTTTTAAGGCGGTCAGCATAGGGCATTTGCTTTAGGCCTGTGACTCTTTTAATGAGGTATTTCTGCAGCCTTTCCACTTGTTGCAGATGTCTTGAGAGGTACATACCAAATGGGGCATTGTCTTCTATAATGGGTCTAATCAGGGATGAGTACAGTGGGACATTGACCTTCTTTTTTCTGGATGAAAAGCCCTTAGTGATGAGGTGTGCCACATAGAAGGATTTCCTGACTGTTGTGGTGATGTGGTTATTGAAGGTGAGACCACTGTCCACCTGCGTCCCTAAGTCTCTTATCACACTTTGGTGTTTAGTGTACTGCCACCTATGTGGTAATTCATGGGTACATGTTTTTTCCCAAAGGGGATAACTATACATTTCTTGGCATTGAGCTTGAGCCCATGGCTCTGGCACCAAGCATCTGTTTCTGTAAGGCCCTTTTGTAGAGTATCAACATCATTTGGGAATTCAATAATGGCTCCCAGTTTGCAGTCATCTGTGAACTTTGTTAGCCAGAGTCCCTTAGTGTTGGCCTGTACTTCAGAGAAGTAGATGCCAAACAAGAGAGGTCCCAGGACTGAACCCTGAGGTACTCCACTTGTCACTTGTCTGGAGCTGGATTTGGAGTCAGCTACTTTTACAGTGTGCATTCTGTCAGTACGCCAGTTGGCAACCCATTGAGTGATGTAGGGATTTATGCCCAGCTTGGTAAGTTTATCTATGATTCCAGAGTAGGGGATGGTGTCAAAGGCCTTGGCGTGGTCCAGATAGGCTGTGTGGACTGCCTTACCCTCATCTATGGCTCTGGAGACTAATTTGAAGAAGTCAATCAGGTTCAGGAGACAAGATCGGCCCTTCACAAACCCAAACTGGGTGGGGTCCAGTGTTTTAAGGTTGCCAATGTCTTTGTCTATAAGTTCCATGATAATACGTTTCATGGCCTTGCAGATCAGACTCATCAGACTGATGGGGTGGTAGATCCCGGGATCCAAGGTGGATCCCCCCTTGTGGAGTGGGATAACTGTAGTTGTGCGCCACTCAGTGGGCATGAAGCCTGAAGTGAGGGTATGATTAAACATGACACTTAGGTGAGGTGCCAGTTCATTTTGTAGTTCATGTAGTACACAGCCCAGGATGTCATCTGGTCCCATGAATTCTGTATTCTTAGCTTTGGAGAGTGCATTTTTTACCTGTGTGGCCATTATTACTGGAATTTGGCAATCTTCTGGTATTGAGATGGGCCATTTAGGGGGTGAAGGGGGGTGAAGTTGGCACTGAATTGATCTGCCAGGATATTGGCAATATCCCTGGGATCCGTATATTTAATGCCACTCTGTTGTAGCTCAGAGCAGATCTGAGCATTGCCATTTAGATTCTTGACATAGTTATAGAATGCCTTGTGGTTGTCTTTGGAATATTTGGCAATTTTATTTTCGTAACTAGCTTTGGAGGATTTTATGAGGGATCTCAGCTTTTTACTGAGGCTGGTAAGGGAGTTTTTTTCATCCTGGGATTTTCTTCTTTTCTGTAACAGTTTCTTCTTTTTGTTGTAAAGTTTGTTTATGGAAGGGGACCACCAGATTGGCTTCCTTTTCTTGGAGGAGCGTATCTTTGTTCTATTTGGGATGGCAAGATTCATGCATGAGTGGATGTGCTCATACAGTGCCTCAGTGTAGGACTCAGTAGTCAAACTTTCAGTTCCTGTCTACATGGGTGTCATGAAGTTTGTAACTTCTGACTTGAGTAGCAAAAGCCAAAAACACAGAGTCAATGGGGCCAGATGGTGTCCCAGGCTGCGTCTTGCACGAACTACAGAACAAACTAACCCCCCCCACCAAAACACGCTGTTCATCCTCAGCCTCTCCATAGGCTACGTGCCCATAGAATGGTGCACAGCAATGGTTATTCCACTCCACTAAGGAGGGGCCACAACTGACCCTGGTAACTATCGCCCCATAAGCCTGACTAGCCTGGTCTGCAAGGCTATGGAGCGCATCATCATGGAACTTATTAACATAGACATTGGGAACCTCCAAACACTTGACCTGACCCAGTTCCGCTTTGTTAAGGGCAGATCATGCCTACTAAACCTGGTTGACTTCTTTGAGACAATCACCAAGGCCATAGATGAGGGAAAGGTGGTTCACACAGCCTACATTTACCTTGCCAAGGCTTTCAACACCATTTCCCACTAGGGTATTACAGAAAAACTTACCAGCCTGAACATAAACTCCTACATCATGAAATGGGTTGCCAACTGGTTTACAGACAGAACTCACATGGTAAGAATAGCGGGCTACATGTCCGACTCTAAACCAGTCACAAGTGGTGTCCCATAAGGCTCGGTCCTGGGACCCCTACTGTTCGGCATATACTTCTCAGAAGTACAGGCAAACACAGGAGGACTATGGCTAACCAAGTTTGCAGATGACTGCAAACTGGGAGCCATAACTGACTCTCCAGCTGACCTGGACATCCTCCAAAAGTGCCTTACTGAGATGGACACCTGGTGTCAAAGTCATGGCCTCAAGCTAAATGTCAAAAAATGCATAGTTATCCTGTTTGGGAAAATCAAAACGCCCACGAATTACCACATAGGTGGCAGCCCCCTTAATACAGAAGTGGTAATAAGAGATCTGGGGACCCAGGTAGATAGTAATCTCTCCTTTGACAATCATATTGCCAAAGTTGTTAGGAAATCCTTCTATGTGGCCCATCTAATTACTAAAGGGTTTGCATCTAGAAATAAAGAGGTTATAGTGCCCCTCTACTCGTCATTCATCAGATCCATCATAGAGTACAATGCCCTATTTGGGATGTACCTCACAAGACACTTCCAACAGCTGGAGAGACCACAAAAGTACCTCACCAAGAGGATTACTGGCCTCAAACATATGTCCTATGCAGTCTGACTGAAAAAACTCCGGCTGTACTCAGTGGCATACCGCTTACTCAGAGGTGATCTCTGCCTGACTTACAAAGCCATGTCCAACTCAGACTTGATGGACATGCTCCACCTAATAAAATCCAAGTCACTGCAAGCCGCATGCTCTAGTGAGCTAAACCTCACCACAACAATGAATACAACATGCTGGAGGGATAGATTCCTGTGACAGAGACTCCCATGCTTTGGAACAAAATTCCAAATTACATTAGGCAGAGCCCCTCACTAACACTCTTCAAGAGAAACCTTGACGAGTGGATGGGTAACAGAAAATACACCCCTGGGATCACTTCATTGACTCTGCTTGACAGAGGATCAGTTAATTAATCAATGGGGCAGCAAAAGCCAACACACTCTGGCTAGGCTTATAAATGCCATCAGGCAGATAGCCTAGTACCTACCTATGAACCTATGAACCTATAACTGAGCTGACAGCCATCCTGTATGATCATTATATGTGTAATTATGTGTGCTTGTTTTCTGCTTCATCTCATACAGGGATATGAAACCCAAGAAGACATATGTACCCCTTAAGCCACGTGACAGTGATGCAGAAAATGAGGTAATTATCCAGGCCTTACATCATCATGGAGCTTTTCTGTTGGGGAGAGGTAAAGGTGAACAATCTGCCCGAGACAGAATATAGCAGTAGGTGATCAATGACGTTAATGCAGTTGGAGGCCATTGTAGATCCAACTCCCAGATAAGACATCTTGCAAATGACCTGATAATCTCTGCTCACTGTGAGGCCACTGCAATTACTCAGGAACAGGTGGCCCTTCTACCAAACCACCGCTAAGTGAAACTGAGGAGCTCCTGTCCACTCTCAGAGATCAAGACATCTCATCAGAGGTTTCCACCCATACCTCTCAACTGTCCAGGTTTCTGCCTCATATTTTTAGTCTGCCACTCATAAAATGTGTCATTTTCTAGCAGTCACTATGGACTGAAGTCATCAAATAATGACATGCATTGGAGTTGCAGACTTCATATCCTTCAGAAAAATGCACACGAACACAACACCTGTTATTCTAGCAAATTTCTAAGTTTATAGAGCAATATTTAAAATCTGTCCCTTTTTTGTGCCTTTGTTCCACCATTATTTTAGGCTTTGTCTAGATTTCTTGCACTCAGAGGTTGAGAGGTATGTCTACCAGAGTCCTTGATGTTGGTAGAGAATGTCATAAGATGACCTTCCAGGTATCTAGGAAGCAAATATTGCCATTGTTATACCTTTATATGCATTTATTTCAGATGTCTTATATATATATATATATATATATATATATATATATGTATATGTATGTATGTATATATACAAAAAGGAAAAGGCAACTGTTCACTAATTTTATTCATGAGAACCTTTTTAATCTGCACTTGAGAAGGGGGCTGTTCACTCTTGCTTCATTTGCATTGTGATATTTACAATTCTTTCCTTTCCATTCCTTTCATACAGGCACTTCTGAGTTACAGGCTGCTAGCCTGCCTGCACATGGTAAGGACACATTTTTATTTATAGTCAATACATTATATAAGGTAGATTCAGGTCTATATGACAGTATTTTTTTTAGATTTATAGCACCTTGTATGAAGTTTAACACACCCTAATTATAAGGAAAATATGTGATAAATTTTTGCATGGTTTTTGTTTCTCCTTCATAGGAAACAGATATCCTCTCTTACAAGTGTTTGCATTGCATTTAAAAAATGATGTAATACTCTAGAGGCTAATGCTTGTGACACCTCTAATGTATCTCCTGTAGGTCTCTGGAAAGTACCAGCATTACACACTTGGTGGTGTATTCACTTCCCCTGAGAATAATACATTTAACTGTTCTCCCAGCTCCCTTGTCCTGATTTTTACAGTGACATCCACTCTGAAACACACAAATGAGGTCATTCTAACAAAAGTTCAGTCCATCCCATAGGAGTTGGACTTCACCTGGGTGCTTGTGAGTATTACATTGCTTTGCAGATTGTACAAACTATATAGGTAAGATGTTCAATATGCAACCTTGAAAGACTTTTGCATGTGTGTGTGTGTGTGTGTGTGTGTGTGTGTGTGTGTGTGTATTTGTATGCACTCACTCATGCATGCAGGTAGGTCAGTGTGTATCACTTGGTGGTGCATCCACTTCCCATGAAAATAATACACTTAAGTGTTCTTATGGCTCCCTTATCCCTGTTTTTACAGTAACATCCTCTCTGGAAGACACTGCTGAGGTCATCTTGACAAAAGAGCAATCTACCTCCTCAGTGTCAGACGTCTCCTATGATCTTTGCGAGGATTACAGTGCTCTCTAGATTGTGTAAGCTAGATAGGTAGGAGATTCAATACCTGTTATGGAAAACGTGTGTGTGTGTGTGTGTGTGTGTGTGTGTGTGTGTGTGTGTGTGTGTGTGAATATGTAGTAGGAATATGTGATGAAGCCTACCATATACATAGAAGCAGTTTACACATCTGAAGAATAATATAAATGTGAAGGAGGTCAGCTGTGACAAGTACCAGTATATTTAGGATTTATTTATGGAGAGAAACCTTATATCTAAACAGTAACCCCAAAGAACCTGTTATGATTTAGTTTCTTCAAAATTCATGCACTTTTATTCTATGGAAACTTGCAGTATATTCATATGCACTGATCAAGTATTGCCAGGCAAAACACATTCTCACAGCTCTGTTCAATACACACACACACACACACACACACACACACACACACACACACACACACACACACACACACACACACACACCACCAGCTACTTACTGAGATAAAACTGCAATGCAACAACGGGCACAAGCTTGAATGGAGCACCAGCTGCTGAGATAAAACTAAAACAGACACCAGCTACTAATAAAACTAAAATGGAGCCCTAAGCACACTCCCTGGCAACAGCACAAGCTTGAATGGAGCACCAGCTACTGAGATAAAACTAATACAGACACCAGCTACTAATAAAACTAAAATGGAGCCCTAAGCTTACCCCTAAAATGGGCAACAGCACAAGCTTGAATGGAGCACCAGCTACTGTGATAAAACTAAAATGGACACCAGCTACTAATAAACTAAAATGGAGCCTTAAGCTTATCTCTAAAACGAACACCAGCACAAACTTGAACGGAGCACCAGCTACTGATATAAAACTAAAATGGAGCCTTAAGCTTACCCGTGAGTAAATGCCTTCCTGTGTGTGTTTGAGTCCTCTGTGGTCGCACTTTTGTGTTTAAATTTGATGCACATGCATGCTTGCGTCCTCTGGTACAGGTCTTTGCAGCTGTACAGGTGTGGGGGGCTGCTCCCTCCCCCTCGCCCTATGGTTCCAGCGCCTATGGTGGACAGTAACTTGTGCAGCTCATTTCTGGCATTCTGACTAAATCTGATTGTTCATATAGTATCCATATTTCCTGTGTTGACAAACACATTTAATTCAGTTATTTGTAACAGCCTTCATTGCTATCTGATGTGGTGCAGTCAGTACATGGCTCTGGAGAGCACCTTGTATAAGAAGCAGGGGTCTGAATCTGGTAATAACTATCTGTCAGACTACAGTGGCTTACACACACTCCTGAGCCAGCTTTTTCATGCATTTTCATACCAGGCAGGTCATCAGTACACCTTATATTGTATGATAGTGCTACACACTCTGTGTGTGTTCTTTCTTACGTGACTGATATGAGTATGTCTGTGGCACCAGTGATTGCTATGCATCTACTCTGATATCTCTTCAAGCATGTGTTCTGAAAGGACATGATGCAAATGTTTCTTACATCATTCCTTGCTCATATGCATTACCTATTCACAAGATTATTATGCTGTGTATTGCATGTCATTCTCCAGATGTGTTTAGTGCTGCCATATTTCCATCACAATATACAGCTAAATGGCAGATGTGTGAATCCATAAATGTGACTAACTGTATGGAATGCAGGTGACCATCAGGAGGTGTGATTGGTCCTCTGTTACAACACTTTCTATTGTGTTGCCACTGTTGAATTGCTGTTCTGTTACTGTCCCTGTAATTGTATGTGAGCATGCCCAGTATTAGGATGTTGGACATGTTTACATATTGGTAATGGCAAAATAGGATGTCTGACATGTCATCTGCTCAGTCTTGACATTGTTCACTTATGTATTTAGTTTATTAGATGGGCATGTATCATTTACATGAACACAGAACACTTGACTGTCTATTCCAAAGTTGTAGGTGATGAAACCCTTTCTTATTGGTGCAACTGTCATTTCTTCATAACAACATGCCCATTTCTGAGTTACCTGACATTGCAGCTACAAGGTCATTTGCTTCCTGTGTATACATGGTAAAATGAATAATACACTGGCACTGTCAATTTTCATACATCAATTCCCTTTACATAAATTCTTATATGTTATGACTGCATTCTATACATTCATCCCAAAATGTATTTTCTGTCTTTCAAACTGTAATCTCTAGTCAACCATTTGATTAACATGTATATCGCATCTTCATTTCACTTTGTTGTAATGCAGCTTTATGTCTCCACCAACATCCTTTCTCAGCATGTCCGTTATTACTTACGTGCATAACTGCAGGATTGTCATTCATACTAATTACCATTACATCAGTTTTGCAGGTTTTATGTCCAAAATGCTTCTTATACACTTTCCTTACATTTGCTTGCAGGATATGAGTACACTTTAAACCTATCCCCTTTACAATATTATTACCTTAGTATATCACATTTTTTGTATCATTTCCCCCATTTCACATCCCCTTGTTCTGTATTGTTTCCCTGCACTTGCCCTTAAATTGTGGGCTACAGAGCATGCTCATACCTGAGCACTGCCTATATGTGATCTGCTTTGTTTTAAATGTTATCTGCTACTTGCTAGCACCCTTCCATGGCCATGAATACTATTGCTGGCCATTGAAAAGTACTTGCATCTGTGTAGGTGTGCTGAGCAGCATCGATATTCACTTAGCGTTGCTGCTCATTGTGCTAACTTGCTTACATCTTTAATGAATCCCAGGGTATGTCTTATACAGTGCCATGGGCATTTTTTGTTGGCCAGTAAAGACTGATATTCTTTATTTCTGTACACTAGTACTTTAGTTTTTTTTATTGCCTTGTTCTGAAAGACAACTCTGTGCATATTTTAACCTCTATTCTGAAGTATATCTAATATTGTGAGACCAACTGTCAGTGCTGTTTTCACAATGACACAACATCTGTGCAGGTTAAGCTCAGCTCATCTACTTTTCTTTAACAGTACATGCTAAGCATTAGTTTCTTTGTGTCTTTCGGCATTTTCCTGGTTAGGGGTCGCCACAACAGAACTCCGGTCCGCTAATGATTGGCAGTTGATTTTTACATACCGGCTTGCCAGGCCTGATGCACAGCCTTCAACGAAGGTACGCCCATTCACGCATGTCTCCACATAGAAGACGCTCTAGCTGAGAATCGAACCGGACAGCATCTTACTGTGAGGCGACAACGCTACCGCAGCACCACCAAAAGATAAAAAATAAATAAATAAAGATAAAATAGAATAAATAAATAAATACAACAAATAACCAAATGAAAGGACAAAAGTCTGATGGATAGAATACATAAACTGATGCTAAGCTGCTCATCAGAATCTGTTTTATCATGATGTAAGAATATTTCCATTGTGTGTTCTACAGCGATATTCCTAGAATGTGAATTGGCCGAATCACAGTGGTGAGGAGCAGGACAATGGTGGCTGTTTTCCATAGGAAATCATTGCTAGTGTGACTTCTAACAGTGCACTGGTAGTGATTCTCCCTTTTCAGGAGATTTTCCCTTCTTTGAGTTGGTGTAAATGTGAAATTGGTATATACAAGTTTGGGACAGAGGGGCTTGCCCTCCACATTGGGAGTGCAGGGGGGCACTTGCAATTAAGTGTTTCACCCATCTATATTTTGAGGATTCCTGGTGATTCTGATCTTCTGGGTTTTGGTGTTCAACGTTTTGTACTGGAAGCATTTCTCTTATGATGTAATGAAAGCAGAAATGTTCAAATCTGCAGAATGTGCTACTAAATGGCTGATGGCTAACTGAAACCTAAATGGCACTGAATAGTGTCAGTAACTCAGCACAACACAGTGGTAACTGAAATAAGGACAATCAGCTCTGCTAGTTTCATCTGTATATCAGATTTATTTAGTTAAAGGGTGCAGTTATTATATCATTAGTTTTACCTAATGAGACAATTATGATGCTGCGGTTCAATCAGAGAAATAGAATATCATTTAATATCATTTACAGTATAATAATATGTGACAGTTTACACAATCTGATATTCATAATGTGCTATAAGCTGCTGAAACACTTAGAAAGTGTTTCTTAAAGTCACCAATGCAATGCAGACATTGTTGTCAATGTATATTCAAATTGTACTAAGTAAAATTAAGTGAAACAGTGTACATACTGATATATTTCAAAGATAACATCACAGAGTACCTACCTCACATGTGATACTTCATTTTATCTCTCGAGCAGTTACAAAACATATGCTGCTGTTTCTTTAAATAACTGTGACTTTTATAGTGTTCAGAGCACCAGTACATAAGTGTTGTGCCTTACTTTTCTATGTACTATTATACTGAGTGATATAACTCAGTTGGCTGCACAACAGCTAGTGTTTAGTTTAATTATTTCATTCTTTAGGAAATTAAATGTTTCATCTCCAGATCATGCCTTTAAACTTCATTGCTCAAGAATTTTGGACAAAAAAACAGAGGGGGAAAAAGTCCATAGACAGCGCCAACTTTTAAATAGTATCCTGTGTCTTTCGGGCTTATCCCAGTTAGGGGTCGCCTCAACAGAACTCCGGTCCGCTAATGTTTGGTAGTGGATTTTCACGTGCCGAGTTACCAGCCCTGACGCACAACCTTCAACGAAGGAACGCCCATTCATGCATGCCTCCGCACAGAAGACACTCTAGCTGAGAATCGAATGGGACAACGTCTTGCTGTGAGACGACAATGCTACAGCAGCACCACTTTAACTTAAAAAGTTAATAGAACAATAGGCTTTGCATCAACAATGCATTTTTTGAACATTAAGAAGTATGAAATGCTAATGTCTGGCATTATTGATTGTAATCCTCAGTGATTTAACAAAAAATTAAAACATGTTTGAGGGTCAAGGCTAAAATATGAGGCAAAATGAGGGAATTTTGCAAAATCAGGGACAGCTGAGAGGCATGCTTTGGCCAGTTGCTATACATTATTGGCAATCTCTATGCTTATCTAGTATTGACCAAATGAAGTTTTTGCATGACGTGTAACTTCCACTTACTCAAATACATTATCAGATGGTGCTTCTTGCTTAGTCGTAGACTGGATAAGTGACTTCTGAACCTGATTGTTCAAGCATGTTAGGTCTAGATTTTATGTGTAACTTGCTAGACTAGTACTCATTGCACACACAAACATGTTTTTAATTTTATTTACGATAAACTGCTTTTCTGCAGCTATGTATACAATCTATGATTTCCAGCTTTGGATGTTGGAAAACACGAGGTGATGCCATCTGCATCCTTACTGTTCTTTTGTCAGTGTAGACAGATGAATGACTACATTAGTTTCTTTTCTGATGTAGCTCTGCTGTGTAAACTACTAACATCAATGAGTTAACTTAAGTATTATGTACTGCTTCCTTTCAGTGCTGCAATGTTTCCTGCCTGTAAGGCTTTCAAACATCTTAATTAGTGGGAAGTGATCAAGTGTTTTTAGATTAATCATGTGCTGTAGATGCTCCTCATTCAGATGCCTGATTTAATTATTTTATCTTAGCATTTTTGCTGTGATAGAATGTAAATGGGATGTAGGAGTGTAACTGACATCTCAGTGTTATAGTTTATTAACTGTTTTGTTTTGTGTCATGTTCATCAGCATGCCTGAGTAGTAATTGTTAAGGTGAAGGAGGTCTGATTCTGAAATGAATACTTGTTATGCACTCATGCTTAATCAGTGTAAGAAACATCCATCTTGTACACATGAGGCTATGAAGTTTGTCAGGGATATTCACATTTCTTCAGGTACAAAAATACATCATCTTCCCTATTTGGAATGTGGCAATAATGTTTAAGCATTTTACTGCAGCTTTCATCTGATTGTATTTAACAGTCAATTAAATGGTCAGTAGATTTATGCTGCCTTGTATAGCTTTGAAACATCATTATTTTTAACTGGGACTGGGCATCTCAGGCCTGTTATTTTTGGTGACTTGGGACTTGTTTACATATAGACAAAGTGTACTGATTTGAATCCATTTTGTTTTTGTTCCCTATGTACTTGCTATACATTTTTTCTTCATAGGTTCATAGGTAGGTACTAGGCTATCTGCCCAAAGGCATTTATAAGCCTAGCCAGAATGTGTTGGCTTTCGCTGCCCCCTTAGATTAGTTCCCTGTGCCTCTGTCCAGCAGAGCCACTAAAGTGATCTCTGGGGTAAACTTTCTGTTTCCCATCCACTCGTCAAGGTTTCTTTTGAAGAGTGTTAACAAGGAGCTCTGCCTAATTTAGATTGGAATCTTTTTCCAAAGCATGGGAAGTCTCTGGGACAGGAATCTATCCCTCCAGCACATCCTATTTATTGTTGTGGTGAGGTTTAGTTCCCTAGAGCGTGTGGCACGAGGGGATAATGTTTTCTTTAGGTGGAGCATGTCCATCAATTCTGGGTTGGACATGACCTTGTATGTCAGGCAGAGATGACCTCTGAGTAGGCGGCATGCAACCGAGTACAGCTGGAGTTTCTTCAATCGAGCTGCATAGGGCATCTGTTTCAGGCCAGTGATCCTCTTGGTGAGGTACTTCTGTGGTCTTTCCAGCTGTTGCAGATGTCTTGTAAGGTAGAGACCAAATGGGGCATTGTACTCTATGACGGGTCTGATGAGTGATTTGTAGAGGGGCACAATGACCTCTTTTGATCTGGATGCGAACCCTTTTGTGATTAGGTGGACCACGTAGAAGGATTTTCTAACCACTTTGGCAATGCGAATATCAAAGGTAAGATTACTATCTACTTGGGTCCCCAGATCCCTTATTATGTCTTCCGTATTTAGGGGACAACCACCTATGTAGTAGTTTGTGAGTACTTTGTTTTTTCCAAAGGGGATGACTATGCACTTTTTGGCATTTAGCTTGAGACCATGATTTTGACACCAGGTATCCATCTCAGTGAGACCCTTTTGGAGGATGTCTGTGTCAGCCAGAGAGTCAATTATAGCCCCTAATTTGCAGTCGTCTGCGAACTTGGTCAGCCATAGTCCTCCTGTGCTTGCCTGTACCTCTGAGAAGTATATGCCAAACAGGAGGGGTCTTAGGACTGAGCCCTGGGGAACACCACTTGTAACCAGTTTAGACTCAGACCTAGCTCCCACAACTCTCGCCATGTGAGTTCTGTCAGTGAGCCAGTTGGTGACCCGTCTTGTGATGTAGGGATTTATGTTTAGGCTGGTGAGCTTATCTATAATACCAGAATGGGGAATGGTGTCGAAGGCCTTTGTGAGGTCTAGGTAGGCTGTGTGTACCACTTTTCCCTCATCTATAGCCTTGGTAACTGTCTCAAAGAAGTCCACCAGGTTTAGGAGGCATGATCCGCCCTTACCAAAGCTGAACTGGGTAGGGTCCAGTGTTTGGAGGTTCCCAATGTCTCTGTTAATGAGTTCCATGATGATGTGCTCCATAGCCTTGCAGACCAAGCTAGTCAGGCTTATAGGGCAATAGTTCCTGGGGTCTGTTGTGGCTCCACCTTTGTGGAGCAGAATAACCGTTGCTGTGTGCCACTCTACTGGTATGTAGCCTGTGGAGAGGCTGAGTTTGAACAGTGTGTTTAGGTGAGGGGTTAGTTCGTCTTTGAGCTTGTGTAGGATACAGTCTGGGACACTGTCTGGTCCCATTGATGCTGCGTTTTTGGCTTTGGAGAGGGCTGTTTTAACCTGAGTGTGTGTGATTTCAAGGACTCTACATTCTTCTGGTATGGTTATGGACCCTTTTTGGGATGAGAGGGGGTGAAGTTTGTGGTGATCCTGTCTACCAGGATGTTGGCGATATCGGTTGGTTCAGTATATTTTGTGCCATTCTGCACTAACTCCAAGCAGATTTGAGCATTGCCACTTAGATTCTTGATATAGCTAAAGAATGCCTTGTGGTTATCTTTGGAGTCCTTGGCAATTTTTCTTTCGAAGCTCACCTTGGATGATTTTATGAGGGATCATAATTTCTTGGTGATACTGATCAGAGATGTCTTCCCTTCTTGGGATTTTACTCTTTTTCTGTACTAGTTTCCTCCTTCTATTGTATAGCTTGTTTATGACAGGAGTCCACCAGACTGGTTTCCTTTTCTTGGAGGAGTGAGTCTTGGTTTTGCTTGGGATAGCACGATCCATGCATTCTTGTAGGTGCCTGTAGAATGCATTAGTAAAGGATTTTGCATCTTGGACAGTGTTATCCTTTAGCATGGGGACTTTGAAACTTTCAACCTTGGTCTTAAATAATGTGAAGTTTGCTTTTGAAAAGTTTTTCATGGTGGTTTCCTTGTCTGGGGGTGGGGTGGAATGTAGATATCCAAAGGGATTTGTTTATGATCAGATCTAACCAGCGGGTCCTGACTTAAAAAGACTTCATCACAGTGAATTCAACCATAGCTCCTCCCATTTAAATATTTATTATCTACCAATCACAGTTTGCCAGAACTAGACAAAGTAACTCTAGTGTTGGTATACAAGTTTTGGCAAAGAAAACGGAACAGCTAACTGTATGATCTGCTGATAGCACTAGTCCACTGCATTGCCTATGCCTAGGGAGAAGCTACAGAGGCATGAGAAAGCCTTCACTTGAAAATGTGAGTTATTGAGTAATTAACCTAAATGGACAAACATCAAACTTCAACAATGAAATAAAAAATGGAGACCAACCAACGTGTTTCATACACATTTTATTGCATAAATAAACTTAATAAGAATTAGCGCTTTTATCTTGACTTAAACAAGACTTCGTCAGAGTGAATTCAACCATAACTCCTCTCATTTAAATGTTTATTATCTTATAGGTTCATAGGTTCATAGGAAATTACTAGGCTTTTTGCCCAAGGGCCTACATAAGCCTAGCCAACAAGATTCCCTGGCTTACGCCATCCAAGAAAGTTATTTTCCTGTGCCACTGTCGAGCAGAGACACAGAAGCGATCCCCGGGGTGTATTTACTATTTCCTATCCACTCATCAAGATTTTTCTTGAAGAGTGCTAATGAAGAACTTTGCTTGACATAGATGGGTAGCCTGTTCCAGAGTATGGGAAGTCTCTGGGACAGGAATCTATCCCTCTAGCATGTCCTGTGTATTGTGGTGACAAGGTTTAGGTCCCTAGAGCATGTAACTCACAGGGATTGGGATTTCTTTAGGTGTAGCATGTCCAACAGCTCTGGGTTTGACATAGCTTTATATATTAGGCAGAGATCACCTCAGAGTAGGTGATATGCTACTGAGTAAAGCTGGAGTTTTTTGAGACAGTCAGTGTAGGGCATTTGTTTGAGGCCAATAATCCTCTTTGTGAGGTACTTCTGTGGCCTTTCCAGCTGCTGCAGATGTCTTGTGAGTTACATTCCAAAAGGGGCGTTGTACTCTATAATGGGTCTAATGAGTGTCGAGTAGAGGGGAACAATGACCTCTTTTTTCCTGGATGAGAACCCTTTTATGATGAAGCGTGCCATGTAGAAGGACTTCCTGACTACTGTGGCAATGTGACTATCAAAGGAGAGACTACTGTCCACCTGGGTCCCAAGGTCTCTTATCAGACATTTGTAAGGGGCTCTAGTGGGCTCCAGGTTAACTTTTTAGACGTGTGTCTAGAGTGGGACAAAAAAGACAAGAGATTTCATAGTAGAATCTTTAGAAAAAAGACTTTCAGCAATGGTTATCTCCACTTTCGTAGTGGGCATCCTAGGCATATAATTAATAATATCCCAAGAGGGCAATACATTAGAGCCAGTCACATGACTTCCAAGCTGAGCGACTTAAAGCTTGAGTTTCACCTCATCACATCATTATTTATGGAGAGGGGTTACGATAAAGTAATGCTGGAGCAAATTGTTGGTGAGATTTTGAGTAAACGTGATACACATTATCCACCTTTATTAAACATTAGCCCCGGTGAAGCTTTTTTGATTTCTGAGAAGGGTAACAATAGACCCGCTAATGCCAACTTGTTATGTTCACTACGCATGAGCTCCGATTGTTATCGCATCAAGAATTTGTTAAAAAAGAAATGGAGGGTAATTAGAGGGAACTCTGACATCTTTAGCGTTTTAGGTGACCAACCTTTTTTTGTGCAAAGAAATGATTTTAACATCAAAAAGATTTTAGAACATGGTGACACTAAAGTTACACAGGAAAACGTAGCCCTTACGAGGAAGAGGGGAATGCACTGTTGCAACTGTTGCAACATGTGCAGATACATTTCTGTAGGACCTTTTGTGACCGTGGCCTCTTTCGATAGAACTTTTACAGTTCCTGGTTATGTTGACTGCTGTACTTCAGGTGTTGTATATATTGCACTATGTTCGTCATGCACTGCTTATTACGTTGGCATGACAACCAGGCAATTGAAGGTTAGGATGAGAGAACATGTATATAGCATTAAAAAATGTGATGTTACTAATGCCTTATATAAACACTCTACAAAATGTCCAGCTTTCAAAAAGTTTTTGTTTTCAGTTCTTGAGGTCTGTTACAAGGATCTAAGAGATGGGGATTTTAAGAATTACTTGATGCAGAGAGAAACCAGTTGGCAGATCAGGTTACGATTGGATTGCCCCCGGGGATCAATGATTTTATTAATATTAAATGTTTTTTGAAACATCGTAAATTGAGAATTAACAAGGATAAGGGCAGTGTTTCCCTTCATTTGTTATGAAAACTACACTGGCGCTTTAAGTATAAAATTGCAACAGTCATTATTCAATTTAGGATGTGTTGGTTTTTTAATCACGTTTTAACTATTTAAGACTGGTATTGTTTTATTTTCTGTATTCTGATGAAGTCTTGTGGACGAAAGCGGATAAATAAATTTTTGATACGCTATTTTTGGAGGTCATTATTTGCTGTTCCAGCTTGGTTGATTTGGTTTATCTGGTTTTTGGCACTTTTTTGTTTCTTTGTTGCTGTTGTGCTGAACCATGGCTGAGGCGGCTGAAGACCCTTTACTCAACCTGAGTATACATCCGACACCTTCGTCAGAGGAAGGTAGTTTAAACAATTTACTGGTAACCACGTTAACTGAAATTAATAATTCCTTGAGGTTTCTTGTTACTAAAGCTAACGAGAATGCTTCTAAAGTCAAAACTTCAAGCCTGACTGATTCGTTTCAAGAATTAGATACTGTTATCGATCTTGGTAGGACTTCACGTTTTGGAAATATCTCCAATGGAAACAACCAGCGCACTACTGGTCGAGCGACGTTTGAACATCTTTTTGACCGTGCGGAGAATCCCTTTAGTGGTTTGGGTTGTTCTAAAGGAACAGAAAACACACACAAAGGCTCTGATTTCCATTCGAAGCGGGACCAGTTATTAAAACTACTAAAAAGGTACAACTCAATTGATTTAGAAAACTGTTATTTTACAAGATGTATTGAACTACGTATTGTACCGAAGGGCTTACGCTTTTTTAAGTGTCCTAATGGGGTTTCTTCTGGAGAACCATTTTTCGATACCTTGGTCTCATTTTTTAATGATGCCGGGTTACGTTTTCTACAACTGTTGATTGATAACAACTTGGTTAAAAAAAGAGCTTCTTATGAATGAAATCATTGGTATTGAAACATTTTTTAAAGAACAACTTGGTGAACAGGACTTTGGTGAGTTTTTGGATAAAGTAATTGTTGAAGTGGACCAGTATTCCTCTGACAGCATTAACAGGAAGCAATCGAAATTAGAACGCGATGTAGCTTCCTATAAGGACAATTCTGCCTTTACCAATTTTTTGGGGTCTAACAAACCTAATAAAACTTACAGAGCGCAGGGTTATAACAGCAATAATAGAACTTTATTTTCCAATGTGGTAAATTCTGGTTATACCAGGCAACGTTTGGGACCGCATGTCAACCAGCCGGGGAAAGCGGCTGTATCAGGTCCCA
The DNA here is from genome assembly GCF_019279795.1 of Protopterus annectens. NCBI lineage: Eukaryota > Metazoa > Chordata > Ceratodontiformes > Protopteridae > Protopterus > Protopterus annectens. The sequence goes on from NC_056741.1 coordinate 1,072,736,603, forward strand.
ACAATAATTATAACAACAATTTACAGGTTGGGACAACTGCTTCTGTCTCAATTATACCTGTTGAGGATCAGGTAGTTACAGTTGAAGGTGTTTCACCTTCTGTATCCAAAGAGACAAAAACAGTCAAAACTAAGACCGGCTCCACAGTTAGTGCTTCAGCGGCCTCTGTTTCCTCTTTTTTCAACCGGAGGAATCAAACCAGTACAAAGACTGTTTTGACAAGGAGTCGGACATTCTTGGGGTCTCAATCTTCAGGCGAGGAGACTTAGAGACGCCATTGGACAGTTTTAGAGTCATTAATTTAACTGATTATTCTTTTTCAGATGATGAAAATTTTGTTTTGAAAATGGGTTTGAATTTTGTTCCTAGTTCATCTGCTGATTATGTAGGGACTGTTATAGACATTAAGCAATATACGAGGAAATTAAACTTATTTTACTTATTGCATAATCTTTCAGACAGTGAAAAGTTTTTTAGTAAACCATCAAGTTATACCCCTCCATTGCAACATACTATTAGGGTGTTTGAAGAGATTTGCATGCAAGATGTTTATGAACTGTTAAACCCAGATTCTGGTCATTCCAGACCTAGGTTTTATCACAATTTGACATTTAATCAAAGGAAAGCTTTAATGAATTTAAAAGAATTGTCTAAGGTTTTTAGGTTCATGAAAAGTGATAAGGGCGGCAACATAGTTGTCATGAAACAAGATAAATATAGGGAGATGTTAAACGACATTCTTAGTAATAAGGAAGAATATGAGGTTGTTTCACTACTCAACATTCACCGTTGTTATCGTCAAATCCATTCATTATTATATGACGCACTGATGTCAGGGGATATTAGTCATGAAATGTACGAGTTTTGTGTTGTTGAACAACCCATGATAGGTGTTTTTTTTGGGATACCAAAAACACATAAGTCTTTGGTAGATCCACCTTTTAGGCCAATAGTGTCTTCCCCACATTCTGTCACTGAGGGATTGGCCCTTGTTATTGACGCTTTGTTGGGACCCATTGTCACTAAGGAACCATCTTATTTGCGTGATTCCTGGCATTTTTTAGGTCGATTTTGTTCCTTTATTTCTAATACATTATTTGATCCAAGGAAACACGTCATATTTACAATAGACGTTGTTTCCTTGTTCACCAGTATTCCTCACTTAGAAGGCATTGAAGCAGTGCGAAGTTAGTTAAGTACCATGGGAACTGATTTTCATAACGACTGTGTCTCTTTGGTTTGTAGATTTCTAGAAATTATTTTATTTAACAACTTTTTTCTATTTGATGGGGTGTACTACAGACAAAGAAGGGGAGTAGCCATGGGGTCACCTGCTGCACCGGCTTACGCTAATTTAGTTTTAACATGGTGGGAACATCAATATATTCCCTTACTGACTATTAAGTACAATATATTGTTTTACGCCCGTTTTGTAGATGATTTAATTTTTATTATGGAGGGGGATTCAGCCAAGGTGGATACCTTTATTGTTGAGGCGAATTCATTGTCTCACTATTTACAATTTGTAAGGGGCTCTAGCGGGCTCCAGGTTAATTTTTTAGATGTGTGTCTAGAGTAGGACAAAAAAGACAAGAGATTTCATAGTCGAATCTTTAGAAAAAAGACTTTCAGCAATGGTTATCTCCACTTTCGTAGTGGGCATCCTAGGCATATAATTAATAATATCCCAAGAGGGCAATACATTAGAGCCAGTCGCATGACTTCCAAGCTGAGCGACTTAAAGCTTGAGTTTCACCTCATCACATCATTATTTATGGAGAGGGGTTACGATAAAGTAATGCTGGAGCAAATTGTTGGTGAGATTTTGAGTAAACGTGATACACATTATCCACCTTTATTAAACATTAGCCCCGGTGAAGCTTTTTTGATTTCTGAGAAGGGTAACAATGGACCCGCTAATGCCAACTTGTTATGTTCACTATGTATGAGCTCCAATTGTTATCGCATCAAGAATTTGTTAAAAAAGAACTGGAGGGTAATTAGAGGGAATTCTGACATCTTTAGCGTTTTAGGTGACCAACCTTTTTTTGTACAAAGAAATGATTTTAATATTAAAAAGATTTTAGAACATAGTGACACTAAAGTTACACAGGAAAACGTAGCCCTTACGAGGAAGAGGGGAATGCACTGTTGCAACTGTTGCAACATGTGCAGATACATTTCTGTAGGACCTTTTGTGACCGTGGCCTCTTTCGATAGAACTTTTACAGTTCCTGGTTATGTTGACTGCTGTACTTCAGGTGTTGTATATATTGCACTATGTTCGTCATGCACTGCTTATTACGTTGGCATGACAACCAGGCAATTGAAGGTTAGGATGAGAGAACATGTATATAGCATTAAAAAATGTGATGTTACTAATGCCTTATATAAACACTCTACAAAATGTCCAGCTTTCAAAAAGTTTTTGTTTTCAGTTCTTGTGGTCTGTTACAAGGATCTAAGAGATGGGGATTTTAAGAATTACTTGATGCAGAGAGAAACCAGTTGGCAGATCAGGTTACGATCGGATTGCCCCCCGGGGATCAATGATTTTATTAATATTAAATGTTTTTTGAAACATCGTAAATTGAGAATTAACAAGGATAAGGGCAGTGTTTCCCTTCATTTGTTATGAAAACTACACTGGCGCTTTAAGTATAAAATTGCAACAGTCATTATTCAATTTAGGATGTGTTGTTTTTTTTAATCACGTTTTAACTATTTAAGACTGGTATTGTTTTATTTTCTGTATTCTGATGAAGTCTTGTGGACGAAAGCGGATAAATAAATTTTTGATACGCTATTTTTGGAGGTCATTACTTGCTGTTCCAGCTTGGTTGATTTGGTTTATATGACCTCTTTTTTCCTGGATGAGAACCCTTTTATGATGAAGCGTGCCATGTAGAAGGACTTCCTGACTACTGTGGCGATGTGACTATCAAAGGAGAGACTACTGTCCACCTGGGTCCCAAGGTCTCTTATCAGACATTCAGTGTCAAGTAGATTGCTGCCTATGTGGTAGTTTATGGGTACAGAGTTTTTATCAAAAGGGATGTCACTGCACTTTTTGGCATTGAGCTTGAGGCCATGGCTCTGACACCAGGCAGCTGTCTCAGCGAGGCCCTCCTGTAGGATGTCCACATCATTTGGGGACTTGACTATGGCTCCTAGTTTGCAGTCATTTGCGAACTTCATTAACAAGAGGCCTTCTGTGTTAGCCTGTACTTCAGAGAAGTAGATACCAAACAGGAGAGGTCCCAGGACTGAACCCTGTGGTACTCCACTTGTAACTGGTTTGAGGTCAGATTTGAAGTCTGCAACTTTTACAATGTGGGTTCTGTCAGTAGCTGGCAACCCATCTTGTGAAGTAGGGATTTATACCTAGTTTAGTGAGTTTAGCTATAATTCCAGAATGGGGGATGGTGTTGAAAGTCTTGGTGAGGTCAAGATAGGCTGTGTGAACCATCTTACCCTAATCTATGGCTTTGGTGACTGCCTCAAAGAAGTTGATCAGGTTCAGGAGGCATAATCTGCCTTTCACAAACCTGAACTGGGTGGGATCCAGAGTTTGGAGGTTACCAATGTCTTTGTTTAAGAGTTCCATGATGATACATTCCATGGCTTTGCAGACCAGGCTCGTCATGCTAATAGTGCAATAGTTCCCGGGATCAGTGGTGGCTCCCCCTTTGTGCAGTGGGATAACTGTTGCTGTGCGCCATTCAGTGGGCACAAAGCCTGATGTGAGGCTATTATTGAACATGGTGCTTAGGTAGGGAGCCAGTTCATTCGGAGGTTCGTGTAAAACGCAGCCTGGGATGCTGTCCGGTCCCATGGATGCTGTGTTTTTGGCTTTAGAGAGTGCAGCTTTTACCCACGTAGTTGTGATTACAGAGACTCTGCATTCTTCTTGTATAGATATGGGCCCTTTAGGGGGTGGGGGGGTAAAGTTAGCACTGAACCTATCTGCCAGGATGTTGGCAATATCAGTTGGCTCTGTAATTTTTGTGCCATTGTACTGTAACTCAGAGCAGATCTGGGTGTTGCCATCGAGATTCTTGACATAGCTTTAGAATGCTTTGTGGTTGTCCTTAGAATTAGTGGCGATTTTGTTTTCGTAGCTAGCTTTGGAGGATCTTATAAGGGATCTCAGCTTCTTACTGAGGCTGACCAGGGAGCTCCTCCTCTCGTGGGATTTTACTCTCTTTTGCAACAGTTTCTTCCTTCTGTTGTACAGTTTGTTTATGGCAAGGGACCACCAGATTGGCTTCCTTTTCTTGGAGGATAGCGTTTTGGTTCTGTTTGGGATAGCACGATCCATGCACTCGTGTAAGTGCTTATAGAGTGCATGTGTGTAGGATTCAGCAGCTGTAAATATATTGTCCATCTGTATGGGTGTCATGAAGTTCACCCCTTCTGTCTTAAGAAGCATGAAGTTGGCTGTGGAGAAATTGTTTACAGTGGTTTCCTTAATGGGGGTGGGGGCAGGATGTGGATATCAAGGTTGATTAGCTTATGGTCGGATTGGACCAACTAGGAGTTGACTTCAGGTGTGGAACACTGGTCACTCATGTTGGTAATGACTAGGTCTAGGATATTGTTGCCCCTGGTGGGGGTGTGGATAAGTTGATCCAGGGCACTGGAGTTTATGAATTCCAAAAAGCGTTGAGCTAAGGAGTTGGTACATGAGTAGTTTTCTCAGTTAATGGTGGGGTAGTTGAAGTCGCCCATTATTAGGGTGTTTGATTGAACCCTAATATTTTCCAGTACATCAAGAAAAGAGGAGTGGGAATCCTGAGGCATGGTGGGGGATCTGTAGCAAGCTACAATTTGGATTGCAGTTTTGCCCAGAGTTAGTTGCACTTGGATAACCTCAGATGCATTATGCTGACCAACTAGCCTGGAGTTGTGTATATCCTTAATGAATATGGACACACCTCCACCTTTGGTGTTTTGGTCCAGGTTACATGGCCAAAAAGTGTGGTATGAGTTATAGCCTGGTAGTGCAGGGGTGCTCTCTGGAGCCTTGAACCAGGTCTCAGTCACTGCACAGATGTCGATGTTCTCCATTTTAAGGAGTGCTTTGAGTGAGTGCATTTTGAGATTTAGACTTCTAGCATTGAGTAGCATTACCCTCAGTTTTTGCTTGCCTGTTTCTGTTACAGTTGTGAATTTGTCATTTGAACCTTGCCTAAAAAAGGCACTATAGGAGCGACAAGAGCCATAGCCCGTATCCAGAATCCCAGGGGCGACAGGTGCAAAGCTCTCTGGCAAAGCATTGTGGTCTGTCGACCATGTCATCCCAAGCAGACAGATACAGGATCCCCTTAGAATGACACCAGAAGCTTAGCCAATTGTTGAAGTCAATCATTTTGTCCTTGCACTGCGGTATCATTCTGGGCAATGGCAGAATGCTACTCAGAACTAGGGTCATACCTGCCTGGGCTACAAGATTGGAGAGTTCTTCTTTGTCTCTTTTCATGTAGTCCAGGGAGGTACATCTCAGGTCATTCACACCAACATGGACAATGACAGAGTCATATTTATACTTGTTGTGGAGGGACCTGAGTGTGTATGTTATGTGGCAGATCCTGTCACCTGACAGGCAGCTGACAGTAACCTTCTCCTTGATTAGCCTGGTGAGTGGGATATCAGTGTGCCTGACTATAGAGTCACCTATGACTAGCGTGTTGGGTATGTTGTTTTGTTTTATTGGCTGTGGTTGAGTGGCACACTACCAAGTAAAGTACACAAATTTGCATATCATAAATCCTTCAGCACATAATTTATAATTAACTAACAATGAATTTAAAAACAAATTTAAAGGTTGCTCACTAAGCAAAACATAAAATTCCCCAACAGTTCACTTAATAAATTTATAAATAAATAAATTGCATATTATTGTTGTGTGTTGTTTATTATTTAAGAACCATTTACACTACATTAGCCTTCCTCTTCAACCAGTGACAGGGAATCATTTATTCCTGGGCTAATGGAGACATTTATTCTAGCCATACTCAACAGAAACAAGACGCTCTCCTCCAAAAAAAGGAAGCCAATCTGGTGGTTCTCTGCCATTAATAAACTCTACAACAGAAGAAAGAAACTGTTGCAGAAAAAGGTGAGGTCCCAAGACTGGAATAATTCCCTTATTAGCCTCAAAATAAAGTTGAGATCTCTTATCAAAACCTCCAAAGCCAGCTATGAAGGCAGAATTACATCAGACACTAAAAGCAACCACAAAGCCTTCTACAGTTATATCAAGAATCTCCATGGCAATACCCAGATATGCTCTGAGTTACTGCACAATGGTACCTCCTATACTGAGCCAACAGATATTGCCAACATACTGGCCGACAGATTCAGTGCCAACATTATCCCTCTACCCCCCCAAGGACCAATCTCAATACTGGAAGAATGCCAGGCACCCAGCATTACTGCAGCACAGGTTAAAGCTGCATTGTCCAAGGACAAGAATACAGCTTCCATGGTCCCCAACAATATACCGGGTTTTATTCTACATGAATTATAAAGTGAATTGGCACCAGATCTGTTTGCTCTGTATATTCACAGCCTATCCTCAGACTTTGTCCCTACTGAAAGGTGCACTATTACAGTCATCCCTCTCCATAAAGGAGGAGTGACTACAGACCCTGGAAATTATTGCCCTATTAGTGTGATGAGTCTGAAATGTAAGATTATGGAGCACATCATTGTGAACCTAATTAACAAGGATATAGGGAATCTCCAAACTCTGGATCCCACGCAATTTGGTTTTGTGAAAGGTAGATCATGCCTGCTCAACCTGGCTGACTTCTTTGAGTCAGTCACCCGAGGTGTGGATGAGTGTAAGGCAGTTCATACAACCTTCCTTGATCTGGCCAAGGCCTTTGATATCATTCCTCATTCAAGAATTATCAATAAACTTACCAAAATAGGCATCAACCCCTATATCATTAGGGTGGTTGCAAACTGGCTCACAGATGGAACCCACAGTGTGAAAGTAGTGGACTGCAATTCAGACTGCCGACCAGTCATGAGTGGAGTCCCACAGGGATTGGTCCTGGGTCCTCTCCTGTTTACCATCTACTTCTCAGAAGTCCAGGCCAACACAGAGGGACTCTGGCTGACCACGTTCACAGATGACTGCAAGCTGGGAGCCATTATTAACTCCCCAAGCGATGTAGACATCCTACAGAAAGGCCTCACTGAGACTAATGACTGGTGTTGAAACCACGGCCTTATCCTTAATGCCAAAAAATGCATCATCGTCCCCTTTGGGAAAAACTCAGTTCCCACTAATTACCACATCAATGGGAGTCCACTGAACACTGAAGGTGTTATAAGAGATCTGGGGACACAGGCTGACAGCAATATCTCCTTCGGCCACCATAATGCCACTGTGTTCAGAAAGTCCTTCCATGTTGCACATCTCATTATCAAGGGTTTTGCATCCAGGAAGAAAGAGGTCATCATTTCTCTCTACTGTCCTCATTAGACCAATCATAGAGTATAATGCCCCATTTGGCATGTACCTCACTAGACACCTGCAACAGCTGGAGAGGCCACAAAAGTACCTCATAAAGAGGATCCTAGGCCTTAAACACATGTCCTACATGGGCAGACTTAAAAATCCAGCTATTATCTGTCTCATATTGTCTACTAAGAGGCGATCTTTGCTTGACTTACAAAGCCATGTCTGACCCAGCTCTGTTAGAAATGCTACATCTAAAGAAATCCCAATTCCTCCACACCACACACTCCAGAGACCTCAACCACATTACCACGATCAACAGAACATTCTGGAGGGACAGGTTTATAACCCAGAGACTGCCCACGCTCTGGAACAGACTACCCATACATGTCAATGAGAGCACCTCACTGGCCCTCTTCAAGAGAAATCTTGATGAGTGGATGGGAAACAGAAAATTCACCCTGGGGATCACTCCAGTTGCTTTACTTGATAGAGGCACTGGGAACTAATGTCGGGCGGCACGATGCCAGGGCACTTTTATGGGCTAGGCTTGTAAAGGCTCCAGGGCTATTAGCCTTGTGCACACCTATGAACCCTATGAACCTACGAACTGGTATGTGAGTTCCTTAAACTCTAAAAGAGTATCAGTCTGTCATCAACTCCATAATAATCACCCTATCAATTACAGAAATTGTCGACTTTTTAAAATTAGGACACATACCACTATGTACAATAAGGGTACTAGTACATTTATTTTTCGTAATGTCATACCTATGTTCACTTATTCTCTCTCAATTTTCTATTTGTTTTTCCCATGTAAAATGCATTACATGAACTACAGCTGGGAAGATAAACTACATGGGTGGTGTTACAGTTACACTTCACTGGGTAGGGGCTAGTCCTGTCAAAACCTTCAACCACTATGTAAGGTCCTTCATGTTTTAGTCTACAAAATTTGCAGGACCCACATTTTCTCATAAGCCCGACTATAAGTCATTTTCTTATTAACAGTTTTGCTCTCCAGTAACCTTTTAATGTTTCTCCCCTTACTAAATACAATCACCAGGGCTAAACCCAACAACCTTGTAATTTCATCAGGATATATAAGATTCCAATTATGTTTTACAGAACAAATGTATCTAAATACATCCTTGCTATATGGAATAGTAAACACTGGAGCAGACAAATCAAAAGTTATGTTGTTTCTCATTTCATTAACCTTCTCTCCTGGGTTCTTTTCATAAAGCAATTTAATCCTTAAAATAGGTACACACCAGTCATTACGAAACCAAAAAACTTCCAATTTAACATTCTTCAAAAGATTAATACGATACCCTCTCTCAATGAACATAAAAATTAAATGGTGAATCTCATTTTTGAACACAATATCATCAGAGATTAACCTTGATAGTCTCACCATTTGACCATTAACAATTGCCCTTCATTGACAGGATGGATGGCAACTACTATAGTGAAGGTACAGATTAGAAAATGTATCTTTTATATATACTCAAAGTGTAATATCCATATAACAAAATATTTTCAAGAAGGATATCCAAATAATTAATCCTATCATTATCTGCTGTATCTACCCACGGTGGTGGTGCTGTGATAGCGTTGTCGCCTCACAGTTAGACGTTGCCCATTCGATTCTCAGTTCGAGTGAATTCTGTGTGTCGACATGCGTGAATGGGCATTCCTTCATTGAAGGTTGTGCGTTAGGCCTGGCAAGCCAGCACGTGAAAATCTACTGCCAATCATTAGCGGACCGGAGTTCTGCTGTGGCAACCCCCTAACCAGGAAAAGCCGAAAGACACAATTATCTGCTGTATCTGTGAATTTCAAAAAGGTAGTCAAATTTTCCCACTGTGAGTGAAAAATTTCCCATTGTTCAACAGTACCTTTCCATAATATCCAAACATCATCCACAAACCTGTAATAACCATGCACCAATGCTAAAAACTCAGATGTTTTCCTCCCAGACACCTAAAACTATATTGGCATATAGAGGGGCTGTAAAAGTCTTACATTCAGTAAGTTTTAATTATCTTTTAATTATCTTTTTGGAATTACAAATCACAGTTTTGTAATAGCATTTTTAGTGTCAGTTGACTGTTTCTCACATTTCTGTCACAGAGCCACCAAACCGATTAATTATAGGTCTTGACTGTCAAACTTTGGTCCTACATCATACATGGGCTACCATAATCTACTGCTAAAATTCAAAGCTAATCTCAAAATCACCTTGAATGTAAATAGTTTTGATTTGTTCTCATACCTGAAAAGTGTGACCTGTTAGCTGAGGGTGAACTACTGTAAAACAGGGCCAATGTTTTCCCTATAACCCAAACAAGCAGTTCAACTTACTTCAACTCTTTCTTCAAAGTGAACTGTATTTTTAGTATTGTATTAAGTTGCAGTATTGTTCACTTTATTCTTACAGTCAAAACTTAATTTCCCAAACACTTGTTTCAGTCCTGGGCCTATGCTCTAAGTAAAGGAAAGTTGCTACATAGTGTAATAACTATAATAGATAAAATTACAGTTGTGTAAGTAAAACTTACCATAACAGTAAACTCTTGAATGGCTACTGGTGCAGTAGCCCAAGATATATGGGTTATAGCCTGCCAATGATATAACAGCCAGCCAACATCCAAAGCTTCAGGGCACCTTCCACATGCCCAAACTGTTAAGCAGCTTGAGCTGAGCTGACTAATACACAAGTTTTGGTGTGAAGCCCTTCAGAGCTTTCATGCTAGCAGAGAGAGGGAGGTTGAGTCCTGAAAGGACAATTCCCATTGTTCAACAGTACCTTTCCATAATATCCAAACATCATCCACAAACCTGTAATAATCATGCACCAATGCTAAAAACTCAGGTGTGAAAACTACTTTTTCCTCCCAGACAGCTAAAACTATGTTGGCATATAGATTAGCTGTAAAAGTCTTACATTCAGTAAGTTTTAATTTTCTTTAAATAATCTGTTTGGACTTACAAATCACAGTTTTGCGATGGCATTTTTTGTGTCAGTTGACTGTTTCTCGCATTTCTGTCACAGAACCACCAAACTTATTAATTATAGCTCCTGACTGTCAAACTTTGGTCCTGCATTTATTTATTTTTATTTATTTTATTTTGTTGACTGGGATAGTCCACCTGGATACCTGTCCATTTTCAGAGGATGCCCGGGGAGAAAAGCTGCATACATACATACAGAAAAACTGTTACATTAAACAAGTTAAAGCACTGTTACAAATACAATACATAGGCTAAAAGTCATTCATTCTGTCATATATAAATCTGATTTGTTATAGAGTAACAATTACATCATACATGGGCTTCCATAATCTACTGCTAAAATTCAAAGCTAATCTCAAAATCACCTTGAATGGAGATAGATTTGATTTGTTCTCATACCTGAAAAGTGTGACTTGTCAGCTGAGGGTCAACTACTGTAAAATAGGGCCAATGTTTTCCCTATAACCTCAACAAGCATTTCAACTTACTTCAACTCTCTCTTCAAAGCCCACTGGATTTTTAGTACTGTATTAAGTTGCAGTATTGTTCATTTTATTCATACAGTCAAGACTTAATTTCCCAAACACACTTGTTTCAGTCCTGGGCCTATGCTCTAAGTAAAGCAAACATGCTACATAGTATAATAACTATAATAGATAAATTATAATTGTTTAAGTAAAACTTACCATAACAGGTTACAGTAGTGTATGGTATATGGGTTATATCCTGCCAATGATATAACTGCGAGCCAGCTTCCAAAGCTTCAGGGCACCTTCCACATGCCCAAACTATCAAGCAGCTTGAGCTGAGCAGACTAATACACACATTTTGGTGTGAAGTCCTGCAGATCATTCTTGCCAGCAGAGATAGGGAGGCTGAGCTCTGTAAGGACAATGCTAGGAACAACAAAAATAAATGTCCACACACTGGCATAAAAAACACACCAAAAACAAGGGGTTTGGAGGGAGGGAAGGAGGGAGTGGGCAGCTACTGCAGCAGTTATCATTCAAACATCTACTGTTATTATAAGTTTTAGTTACACAACTGTACTATATTCATCATGTTGATCACTGCTGCAATAGCCTTAATTATATGGGTAAATTACCTTACCTAACTACATTTGAGAGGTGGAAGGAGAAGAGTCCAGGAGCCTCTGGAGAATGGTTCTGACAAGCTTGATCTGGACCTTGAGAAGGAATCAAGCTAAAAGTGCTTGCACTGATTCAATATCCATGTTACTATGATCTCCCTCAGCAGCGTGCCATGGTTAAATATGCATGGCATGCTGCTGAGGGGAACCATGGCCATGTACACAGGTACATTCCATGTAGGCTCTACATGGAGCCTACACAGATTTTATTGAATCCTGGGGTGCATTTTTGACAGAGAAGGAGTTTCCAGTTTGCAGTTTTCATCTACAGTCTGATCACCTGTTAGCCATTTCTGAAAATGGTAAGCCTCTTTCTGAAATAACACAGATACCAGCAAGGACATAAGTGCTTAATGCACACATTCTGTGTCTATAGACTTAAACCAGACTCCTGATAAAATATGGGCATTATTATGTCAGTGGTGTGAACAAGCCAGTAGTGATGTTAAATGTAATACAGCATTGTTTGGTATAAATATGCGTGAAAACAATTATATGTGTAAATGTATTCATTGCTCAGTATGTACAACAGTATAAATGTCAAGTTAAATGCTTTAACTGTGGAGACAAATAGCCTTGTTTTCTGTTTAACATGTCATAGAACTTTTTTACAGAAATTGTCAGTAAAGACTATGCAAGACATCTCAAAATTGTCAGATAAAGTCTAAAGTCATTTTGTAATGCCAGTTTTTACCTTTTATAGAGAATTCCAGTCATTTTTAGATCATGTTAAAAGTTTACAGGTTGTAAAGACAACTGAAATGTTTCAGACCTATTGCTCATAGTGGGATGCTTTTAATAAGAAATTATCAACTGAGCTTAATGAAAAACACATGCTAATGTTAAAGAAACATGACATATGGGTTAGGAAGTATTTGCAAGATGTTTTCAACATTTTGACTAGGGCTGGAGTTGCTATACATACTGCTATATGGATATGGGTGCGGACACTGACACTGAAGCCCTTCCACATGAGTTACAAGATGCACAACAGAAACATTTGAATACCATAGCAAAGGAAGCCGAATTACACATTAAAATAGGGGAATTATGGAAAAAGAAAAAAATGCTACAGAATGCACAGTAGTGCACACAGATGACACCTAAAAGAATTTGCATGCAGTAGTTTGTGCAAATGTGCATAATTTAAAAAATTGGTTAGGACAGAAACATGCAGATTTATGGATTAAAGAAAAAATAAATTCCAGTTCAGCTAACAAAGCTAAAGTGCACAGAAAGACATATTGAGTGTGGCCAGTTAGAAAAAAGAGTACCCATACACATTTATATTGTGTAAGGTATACCAGAAGGGACAGTCACGTTAATTCACAGAATAAAGGGTTAACAGTTAAACATTTGGCAAATTATTTTTTTGTTAGTGTACAGAATGTAAAACTTAAAGTCAATGTTGCATTTTAAAAAGTGGACAGTACAGTCAAAATTTCAGATCCCATGAATGAAAAGAGTGCATCATAAATATTAAGCCACAGGTTCAACTCCTATGTTTTACTTGTATAAAGGGAAGACAAGTAAAGTTCAAGATTAGATCAATTCATATTTTGCCAAGCACACCAGATCAGATTATAGGCCAGCTCAGCAAGCTGAATTAAAGACAATATTCTTAGTAGTAGTTTATGTAGTTATACATGCATTTTTGGAACAAGTAAAAAGGAATACCAGGTGAAATTAAGTGTATTTATGAGGAAACTGCTGATGCATTAGAGCAATGTGTTCATAAGCTAATGAGAGGGAGAGTAATAAGTGATACCGGAGATGTTTTTAAGCATAACATTTTTTCTCTTGGTACTGATGAAGATGGGTTTGAAATAGTAAGTCCAGTAGGACATGTTGAAAAAGTAGAAAAAGGTGGGGGGATGAGAAAAGGGATGCACTGAGAGTGGCATCAGCCCCTCCAGCTACGGGAAGCCCTGATGACGGACAAATTGCACATTTTTTCTGTAGAAAACTGGGACATATCAAGAAAGACTGATTATACTACAGGAAAGGGAAAAATAGGCAGATTCAGGAAGTAGCACTTGCAAGAGACTCAGAAAAAAAGAAACAAGTCAAAAAAGAAAAGCAAAAGGAAAAGTTGCAGGATGATAACATAGAGTGTCAAAAGTTTCATAATAAGGCAAGAGGGAATACTAAGTTGCAGCAATATGATGGTGAAGGCAGTGTAAGAAATGAAAGTGAACTGAGTGTTAACCAACAGTGCAGTTAGCCTAGTACAGAGTAAAGGAAACAGGGTGATGCCTCTGACAGATGAACAAAGAGATATTTGGAATACCATAAAATAAGAATTTCAGACCTTATGGGCAGAGACAAAAACAGACTGTGGAAAGTTAAAAGTTCCAATTACAGTGGGAGGTGCAAGGGATTACATTAACTTTGAAAATCAACAGCATGTCATAACTAGATTACCTCAGGGTTTTCAGAACAGTCCTGTCATTTTTCATCAGATAGTATGGACATTCTTAATGAGTAAAGATGACACGGTTATTCATTACAGTCAGAGACTGTAAAAGAACATGTCACAGCTAAGAAAAGTTCTGAGACAGCTGTAAGAGGCAGGGTTCAAAGTAAACAAAGACAGAATACAGTTCTTGCCACAAGAAGTAAAATGTCTAGGAACCATTATCAGACTGACAGGGAGGAATCCTTGTCAGGAAAGGGTGAGGGGCATTCTGCAATTGCCAAAGTCTTTGACAATTTTGGATTTGCATAAGGCAGATCAAAAAAAAAGAGTTGACTCTACAATGGAGTGGCACAGAGGAAAAGACATAAAATATTAAAGCAGAATTTGGCACAGGCAATGGAGCTGATAACTGTCGCCAGTAAATTACCTTTTGTTTTGCAAGCTGCAGCAGGGAAGTGCACACTCTCAGTGGTGTTATTACAGTCTTGGCCACAAGAGGCATATCAGGGAATGGACCCTAAGTTAAGACAGGTTACTTTTTGTAGCAGGAGAATGACTCCTATAGGAAAAGGCTATCATCCTTGCATTAAACAGTTTTTGGCCATTTACTGGGGACTAAAACAGACATAATACTTGACAATGTTCTTGGGTATTATAGTTCAAACACTGAATTTGACAATCCAGACTTGATAAATAACAGTGAGATAAACAAAATCACTGAAGGGGTTAGTCAGATATTCCTGTTGAATGTACATGTTTCTGGAAGGATGGGAAGATTTACACTGTGTTTGCAATTTTTGACATTGCAAAAGGGAGACAAACCAATTATAGTTAAGTTACTAGGATACATGTCAGCACAAAGGTCTAAGCTAGAAGCTGTACAATATGTTTTGCAGCATTTACATCCAGTAAATATTTACAGTGACAATGCTTATGTAGTACATTATCTGAGACTACATGGAACAGTGACTTGTGATTGGTTAAATGGGTTATTTTCAGAATGGTGAAAAACCACAGTTTTAATTCCTATAGTAGGCATCATTTTGTTGATCATAATAATGTGCACATGTGTTAAACTTTCTATTAAACAGTATGTCAATCAGGTAACTATTGTATCTAATGTAGGTGGTAAAGAAAATAACATAACCAATGGGGGTATGGTTTTTCTGTAAGATTCAAAGTTTGATTTATTGAAAACATTTTTGGTTTTCAAAATAAAAAGGGGGAATTGATATAGTTATAAAACTTGATTCCCTCATAGTAATAATATGTATTTGATAGAAAAAATATAATTTGGTAGAACTGTTTTTCCTTCACAGTAACAGAGGTTTGGTAATCATAGTAACAGTATGATATTTTTAAAAATAGCATGTGACATAGCATCTGCAAGTGCAGAAAAGAAATTTGCATTGGCTTAACAGAATGTGCTTGCATGGAACAAAAAGTATTATACTTCTGAATGTTTTTGTAACAAATGGCATTAACAACAGAGGCTTGTTAAAATATCATAAACAGGTGAATGTATACAGATATTCAAGAGAATGAACTTGCTAAAGGGAAATGGTTAACACAGCAGAGAAAAGTTACAAATTTTCCTATCAATGAAAGAACATTTCAGCATGCTGGAAACTGTTTTTCTCTGGATGAGCATGGCTAACAGCAGAAGAAGTTACAGACTATCCTATCAATGAAAGAACATTTCTGAAAGAACATTTCAGCCTACTGAAGAAACTGATTTTCTCTTTACTGAGATAAGGATGCAGACAAAGAAGGCAAATAATGTTTGCATCAAGAACAAAGTTTTGAAACTATAAGAGTGGTTGTAAAAGACTTTTGGTGGACATTTTCTGTAATCTAAGACAGCTGAGGTAGTGCAGTGTATCTGACAGTCATCTGTGTTATAAAGAAAATGTTTATAATCTCACAGAAGTGCTTGGTTGGCTTTTTTCAATAAATCTGTCAGCAGTTATGAATATACAGTTGTACAGTTTATCTGTGTAATCTGCTGTTATTTCAATGTAACAAGTGTGCCTACTGAATATCATGCATTCTGGCATGTGTGACTCCCTGAACCATGTGGGCAACTCCTTAGACAGGATGAATGACACATTGGATTGGGCAGTGTCTGTGATGGAATGTCTGTTGGGGGAGGGTGAGCATCCATGTGGCTGGAAAGCCACTCCATCTTCTGGAGTTAGTAGATGTGACTGTGCAAGATCCCACTCCCACAGTGACACTACATCCTTTGCTGCATTAGTGATTGCAGTGTCCACACCCAGGCATGGTAGGCCAAGGGGTCATGTTCTGGATGTAGTCCTGATGAGAATTCATCCAGCAGACATCACTCATGTTCTGTTAGAACACCCACTTCTAGTGAGGGCCATGGAAGTACCAGTGCAAATCATGGCAAAGGTGGTTCTCATGGTTGGGGGTGATGGTGCTGATCTGGGCAGTCTGCCATGCCTGGCTCACACCTGTCCAAGATGCAAAGATATAGTGCTTGCCCACTGCTTGATTGTGTTCAGACACACACACACACACACACACACACACACACACACACACACACACACACACACACACACACACACACACACACACACACACGCACACACACACACACACACACACACACACACACACACACACACACACACACACACACACACACACACACACACACACACACACACACACACACACACAAAATAAAACATTCACTTGCCCATAACACTTTATAGACATGTAAACTATCTAAACAGTACTGTTTTGTGCTATACATCTTTTCTTACTGGTTCAGAACACTGTATACTCTGAGAGATACATTGTTTCTTAGTTGCACACACTCACTTCTTTGGTGTCACCCTTACCCTCCTTCACTCCCCCACCCTGTCCTAATGATGATGGCTGTGCCTTGCCCTCTGCACATGTCTATGTTGCATATAAGTCTGATGCACACAGTTGATAGCTGATGCTTGCTTATTCACAAGAATGGATTTATCAATATGTATTACATAGCTAAAGTTGTTGATTTCTTGTTCCTACTAATTTGCAAATGGCTTACTGTTATATTGTTGTTCAGCATCATATTTTATACTTAGTATTGTCATTACAGCATTGGAAGTGTTAGGTACTTCAGTCTTGCTTCTGGGTATAGTCATGCAAATGAAAGTATAATTGACCTGTTTCATGTTTTATGGATGGTAGTCAGTTGAAATGCTTGATGCAAACTATTGCTTCTAACACATATCTGTTCTGTTGCAAACATCTTACAGATGAGCTATTACTGACATAACTGTACACATCAGACAAAAGGCTCTGATTAGAGGCACATACATATTTCCTTAGGAGAGTAATCAGTTATATAATGTTTTTTTAACAGGTTCCACACTTACCTTTGTCATTACCAAAGGTAATAATTAAGTGCCTGTGGGTTGTCCCTGTCTAATGCTATCAGAACACAACCATTACATGGTTAAGTAAATGTTGTACTGCCTGACAGGCATCAATTTTCCTATGGGTATGTGGATGGGATCTTAGACTTTGAGCTAGGTAGTGATTGTGACTGATATCCTTTGCCTCTTAGCCAGTATCAGGGATAATGTGCATGCCTCTGTCTGCCAGTACCATCTGCAGCTGGTGGTTCTCCCTCACACTACTCATCTGTACCTGCTGCTGCTGGCCCTGCCTGTGGTCCTTGAAACTGTGGTGCTACTCCTTGCTGTCCTTGTTGAAGCTGTTTCCTGAGAATGATATTGTGTAACATGGCACATACAGTAAGTATTTCAGCACATGTGCCTGGATCATACTGCAGTACACCTCCTGATATGTCTAGACAGTGGAACCTTGATTTAAGCAGACCACACATTCTATAATATTCCTGGTTTGAGCATGGAGCTCATTGTATCCTTGCTCAGTGGGGTTGTGTGGGTTTCTCATGAATGTCTTGATCCAGGGCAAGAGTACATAACCTGCATTCTCCACTAGATGACCTAGAGGAATGTCAGCCTTAGCAAACCTGGAGTACAGGCCACACATGTGCCATATATGAGTTATAGAAAATGACTGGGTGACCTGCACAGACATTGTAGATGATCCCTTGGGTATTACAGACAATGTAACTGCTTATAAAGAGGAAACATTTTCTGTTGATGTGCCTCCTTCCCTGTTCACTTGGTGGGACTTTTGTTTCTATGTGTGTGCTATCTATGGCCCCAATACTTCAGGGAAGTCTGCTACTGCATAGAATTCTTGCATGGTTTTTGCTTTCTCCTGTGGTGTTCATGGGAAACAGATATGCTCTCTTACATGTTTTTGCATTGCAGTTAAAAACTGATGTAATACTCTAGAGGCTGATGTTTGTGACACCTCTAAAGTACCAGCATGGAAGACTTTGTGTGTGTGTGTGTGTGTGTGTGTGTGTGTGTGTGTGTGTGTGTGTGTGTGTGTGTGTGTGTGTGTGTGTGTGTGTGTGTGAGAGAGAGAGAGAGAGAGAGAGAGAGAGACTGTGTATATCACTATGTGGTGTATCCACTTCCCCTGAAAATAATACATTTAACTGTTCTCACAGCTCCCTTGTCCCTATTTTTACAGTAACATCCTCTCTGGAACAAACTGGTCTGGTCTTCCTGACAAAAGAGCAATCTATCTCCTCATTGTCAGACTTCTCCTATGATGTTTGTGAGGATTACAGTGCTCTCTAGATTGTGTAAGCTGGGTAGGCATGAGATTCAATACCTGTTATAAAAATGTGTGTGTGTGTGTGTGTGTGTGTGTGTGTGTATGTGTAATCCCTGTTGCTGTCTCCAGTTTCCCTACAGAGGATGCATTTAAATGTGTACACAGCTCCCTTATAAGAACTTTTACTGATACATCCTCACTGATGAGGTCATTCTGACAAAAGTGCAATCTCTCCCCTAAGAGGCAGACTTCTCTTGTGGTGCTTGTGACCAATATAGTGCTTTCTAGACTGTGTAAGCTAGATAGGTAGGAGATTAAATACCCAGCATGAAAAACCTGTAAGTATATGCTTAATGCCTGTTGCTGTTTACATTTCTCCTGCAGATAATTCATTTAAATATGTACACAGCTTCCTTCTAACAACTTTTTTGGAAACATCCTGCATGAAACAAGCTGAGGTCCTCCAGACAAAAGTGCAATTTCCACCATGACTGTCAGACTTCTCCTGTTGCACTTGTGACTAATACAATGCTTTCTAGATTATGCAGCCTAGATAGGTAGGCTGTTCAATACCCAACATGGTTGAATTGTATGCATGTATGTGTGTGTCTGAGGTTGTTTCAATCTATACTCTGAATATATTTTTTAAACTCAAAGGTGACTACAGCATCCCCTAAGGCCACTGTTCACATCCACAACTTCATTACTACACAAGTGTGTTGCTATGCATACTGTTTGTAATGTACTGTTTACAATTTTCTATGCATTATGTAAAGGAAACTTTGCTTCTTTAGGCAATGCTATATCTGGAAATTTGTACATTAATGCTTGCAATAACAGTGCAACTGGGTTGAAAGATAGCCATTTGATGTTTTTAGAGAAAGAAGTGATGCAAACATTTAAGTGGGGTGGTGGGAGAACATTTCCATTCTTCAAATGGCAGTTTTTTTGTGTGGCATCAATAAGAGCACACAATTACAACCTTATATTGTCTGCCTGCACCCCTGGTTCAACACACTGATGAGAACATTATTTTTAAAGTGAACTGAAGCTATTTGAATGTCAGATGCCTCCTGTGGTGCCTGCATGTCTAACACCATTCCCAACAATAGGTAAATAGCTAGGTAGGATGTTTGGCTACAGCAGTGCTTAACTTTCACAAGTGTGACTGCCAATGGAGTCATGATTATTTTACACACATATGCACTGGCAACATTTATAAACCCCTATTGGCTGAAAACCTAATTTTAGCAGATACATTTCCTTGGCAGTACACTGTTGATGTCATTCCTTTATAGATGCTATGTGTTTCAGTTCTATTTATTATTCTCCTGCAATGCTGGTTGCTGATGTGCTGTATAGATGGTGTAAGTGGATAGGCAGGTGTTTCGATTCCATCACTGCTTCAATAGTGTTACAGTTATTACTGTCATATACCATTGACCACCTCATAACCACATTTATACATCCTTCTAATTATGGGATATAATTACAGTGGCATTCTGTGACACTAGCAAATCTTAAGTATCACCAGGGAAAATAACATTTTTCACACAATGATTACATACTGCTAACATAACTGCAGTATGTCACATTTGGACTGTGCATTTTCCTGTGTTCTGTGACTTTGATAGTGTGCTTTGTACATTTTGTAACTAAATATGTAGGATGCTTGAGTCTGGCTGTGGGTGTGTCCTCAATCTCATGTGTATACTATTCTGCAAAGACATATATAATGTGTAGCTGTATAGTGTTATTGTGCACTTCATATATGTTTTAGCATAAACATCCAGCTTATAAACTGTGGTGATGTCATCCATTTAACTATGCACTGTCTCACTTGTACCTCAAGATGGTTGTGTGGCACTTGCAATTCAGGCAGATGCTGTGTTCAACATCCAGATTCATTGCCTGTTAGCATTGTTGGGCCCTGTACTGTGATGTATGACTAACATGTAACATGGTGATAATGTGCCAATGGACACAATATCACAGTTGTACATCACTGACATGTACCACAGTGATAATGTGTCTACTAACATTGTGACAGACCTCCAAGCTCCCTTTCATCTTAAGGATTGTTTACCACACATACAGATGATGTAATAGGTTCATAGGTGTGTACTAGACTAATGGCCCTGGAGCCTTTACAAGCCTAGCTCATTGGATTACCCTGGCATCATTCAGGCCAACCTTAGTTCTCACTGCCTCTGTCAAGTAGAGCCACTGGAGTGATCCCTATGGTGATTTTTTATTTCCCATCCACTCATCAAGACTTCTCTTGAAGAGGGCCAGTGAGGTGCTCTGCTTGACATGCATGGGAAGTCTATTCCATAACATGGGCACTCTCTGGGTTATGAACCTGTCCCTCCAGCACATTCTGATGATTGTGGTAATGAGGTTGAGGTCTCTGGAGTGTGTGGTGTGGATGGATTGGGATTTCTTCAGATGTAGCATTTCTAACAGAGTTGGGTCAGACATGGATTTGTAACTCAAGCAAATATCGTCTCTAAGTAGGCGATATGAGACAGAGAATAGTTGAAGTTTTTTGAGTTTGTCCATATAGGACAAGTGTTTAAGGCCTAGGATCCACTTTATGAGGTACTTTTGTGGCCTCTCCAGTTGTTGCAGGTGTCGAGTGAGGAACATGCCAAATGGGGCATTGTACTCGATGACTGGCCTAATGAGGAAAGAGTAGAGGGCGACAATGACCTCTTTCTTCCTGGATGCAAAACCCTTAGTAATGAGGTGTGCCACATAGAAGGACTTTCTGACCACAGTGGCAATGTGGTAGTCAAAACAGAGGTTGCCATCAACCTGAGTTCCCAGATCTTTTATTTATTTATTTATTTATTTTACATTTGTTGACCGGGAATGTCTGACTGAGCCAAATACCTTTTTCAGCAGAGACCCGGGGAGAAAAGCTCCAGTAAATAGATATAACATTTTGTCATTATTAACAGGTATTATACAGGTGGAATAAGGCAATCAGCTAGCAGGCTACAAGAGAATTTTTGAGAATATACAGATTACATTTTGTCATAAATACAAGTATAATATATAGAATAATGTAAAAAAACAAAAAAACAGGTAGATAATAGTCAGAGCACTTTTTTGAAAGTAGTAGTTAGAACAGAAGAGCAACATAGGAGTAGAATGTTACATTTACAATTAAAACAATCAGGATGGAATAAAAGTTTCAGAGAGAGGGGGAAAAGCTATTGATTAGTGGAGGGAAATAGAGGGTTTTCAAGGTGGGTTTGAGCATTGGCAGATCCATTTCCTGTTGAAATATTCTTTTAGAGTTAGTTTAAATTGTTTGGGATGTGTGAGTGTTCGAATTTCGAAGGGAAGTTTGTTCCATTTGATAGAGGTATGATAGCTGTATAGGCTACACCCTGCTTTAGATTTTGGCTTATAGATTTTTAAGAGGTCTTGGGAGGAGCTTCGGAGGCTTCTTGTAGGAGTATAGTGAGAGATAATGGTGTGTAAGGCTGGACAGAAAGATGGTTGATAGAGAATTGCATGTATGGTTTGGAGCTGGGAGAGAAGGAGCAGGTGGGGCAACTCAAGCCAGTTTAAATATCTTAGAGAGAGACAGTGGTGACATCTATAGGATAGCTGAGTTGCAAATCTTGCTACTTTATGTTATGTGGCCTCAAGTCTACTGAGGAGAGAGGAGTTTAGGTTAGTAAGGATTTGTGAACAAAATGTTAGGCAGGGAAGAAGGTAGGCATGAGTGAGGGCTATTCTAGCTTCCTGGGAGAGAAATCTTTTATTTCTGTAAAGTAAGCCTAATTTAAGGTAAGTATTCCTTATACAGTTGTTTATGTGGAGGTCGAATTTAAGTTGATCATCGATTGTGATTCCAGGGAGTTTTGAGGTAGATTCAACTACAATAGGAGTGTTATTGAGTGGCTGGATAGTAAAAGAGGATTTTATATAGTTGGATGTTTTGGGAAGGAAAAGTAGGAGCTTTATCTTCTTAGGGTTGAGGATGAGTTTGTTGTTTGAGAACCATGTTTCAACTGAATTAAAGAATGTTTGAGTAGCTGATAAGAGTTCAGGGGGAGAGTTAGCTATTGTAATGACTGTAGAGTCATCAGCGTATTGGATAATTGAGGAAAGTGGGCAGGAGGTACAGAGCAGGTTTGTGAAGATGTTGAAAAGCAGTGGCCCTAGAATGGATCCTTGTGGGACTCCCATGTGTATTGGAAGGGGAGTAGATAAAGCAGTGTCCCATTTTACTGATTGAAATCTATCTTTTAGGTAGCTTTCAAACCAAGCCACTGTATCAGGAGAGAAGTTAAGGTTAGACAGTTTGTTTAATAGTAAACCGTGAGAAACAGTATCAAAGGCCTTTGAGAGATCGAGGAGATAAGTTTATGGTCATCTCTGGCCAGGAAGATAGTATTGAGAAAGGATAGAAGTGCAGTATATGTGCTATGCTTTGGACGGAAACCATGTTGTGTTGTGTTGGTGTAAGTAAGTTTTCCTGAGAGAGATGATCCATGATTTGATTATATATGCATTTTTCAAGAACTTTTGACAGAGGGGAGAGGATGGCAATAGGTCTAAAGTTAGAGATTTCAGTGGAGTTACCACCTTTGTGGATAGGCAGGGTGTAGAAATGTTTCCAGATGGGGGGTACTTTGGATTCAGAGATTGAGTGGTTTATGATGATAGAGATGGGAAGGGCAAGTGAGTGGGCAACTGTCTGCAGAAAGTATGATGGGATGTTATCAGCAGATACTGATCAGGGTTTTAGTTTGGAGAGTAGGATTCGAATGTAAGTTGTAAAGATGGGCTTCAGGGAGAAAATTTTGGGAGGGGTAGTTGTTGAGGAGGAAGCTTGGTTTATGGGGTTAGTTGTAGTGGAGCTATTGGAGTTAAAGAGTTTGGATATTGATTCAACGAAGTAAGAACTAAAGGTGTTAGCAGTTTCTTCTGGAGTTTTTTCTGGGGTAGGGTTTGGTGAGGTAGGGTATCCAGGATGAAGTATTTGATTGATAGCATTCCAGAATTTTTTGGGGTTAGATTTTAGAGTAGAAGGGGGGGATTGGAATATAATTCTTTTTTGTCTTTATTGATAAGCCTTTTGGCCAGGTTTCTTTGTTCTTTATAACTTTGTAGGTCTTTTGGGTCTTTAGTTTGAAGCCATTTTTTCCAGGACTTATCTCTAGATTTCATGAGAGTTCTTGTGTTTTTTGTTAGCCAAGGAGATATGGTTGCTTTTGTCCTATTTTTACGAGGTAGGGCTAATGAGTTTATGATATCCAGAAAAGTAGAGTTGAAAGCAATGACAGCTTATAATGCCTTCTGTGTTCAGTGGGCTACAATCAATGTGGTAATTCATGGGAAACATTTTTTTCTTAAATGGCATGACGACACATTTTTGGCATTCAGCTTAAGGCCATGGTTCTGACATCAGTCGTTGGTCTCAGTGAGGCCTTTCTGCAGGATGTCAACATCACTTGGGGAGTTAATAACAGCTTCCAACTTGCAATAATATGTGAACTTTGTCAGCCAGAGTCCCTTACTATTGGCCTGGACTTCAGAGAAGTAGATACCAAACAGGAGGGGACCCAGGACCGAACCCTGTGAGAATCCACTCATGACTGGTTGGCAGTCTGATTAGAGTCAGCTACTTACACACTGTGGGTTCTATCTTTGAGCCAGTTTGCAATCCACCTAGTGATATAGGGGTTGGTGCTTAGCTTGCTGAGTTTTTCTATGATTCGTGAGTGGGGAATGGTATCAAAGGCCTTGGCCAGATCAAGGTAGGCTGTATGAACCACCTTGCCATATGATATGATCCACAGCTCTGGTGACTGACTCAAAGAAGTTGACCAAGTTGAGCAGGCATGATCTACCCTTCACAAAACCAAACTGTGTGGGATCCAGAGTTTGGAGATTCCCTATATCCTTGTTTATTAGGTTCATGATGATGTGTTCCATAGCTTTGCATATCAGACTCATCAGAATAATGGGGTGATAGTTCCTTGGGTCTGTAGTTGCTCCTCCTTTGTGGAGAGGAATGACTGCAGCAGTGTGCCATTCAGTAGGGACAAAGCCTGAGGTGAGGCTGTGACTGAACAGGGCACACAGGTGACGTGGCAGTTCACTCTGTAGTTCATGTAGAACACATCCAGGGATATTGTCAGGTCCCATAGAAGCTGTATTATTGGCCTTGGATGGTGCTGTTTTAACCTGTGCAGCAGTAACACTGGGTGCCTGGTAATCTACTGGTATTGTGATTCGTCCTTTGGGGGGGTGGGATGGGTAAAGTTGGCACGGAATCTGTTGGCCAGTATATTGGCAATATCTGTTGGCTCAGTATAGGAGGTACCATTATGCAGTAACTCAGAGGAAATCTGGGTATTCCTGTGGAAATTCTTTACATAACTATAGAAGGCCTTGAGGTTGTTTTCACTATCTGCTGCAATTCTGTTTTCATAGCTAGCTTTAGAGGATTTGATGAGGGATCTCAACTTTTTGTTGAAGCTAATAAGGGAATTTTTCCAGTCGTGGGACTTCACCATATTCTGCATCATTTTCCTCCTTCTGTTGTAGAATTTGTTTATGGCAGGGGTCCATAATAGGTGGATTATCATACTAGTTGTAAGACTTCCCCTGTGGTGCTTGTGGTTCATCCAGATGTCATTAGTCAGTATTTCCTAACAGGATAAACATTATATGAATGTACTACCATTACATAAACACCATTGTATTTAGTTTTTGTTTTCCATTTGTATGTTGGATGATGATATATCATCACAGGTTATGACTGCATGGCATTGAAATGTTTATTCAGGGCATGTTGTGCAGTGAGTGCTCCTATGGCACATGCATTGAGTATTGGCATTTAGAGCATACCTACACAGATATACTGGGGTTCACTTCTGGGACAGTGGGTGTCCTACATGATGGAAACAGCTTCCTTGTCTAAGAATCAGTCATATTGTAATGCTCAGTGTTGTGTGGACAGTAACTTGTACAGCTCATTTCTGATTGTTCATATAATATCCATATTTCCTGTGTTGACAAACACATTTAATTCAGTTATTTGTAACAGGCTTAATTGCTATCTGATGTGCTGCAGTCAGTAGATGGTTCTGGAGAGCACCTTTTATAAGAAGCAGGAGTCTGAATCTGGTAATATCTGTCTGACAGACTACAGTGGCTTACACACACTCCTGGGCCAGCTTTTTCATGCATTTTCATATAAGGCAGGCCATCAATACACCTTATATGTATGATAGCACTGTATGCTCTTCGTGTGTGTTCTTCCTTATGTGACTGATATGAGTATGTCTGTGGCAGCAATGATTGCTATGCATCTCTCTGATATCTCTTCAAGCAGGTGTCCTGAAAGGACATGATGCAACCATTTCTTTCATCATTTCTTATTCATATGCATTACCTACTCACAAGATTATTATGCTCTGTATTGCTTGTCATTCTCCAGATGTGTTTAATACTGCCATTGTTTCCATCACAATATACAGCTAAATGGCAGATGTGTGAATCCATAAATGGGCCTAACTGTATGGAATGCAGGTGACCATCAGGAGGTGTGATTGGCCCTCTGTTACAACACTTTTTATTGTGTTGCCACTGTTGAATTGCTGTTCTGTTATGGTCCCTGTAATTGTATGTGAGCATGCCCAGTATTAGGATGTCAGACATGTTTGCATATTGGTAATGGCAAAACTGGACTCCTGACATGTCATCCGCTCAGTCTTGACATTGTTCACTTATGTATGTAGTTTGTTATTAGATGGGCATGTATCATTTACATGAACATACAACACTTGCCAGTCTATTACATACTTGTAGGTGATGAAACCCTTTCCTATTGGTGCAACTGTCATTTCTTCATAAAAATGTCCATTTCTGAGTTACCTGAGGTTACAGCAACAAGCTCATTTGCTTCCTGTGTATACATGGTGAAATGCATAATACATTGGTGCTGTCAGCTTTCATACATCAATTCCCTTTACATAAATTCTTATATGGTATGACTGCATTCTGTGCATTCATCCCATAATGTATTTTCCATCCTTGCAAACTGTAATCTCTAGTCAACCATTTGATTAACATGTATATCACATCTTCACTTTGTTGCAATGCAGCTTTATGTCTCTACCCACATCCTTTCTCAGCATGTCCGTTATTATTTTGTGCATAACTGCGGGATTAACATTCACACTAATTATCATTATATCAGTCTGGCAGGTTTTATATCCAAAATGCTTCTTATATACTTTCTTTACATTTGCTTGCAGGATATGAGTACACTTTAAACCTATTCCCTCTACAATATTATTACCTTAGTATATCACATTTTTGTATCATTTCCCCCATTTCACATCCTCTCGTTCTGTATTGTTTCCCTGCACTCACCCTTAAACACTGGGCTACTGAGCGTGCTCGTACCTGAGCACTGCCTATATGTGATCTGCTTTGTTTTAAATGTTATCTGCTACTTGCTAGCCCCTTTCCATGTCCATGAATACTATTGCTGGCCATTGAAAAGTACTTGCATCTGTGTAGGTGTGCTGAGCAGCATCGATATTCACTTAGCATTGCTGCTCATTGTGCTGACTTGCTTACATCTTTAATGAATCCCAGGGTATGTCTTATACAGTGCCATGGGCATTTTTTGTTTGCCAGTTAGGACTCATATTCTTTATTTCTGTACACCAGTAGTTTAGTTTTTGTATTTCCTTCCTCTGAAAGACAACTCTGTGCATATTTTAACCTCTATTCTGAAGCATATCTAATATTGTGAGACCAACTGTTTTCACAATGACACAACATCTGTGCAGGTTAAGCTCAGCTCATCTACTTTTCTTTAACAGTACATGCTAAGCAGTAGTAAAGATAAAAAATAAATAAATAAAGATAAAATAGAATAAATAAATACAACAAATATAATGAAAGGACAAAAGTCTGATGGACAGCATACATAAATGGATGCTAAGGTCCTAATCAAAATCTGCTTTATCGTGATGTAAGAATATTTCCATTGTGTGTTCTACAGCAATGTGAAATTGGTATATATAGGTTTGGGACAGAGGGGCTTGCCCTCTATATTGGAAGTGTAGAGGGGGCACTTGCAATTAAGTGTTTTACCCCTTTACATGTTTTGTACTGGAAGTGTTTCTCTTATGATGTAATGACTAAATGGCTGATGGCTAACTGAAACATAAATAGCACTGAACAGTGTCAGTAACTCAGCACAACACAGTGGTAACTGAAATAAGGACAATCGGCTCTGCTAGTTTCATCTGTAAATCAGATTTATTTAGTTAAAGGGTGCAGTTATTATACCATTAGTTTTACCTAATGAGACAATTATGATGCGGCTCAATCAGAGAAACAGAATTTCCTTTACAGTATACTCATATGTGACAGTTTACACAATCTGATATTCATAATGTTCTATAAGCTGCTGAAACACTTAGAAAGTGTTTCTTAAAGTTACCAATGAAATGCAGCCATTGTTGTCAATGTATAGTAAAATTTTACTAAGTAAAATTAAGTGAACCAAACAACAACAGTGTAAATACTGATATGTTTCAAAGATAAAATCACAGAGTACCTACCTCAGATGTTATATATTTTTTTTTTCAAAGGGGGTTGTAAAACAACATCTTCATTTTTTTCTTTTACTGTGACTTTTTTTTTATAGTGTTAGCAGCAGTATTATAGTATTGGCCTTTACTGTTCTATGTACTATATATTACTGATATTTCAGTTGTGATTTTATAAAAATAATAATAATAATTATCTAAGCTTTGCTAATAACAAAAAAATACCAATGCTTTGGCAGTTCATGCTAGTATTTGTCCCTCTTTTAAGATGTTTTCCTTCTTTGTGTTAGAGAGAGTCAATTCTGATTTATTTACAGGGTACTATAAGACGTTACTTTAATGTCATGAAAGTTTATGGCAAATATCTTTGATAGCTGATCAAATACCTGGCCTTAACAGCACTATCAATATTAAGTGTTTTTTGTTATTAGCAAAGCTTAGATAATTATTATTATTATTTTTATAATTTTGTTTGTCTGAAATTATCATTCATTGAAATGTTTTTATATAACAAAATATAGATATTTATGCATATACATTTATTTATAATTATATATATTTATATTCTTATACTGACTAATCAAGGTTTGAGTCATGTGATGTAGTGACACGTTATATTTAAATGAATGGAGTGTGTGAGGCAATTTTTCTGAAGAAGCTCAGTTGCATTAAAGTGAGTGAAAGTGCTAAGCTGCCGTCTCGTGATTGATTTTATTGTCTCCTTGTTTTATTTTAAAAAATTAAAACATGTTTGAGGGTCAAGACTAAAATATGAGGCAAAATGAAGGGAATCTGGCAAAATCAGGGACAGATGAGAGGCATGATTTGGCCAGTTGCTATACATTATTGGTGATCTCAATGCTTATCTAGTATTGACCAAATGAAGTTTTTGCATGACGTGTAACTTCCACTTACTCAAATACATTATCAGATGGTGCTTCTTGCTTAGTCGTAGACTGGATAAGTAACTTCTGAAACTGATTGTTCAAGCATGTTAGGTCTAGATTTTATGTATAACTTGCTAGACTAGTACTCATTGCACACACTAAAGTGTTTTTAATTTTACTTAAGATAAACTGCTTTTCTGCAGCTATGTATGCAATCTATGATGTCCAGCTTTGGATGTTGGAAAACATGAGGTGATGCCATCTGCAGCCTTGCTGTTCTTTTCTCAGTGTAGACAGACAATTGACTAAATTAGTTTCTTTTCTGATGTATCTCGTGCTTTGTAAACTAACATCAATAAGTTAACTTAAATATTGTTATGTACTGCTTCCTTTCAGTGCTGTAATGTTTCCTGCCTTACATTTAAGGCTTTTAAACATCTGAATTAGTGTGAAGTGATTGTGTTTTTAGATTAATCATGGGATGTAGATGCTCCTCATTCAGATGCCTGATTTAATTATTTTATCTTAACATTTTTGCTGCGATAGAATGTAAATCAGATGTAGGAGTGTAACTGATGTCTCAGTGTTATTATAGTTTATTAACTGTTTTGTTTTGTGTCATGTTCATCGGCATGCCTCAGTAGTAATTGTTAAGGTGAAGGAGGTCTGATTCTGAAATGAATACTTGTTATGCACTCATACTTAATCAGTGTAAGAAATATCCATCTTGTACACATGAGGCTATGAAGTTTGTAAGGGATATTGATGTTTCTTCAGGTACAAAATGAGATAATCTTTCCTATTTGTAATGTGGCAATAATGTTTAAGCATTTTACTGCAGCTTTCATCTAATTTTGTTTAGCAGTCAATCGAATGGTCTGTAGATTTATGCTGCCTTGTATAGCATTGAAACATCATTATTTTCAACTGGGACTGGCCATCGCATGCCTGTTATTCTTGGTGACTTGGAACTTGTTTACATATCAACAGAGTGTAATGCTTTGAATCCATTTTGTTCCCTATGTACTTGCTATACATCTTTTGTTGATTGCTATAGCTTATATATTTTATTTCATATTACTTGTATGTGCTGTACATAGCTTCATAAGTGTGATGCATTAAATTTTTATTCCTGAGGTACCCATGTATTGCACGACTACCTTCCATAGTGCTGAACTGGCACATATTACTAAACTGAGTTTGCTGCTCTTTTTTATGACAACGGTATCACAGATGCATTCTTAAACTGTCACTTTGTCTCAGTATGAGTTATTTATACACCCTGTCACTCATAACAGCACATTGATAAAGGCTACATGTAAGTACAGTACTATGCCAGATTAAGAGTCAGTTATTCACTCTCAAATTACGAAAATGTAGGGACAAAGTCTGTAAGCTCCTTTCCACCCAAAAAAAGTCTCTAGGTAGTGACAGCACCTCACTATTGCCTCTGCAATCCTTCACAAGGTATTGATGTTAACAGATTTGTACATCAAGTATAAAGTAGCACAAATTAAAAAAAATCATGTGTAAGATATAATCTGCAGAGCACTTGCGGGCTACTTTACCTTCTTACTTTTGGGAAGTATTGTTTACCATTACAAAGGAGGAAATAGTGCTGCACTTTAAATAGCTGCCTGATTGAGAGAAGTTGAGCTGTAAAATTATGCCACATTTTTGTGCATGTTTACAGCAGATAAGGACTACAATGCCTACTTAGTCTGGCAATGACTAAATGTGTACATTAAACATCTTACTTATGGAGCAGGTTTTACTGTAGGTCCTACAATCTGTGTAAGATCAGGAAAATCACTGTCCCTTACAGTTTTGCATTCAGACTACTTTGACCTTAGTACCACTTCAGGAAAGTTGTTTTCATTATTCACCACTGTCTGTGTGAACCAATACCTCCTTATAGCTACACTGCGTTGCAAAGTTGGTATTTTCTAAGTGTGTCCTAGCCTTGTCATACATCTTTCTTGGAAGAGAAAATTGGAATGAAAAACATGACAAACATTTATCTTAAAGTTGTTAAATCAGAGAAATTCTATCCTGTCCCCCAGTATTAAGCACTGGGACTGTCTCATAAGTATGGTTCTTGTGACTACTCTTTGTATTTGGAGGATCTTCTATGAGCCAAGGTAGGTGCAGAATCATTTTGTCTGATGATCTGTAACTTAGAACTTGTAGAAATTACTTATGCATTGATGTTACCTGGTTTACCTAGATGTACGGCATTCATACCATTACAATTATTAGACATATTCATATACTAGATGGGTCAAGCATTATACCAATGTCCTACTGATCCCATTGACCACTCTTTTGTCACACAGTATTAGGGATCAGTGATCTGTGACAATGACTTTTAAGTGAATGCTGCAGGTAACATTTGTAGATATTTGTTATATCTGCACAGGATAACTCAATAACTTCAAAAATGAAATAAAAAATGGAGACAGAGTGAATTCAACCATAGCTCCTCCCATTTAAATATTTATTATCTACCAATCACAGTTTGCCAGAACTAGACAAAGTAACTCTAGTGTTGGTATACAAGTTTTGGCAAACAAAACAGAACAGGTAACTGTGTGATCTGCTGATAGCACTAGTCCACTGCAGTGCTTATGCCTAGGGAAAGGCTGCATAGGCATGAGCAGGCCTTCACTTGAAAGTGTGAGTTATTGAGTTATTAACCTAAATGGACAAACATCAAACTTCAACAATAAAATAAAAAATGGAGACCACCCAACATGTCTCGCCACACACTTTATTGCACAAATAAACTTAATAAGACTTAACGCTTTCATCCTGACTTAAACAAGACTTCATCAGAGTGAATTCAACCATAACTCCTCCCATTTAAATGCTTATTATCTACCAATCAAAGTACACAAATTTGCATATCATAAATCATTCAGTACATAAAGTATAATTGATTAACAATTAATTTAATAATGAATTTAAAGGTTGCATTCCTCTTCAACCAGTGACAGGAAATCATTTATTCCTGGGCTAATGGAGGCATTTAGTCTCAACTGCCATGTGAGTTCCTTAAACTCTTAATGAGTATCAGTCTCCCATCAAATCCATAAGTACCACCGTATCAATTACAAAAAATGCAAACTTTTTAAATTTAGGACACCCACCACTATGTATAAAAAGGGTGCAAGTTGATTTATTTTTCATAATGTCATACATATGTTCCCTTATTCTCTCTCAATTTTCTATTTGTTTTCCCCATGTAAAATGCATTACATGAACTACAACTGGGAAGATAAACCACTTGGGTGGTGTTACAGTTACTCCTCCTTGGGAAGGGTATAGTCCTGTCAAAGCCTTCAACCACTATGTAAGGTCCTTCATATTTTAGTCTGCAAAATTTGCAGCACCCACATTTTCTCATAACCCCTGACCATAAGTCATTTTCTTATTAACAGTTTTGCTCTCCAGTAACCTTGTAATGTTTCTCCCCTTACTAAATACAACCAGCAGGGCTAAACCCAACAACTTTGTCATTTCTTCAGGAAATATAAGATTCCAATTATGTTTTGCATGACAAATGAATCTAAATACACCCTTACTATATGGCATAGTAAACACTGGAGCAGACAAATCAAAAATTCTGCTGTTTCTCATTTCATCAACCTTACCTCCTGGGTTCTGTTCATAAAGCAATTTAATCCTTAAAATAGGTGCAAACCAGTCATTATGAAGCCCCAAAACTTCCACCTTAACATTCTTCAAAGATTTAATAGGATACCCTCTCTCAATGAACATAAAAATTAAATGGTGAATCTCCTTATTGAACACAATATCATCAGATATTAACTCTGAGGGTCTCACCATTTGACCATTAACAATTGCCCTTCATTGACAAGATGGATGGCAACTACCATAGTGATGGTACAAATTAGAAAATGTATCTTTTCTGTATAAATGCGAAGCGTAACATCCATATAAGAAATTCTTTTCAAAAAGGATATCCAAATAATCCTATTATCATCTGTTGTGTAGGTGAATTTCAGATCGGAAGTTGAATTTTCCTACTGGGAGTGAAAAATTTCCCTTTGTTCAACAGTACCTTTCCCTAATATCCAGACATCTTCCACAAACCTGTAGTAACTGTGCACCAATACTAAAAACTCAGGCGTGAAAACTACTTTTTCTTTCCAGATAGCTAAAACTATGTTGGTATACAGAGGAGCTGTAAAAGTTTTACATACAGTAAGTTTTAATTATCTTTTAATTATCTTTTTTGCTTACAAATCACAGTTTTGTGATAGCATTTTAGTGTCAGTTGACTGTTTCTCACATTTCTGTCATAGAGCCACCAAAGTGATTAATTATACGTCATATATGGGCTACCATAATCTACTGCTAAAATTCAAAGCTAATCTCAAAATCACCTTGAATGTAGATAATTTTGATGTATTCTCATTCCTGAAAAGTGTGACTTGTCAGTTGATGGTCAGCTACTGTAAAATGGGCTAATATTTTCCCTATAACCTCAACAAGCAGTTCAACTTACTTCAAGCACTCTCTTCAAAGCCCATTGGATTTTTAGTACTGTATTAAGTTGCAGTATCTCACTTTATTCTTACAATCAAGACTTAATTTCCCAAGCACACTTGTTTCAGTCCTGGGCCTATTCCCTAAGCAAAGCAAAGTTACTACATATTGTAATAACTGGCTTTTTATTACTTCAGTGAAAGACATATTCCGCGAATATGTGTTCATCGATCACCAGCTGCCGAAATTCACTTCTGCGAACTGTGGAATTTTTTCCATTGTTCGGAAATACTTGGCCATCATCTCAACTTTTCCCTTTTCCCCACTCTAGTACAATCTCAGAGTTGGTAAATAGTTAGGTGGATGTGGGGGGGCCCCCCCATGTTGGGGGTGTGGGGGCACAGCCCCCCACTTGAGTGATTTGATTATTTGCTTTATGTGTTCTGGATGGTTGGTGGGCGAGTGTTTATAAACCATGGGAAAAATTCTGCAGTTTGTTGAACTGAATTTTGGTGGCTGGTGATTGATGAAGACGTATTCGCAGACTACATCTTTCATTGAAGTAATACAGACCCTAGTGACTATAACAGAAAAAGTATAGTTGTGTAAGTAAAATGTACCATAAGAGAAAATGCTTCAATGTTCACTTCTGCAGAAGCCTAAGGTAAATGGGTTATATCCTGCTAATGATATAACAGCCATCTGGCTTCCAAAGCTTCAGGGCACCTTCCATGTGCCCAAACCGTCAAGCAGGTAGAGATAAGCTGAATAAAAAACACATTTTGGTGTGAAGCCCTTCAGAGCTTTCATGCCAGCAGAGATAGGGAGGCTAAGCCCTGAAAGGACAATGCTAAGAACAATAAAATAAATGTCCACACCCTGGCATAAAAAACACACATAAAACAAGAAGTTCGGAGGGAGGGAATAAGAGCAGGCAGCTACTGCAGCAGTTATCATTCGAACATCTACTGTTATGGTTAGTTTTAGTTGCACAACTTTACTATGTTCATCTTGTTGATCACTGCTGCAATAGCCTTAGTTATACTGGTAAATTACCTTAGCTAACTACATTTGAATGGCGGAAGGAGAAGAGTCCAGGAGCCTCTGGAGAATGGTCCTGACAAGCTTGATCTCAACCTGAGGAAGGAATCAAGCTAACAGTGCTTACACAGAGTCAATATCTGTGTTACTATGACCTCCCTCTGCAACACACCATGATTAATATACATGGCACTCTATAGAGGGGAACAGTGGTCGTGAACATTCCATGTACACTCTACATGGAACCTACATGGATTTTATTGAATCCTGGAGGTGCAATTTTAACAGAGAGGGAGTTTCCAGTTTGCAGTTTTTATCTACAGTCTGATTACCTGTTAACCATTTCTGAAAATGGTAAGCATCTTTCTGAAATAGCACGGATACCAGCAAGGACATAAGTGCTTAATGCACACATTCTGTGTCTATAGACTTAAACCAGACTCCTGATAAAGTTTGGACATTATTACATCAGTGGTATGAACAAGCCAGTAGTGATGTTAAATGTAATACAGCATTGTTTGGTATAAATGCGAGTGAAAACGTTTATATGTGTAAATGCATTCATTGTTTGATCAGTATGTACAACAGTATAAATGTCAAGTTAAATGTTTTAACTGTGGAGACAGATAGCCTTGTTTTTGTTTAATATGTCATAGAACTTTGTTACAGAAATTGTCAGTAAAGACTGAGCAGGACAAGTCAAAATTGTCAGATAAAGTCAAAAGTCATTCTCCAGGATTCAATAAAATCCATGTAGGCTCCATGTAGAGCCTACATGGAATGTACCAGTGTACACAGCCATGGTTCCCCCTCGGCAGTGCCCCATTCATATTAATCATGGCCTACTGCCAAGGGAGATCACAATAACATGGATATTGAATTTGTGTAGGCAGCAGTGTAGTGCCCCATGCTTGTGGATTGCCCAGGGAATTCCTGGACAGATGTTATGTACAGGATAGTATACATACCTGTAATGTGCCCTGGTAGACTAGAAATATATGTGAATTGTAATGCTTTTTTTTCTTTTATAATGCCTTTTTGCATGGCATGGTGTGGAGTGCAACAATGCCAAGCTGCACTAATACATACGCAGCTGACACCTTCTGGACATCTAAAAATAGAAACCAGATGTAATTAATTATTTATTTTGCTTTCTTTTAATGCTCGTTTGCTCTGTGTGGCGCAGAGCGCAGCAATGCCGAGCTGCACTGACACATGCACAGCTGACAACTGCCAGACATCTAAAAATAGAAACCAGATGTAATTAATTATGTGTTTTCATCTACCATGTTTTTATTTTATATTATGAATGGCCATTTGCAAGATGCGGAGCTGTGCTTGGCAATGCTAAAAGGTAGCTTAGTAGTATATGTGAAAGTATACTGGTTTTCGTGCTGTCCATGTAGCTGAATAGGTAGAGTCATGGCCTAGAGTGTTGTAGGTCCTGGGTTCAAGTCCCCAGCAGTCATATCTTTTTACATTTATTGCTGTGGAAATGTGTGAGCTGACCAAAAGGGTGGTTTAATGTAAAAACAAAATTGTTACATTTGAAAAAGCTGCACGGTGCTAAGGACTGTTCAAACATGGATAACAGCTACTCATGTTTGCAAGTTGCTAAGCTTTGCTAAACACGGTTGTATGATATTACCTGATGCTAAGGGGGTTTGCTTGATGCTAAGCAATGCAACACTTTTTTGACTGTTGCAGAATGATGTGGAAAAACAGACTATATTAAAGGCAATAGATGGGAATTCTACAGCAGTCTTTGGAGTCTTATTAACCTGTTGATATGCCTGGTGGTGCTAGTAAGGGAGCTCGCTTTTGGGTGCAGAGGTGAGGAGTGTTGGAGTCCAGAGTGTTTGTTGGACTCATGCTCCACAACTATGAACCCCAGCTGTTGCAGCACAATTACCAGGGCTCAGAATGCAAAGCTGAAGCCTAGGATCAGTTGGCCAGGGATCATACCAGTGCTACTGGTATCCCCCACACTGGTGAGCAGTGTTGTCACCTCTATGATGACCTGAAGTAAAGGAAGAGGGGAACCTTGAACACCTGAGTCCAAGAAGCTAGGGCTTACAGATATGTAAGTATGTGTCACTACTTTGCTAAAATACAAGCTGAATCTGTACAAAACTGGTATGCATAATGGTGTGCTTTTTTCCAACAGCTGAATGGGCTAGCAATGTCCAGTCTAATGCCGGGTGCCTGGCCAAGATGCACCATGAGTGTGATAAGTATGGACATTTTCTGATAATTATAGTGCAAAAAAAAAACAGTACTAATAACAATAATCAATATGGTGTAAAGCATGATAGTGGTTTGATAACTAATGTGTTAAAATAAGTACAGTAGGTCTGTATTCACTGCATATCTGTTCTAATATTGCTGCAGTCTACTGTAAAACTGAAATAAATAAAGGATGCAAAAATAATTGCTTGATAAATATATTGCACAACCCACAGCTCAGTTCAGGGGTGTCTACAACCTACTTTCAGTCACATTATGCTCTCTATTTCTCCCACTCCAGGAACAAGGTATATGGATAAGGTAGCCCACATTCTGGGCAGATATCATGTGTATACTTCACAGATTCCAAGGAGCAATAACAATAATGTGTAAAGCAGGACTGTCGAATGTGTTGAAATAAGTGCAGTAGTGCTGTATTCATTGCATGCCTGTTCTAATGTCTCTGCAGTCAATTGTTACATAATATGCACATGTCCCCTGCAGTCACAGATTTTGTGTTCTACTCCCATGCCTGCCAACTAAGACATGATGGCTGTCTAGTCTACTTAATGTACACAAACATACCTCTCAAGTTCATGATTTTTGTAAGGTAATGACAAGTGCCCTATCTGTCTGGTCCATGATTAGCATGTAAATGATTACCTGGAATGAAATACTTTTACAGATCCATTTACAGAACACCTTGGTAGTTATGTACGTGCACAGTATGTGAAACAGTTTCATGTAGTTGTATACCTGCATTTGTTAGTGCTTGGCCCATACTGTCCCACACTAACAGCTTGAGAGGTATGTACATGTTACATCATCTATAGAAGAATTTGAGTCACTGTACTCACAACTGACACTGCACACCAGTAGAAGTATGTATTAGCAGTCTGTGTGTTAACATCATCTATAACTTCACTATTAGTACATTTTCTCTCTCTCCCACCCCTTATCTTCTTTAATTTATTAATGTTATTTATTATTATGATTTAATATTAATATATTCTGTTAAACTAACTGTTTTGTTGGCGTTATGGGTTATTTTATTTTGGTTTGCTGTTAACATGCTTACTGTTATGTTATTTAATGTTGTATTCCACATAATATACCTTAATATTTTTATTTTATTTATTTTACATTTGTTAACCGGGCTAGTCCAACTGGATACATGTCCATTTTCAGTGGAGGCCCGAGGAGAAAAGCTCCGCTATCTACTACATGACAGGTATAAAATACAAGAATGTACAATAATAAGCAAGGCGTTTAAGTACAATTAAGGATTATCTGTAAAAGGTGACCAGACAGGGACATAGCAGTGAAGTAAGTTCAGGTAAACATAATATGTAACAGAATTAATAACATTATTTAAGAAATTACCATAGAAATTTGAGTAAATTTTATTTTTAGTAGGGAGAGACAGTTACCCTACAGAAATGGAAAGTGTGAAATAATAGAGTTGGGAGAAAGAGGAGAGGGGGCAAGAGAAGGGAGTAAGTAAAAAGGTCAGCTAGGGTTATTGCAAGAGCATAGCCAGTGGTTGGTTAGGAAGTGTTTCAGTTTAGTTTTAAATAGTGGAATTGAAGTTAATGCTGTGAGGTCTAGAGGAAGTTGATTCCAGATTTTACCAACTGAGTTGGAAAATGTGGAGTCACCCACGGTGTTCTTTGATAGAGAAGTTTGAATCAGTATTTTATTGGAAGAGCGTAGGTTTTTCAGGTTGTTATAGGGTTTTATAAGGGTGGAGAGCATTGGTGTATTCACAGGGTGATGAAGGGCTTTGTGGGCAATTGTAAGCTGATAGTATTGAATTAGGTGGGGTAACTCCAGCCACCCTAGGTTAAGGAGGTTCAGGCAATGATGTGTTTTATATGGAGAGGCAGTGGCAAATCTGGCAATGTTGTTGTATGCTGATGTAAGATTATTGAGGTTATATTTTGAAAGATTAGTGTATATGGGGGAAGCATATAGTAGGGTAGAGATTAGATGGGTTCTAGCTATGGTAGTTCTTGCTTCAGGAGTTAAGAAAGATTTGATTCTGTAGAGAGAACCTAATTTTCTATTAGTTGCTTTTATGATAGAGTTGATATGAAAGTCAAATTTAAGTAGGTTGTCAATAGTAATACCCAAAAGTTTGGTTGTTTGGTCTGGAGAGATAAGGGTGCCATTGTTAGAAGTAAGTGTGAAGTTAATAGAGGGAGACAGGTGTGTGGGTGCAAAGAGGAGAAGTTTGGTTTTCTTAGGGTTAAGGAGGAGGCAGTGATTGGAGAACCATTTCTCTATAGTGGTAAAAGACTTTTGGGTAAGGGAGTGGAGGTCAGCTTGGTTTGTGGCAGAGCAAATAATGGTGGTGTCATCAGCATATTGAATACAAGTAGTTAGAGGGGTGGCAAGATACAGGTCATTAATAAAAATGGAAAATAGAAGAGGGCCTAAGATGGAGCCCTGGGGGACCCCTATGGTGGTAGGGAGGAGTTCAGAAAGATGGTTGTCCCATAAAACAGCTTGTTTCCGATTATGAAGATAGGACATGAACCAGTTTAAGGCAAGATTGTCAAGGGAGAGAGATTTTAAATGATGTAAGAGGAGTTGGTGATTGACCATGTCAAAGGCGTTTGACAGGTCTACAAAAAATGCAGAAGAAAGAATATTATTATTGCGGTTTTTGTTAATGGAGTCAATAAAGGATAATAAGGCTGTGGTGGTGCTATGGTATGGACGAAACCCGTGTTGGCAGTTAGCAAGGAGATTATTGGATAGTAGGTGATTAAGCAACTGTTTGTGTATGCATTTCTCCATTATTTTTGCAATGGGAGATAGCAGCGCTATGGGGCGGTAGTTAGAATACTCCAATGAATCACCCCCTTTGAAAAGAGGGATGATGTGGGAGATTTTCCAGACTGAAGGTATAGTACTTTCTTTTAAGGTCCTGTTAATTAGTATAGAGATAGGGTAGGCTATAGCTTTAGCACCTAGCTGGAGGTAATCAGCTGGTAATTTCTCGGCTGAGGGGGTTGAGGGTTTAAGTTTTTGAAGTAAGTACAGAATATAGGAGGTAGGTATGGGTTTGAGTTGAAATGATGGTGGAGTGCAGCTTGGGTTAGTTAGTATAGAGGTGTCAGGGTTTTGTTGGTTGGCAAGTTTAAGTATTGCTGAAGTAAAGAAGGTATTGAACGCATTTGCTGTTTGTAAGGGAGAGTCTGGGTTTGAGCCTATTGGATTAGGTGTATCAACTTTGCCAGTGGATAGTAGTGTGTTAATAGATTTCCAAAATGTATGTGGTTGGTGGTGGGAGGATTGTTGTAGTTGGGTATAAAAGTTCTTTTTATCTTTTAAGATAGCTAGCTTTGTCATGTTTCTTTTTTGTTTGAAGGTAAGATGATCAAAAGAGTTTTTAGTGGTTCGCCATTTGGTCCAGGCTTTATTCCTACTAAGGATTAGTTGTCTAGTTTGGCTTGTGTGCCATTGAGCTGTCTTACATTTGATGCGTGTAGAACGCCGGGGGGCATGATGATCAAGAATAGTAAGAAAAGTATTATTAAAGTGGTTAACAGCTTCATCTATTGGGAGCGTTTTTAGAGGTGACCAGTTAACCAGGCTAAGTTCATTTTGAAACCGATTGAGGTCGAAATGTTTTTTGGTATGAGATAAACGAATTAGGGGAGGTATGGTTAGATGTGTTTTATGCCTAATAATATATGTTAGAGAGTGGACGCTAAGGTCATCTAGGAGGGTTCCTGTTGAATACTTTTGTTGGGGACTATTTGTTAAGATCCAGTCAAGTATGGTTTCTTTATTATTGATTTTGTTTGTTCTAGTTGGGGAGTTTATGTTTTGATAGAATCCATGCAAATTAATAAGGGTAGATGGATTAGTTTGTTTGCATAAGTTCCAATCAATATTAAAGTCACCTAAAAGTATTGTTTCTTGAAGGAGATTAAGTGAGAACCAGTTTAGAAGGTCTTCTAATATGGGTGGATTGTTGCCTGGGGGAAGATAAGTACAGATACTATTGATAGCTTTGTGAGGGTTGAGGGAAAGTTTTGAAATAATAATTTCAACATTAGTGTTATTTGGAAGGGTATGATTTGTTTTACTTACTTCCAGTCCAGTTTTGAAGAGTATAGCTACTCCGCCTCCTTTTTTATTTAATCCAATATGTATTTGGATTAATCAGTATTATGTTCCATTATGTTAATACCAACATTGATTTGGTTATTACTATCCTTAACCTATTGTTATAACTAATTTACTACAGTGCGACAATGTAGGCTGATTCCAGGTGATCCACCTACCTTGGCTCCTCTGGCTGTGTAAAACGTGAATCAAGCACCAAAACGAAATCTTGCAGAAGTCACCAAATAAATCCAAATGAATAAAAGGTCACAAACACTTTTATTGAACAGTAAGTTTAAGCGCTTTTCATCTACTTAGTAAGTAGACTTCCTCAGAACTTCTTGTGGAGGTACCTGAGACTGGGATTCAACAACATCCTCCCCATCCAAGGTGTTCACCCCCCTCTTGTGTCACACACCACCCTTGTCTGCTTTCTTGTCTGTCTTGTCTGTCTGCAAAATCTTCCTTACCTTCCCAACTTACCTCCCCCAAATATACCTATGTCCCTTCCCCAACATTCCATTCTCACCTTAAAAAAATGGGCACCTGCCCCCCCCCCCAAAAAAAAAAAATATCAACACAGATATTTGACCTGGCCATAGCACCACCACTGCCCTTATTAACTTCACCAATACCATAAACATATACAGAAACCAAGGGCAATTTGTCTCTTCTATCTTCCTAGATCTATCAAAAGCATTTGATACAGTTTCACACAATAAACTACTACCATCCCTCTCCAGACCTAACCTTGATAATGCTACATTACAATGGTTCCGTAGCTACCTAGGCAATCTCTGTCAGTCTGTCAAATGGCACAACTCCCTATCCTCCCCACTCCCAGTCAAATGTGGCATACCTCATACTTGGTCCCCCTCTATTCAATGTCTTTACAAACCAACTCCACTTAGCAACCACAAAGTCAGACATTATCCAATAGACAGATGACACTACCCTGATCTGCTCTGCACCCAATTTCCAGCTGCTACAAACTCTCGTTCAAGAATCCTTCTCAGAAATAGAAAACTGGCTAAATAATTCACAGCTAATACTGAACCCCCAAAAAACACAACTAATACTATTCAACCCAACAAAGACCTTTGACCATATCTTCTCTATTTCTTTGGCCAATATTACCCTCATAACTCCTATTTCCGAGGCCAAACTACTAGGACTTACATTGGCCACCAACTTAAATTCAATAAACACATATCCCTAACCATCTCCAAAGTCCACAAAAAGCTAGGCTGCCTCTATTGTAGCAAGAAATTCCTAACCTCTGATTCTAGAACTGCCATAGCCAAAACTCATCTAACAAACCTACTCTATGCATAGCCAATATTAATAAATTTAAATAAAACCAACCTTAACAAACTCTCAACATGTTACAACAAAATAGCTAGGTTTGCAACCAGTGCTAAATCACACTTTCACCACATAAACTACACTGGTTAGAATTCCCTAACCTACTTCAATATCATCAACTCAATTTAGCCCATCAAATACCGTACCATCCTGACAAAACTCCTGCCCTAACAGGCCTACTAAACTTCCATAGTACCAACAGGGAACTTCGATCCAGTAACAAAGCCCTAGTAGAAGTCATTCCATGTAAAAATAGCTCAGGGGAATCTCTCTTTCCTTATTCACTTGCATAAATGTGGAAAACACTACCCCCACACCTTAGACTACAAAACCACTCTACCACATTCAGAAAACTACAG
Source organism: Protopterus annectens (assembly GCF_019279795.1). Taxonomy (NCBI): domain Eukaryota; kingdom Metazoa; phylum Chordata; order Ceratodontiformes; family Protopteridae; genus Protopterus; species Protopterus annectens. The sequence goes on from NC_056741.1 coordinate 1,072,779,452, forward strand.
AAATCACACCTTTATGAAAACCAACTATGTAACTGCAATGACCCTCCCTGAACCCACCTCTGCTGCTCTATTATCCATAGTCACCCCCTATAGAACATATTTCCACAGTCTTGTACTCTACCCTGCACATTGAACTAAATGTAATTATCTATCATACTTTTTTCTTCTATGAAGCTAATTATATATACTGCACTTAGGCTCTCCTATATATCTTGTAACCAGTTTTTTTCTTCTAAATAACATGTTAAAATTTTTAAACTTTGGTTAAACATTGTTAAACTTTGTTAACTAAGTTCACCAAATTACTGTGTAACCTTGTGGAGCTTTTCTCCCTAGGACTCACCTGAAAAAGGACACCTATTGTCCAGTCAGACAATCCTGGTAAACAAATGTAAATAAATAAATAAATAAATTGTCCCACACATAGCTCTTCTTTTCACACATGTCCAATGACACACGTAATTTGGTCCAATTGGGTTGACAACGCAATTATGTTGTCCTCACCCCTCTCTCTGGGAGTGACAGCCCAAACTCATCTACAAATTCTGTCAAAGTGCATAGTTGTTGTCATACAAGAAATGGATAGCTATCGTTTTTTCCTACAGCCTTCCTCACATACCTACCTGCCTTTCACTATGTTATTCTCCCTGCTTGCAACCCATTTCACCACTGTCTGATCTCCCAATTTTTCTTTTCTTTAAAGATTTTTGTGCAATGCTGACATTGATATATGTGTTTTAAATGATAATAAATATGTACAAAATAAACACCTGTCCCCTATTTTGAACCCGAGTGGATCACACTTGCATGACCACTGTATTAACATAGCATGCCATACAGCTGTTAATTAAAACAGGTGGTTTAAGAAAAACATAGTAATTGCAAGTTACCATAATTAAGCATGTGTAAGCAGAGCTGAGCATTGTGCCATGTCACTCAAAGTTGCTGAAAAAGTAATGGAAAAACTGGGAGTGTAATTTCGAGTGTGGTACAGGACTACACCACTAGAATGCCAGACAAAGACTAATGGATGTAACTGAGGTCTCTAATAGCAGGTAAATGGGCACTTTTAACAGCAAAATGTACAAGTACACCTGCTAAAACATAAATGGCAAAATACATGTTCAACTGTGACTCTGGTAGGGAAATACATCCCTATAAAGCCAGGCACACAATAATGGATGTAATGGAGGTATGTCACAGACTAGTCTACTTCACATGACTGAAAACTCAAAATACTTAATTTCATTTGACTAAGACCACAATACCTAATTTTCAAAATAATGAAAACTTATTTGACTGAGTCTCATTATACTGAAAGCTTACAATGCTGAATTTCAAAAATACTGAATTTTAAGCCAGAGACATGATATGTGTTTGCCTTCACCTGTGACTTGCTTGTGATAAAAAAAATTACTGCAACTTAAAGTGCCGACTGTCAGAATACTGATAGTAGCATAGAAAGTAGTGTTGTAATGTTTCTAAATGTGGGTATGTCTCTTTACATTTTTATGGGAAGTATCTAAAGTAATATGGCGAACGTTTCTTGAGCTCCTGGCAGTAGTGGCAGTGTGTACAGTATTGTAAGATAAGTAAAAGTTATATGCTCTTTTTCCCACTGTAGTGCAGTCCTGGAGTTAGTATATATAGTTAGGGGGTGTGGTGGCATAGTCCCCCCATGTAGTTTGGTTTTATATCATCTGTTTCTGTTAAGAAGGTAAGTAAGTAGTTTTTAAGTTTTGGAAAGAGTTAGTCGGTTATGTAATTCTACATGTCTATGGCTAAAAATTCAGTATTTTGAAATTCAGCATTGTAAGATTTCAGTATAATGAGATTCAGTCAGATGAGTTTTCAGTATTTTGAAAATTAGGTATTGTGGTCTCAGTCAAATGAAACTCAGTATTTTGAGTTTTCCATCATGTGAAGTGTGAAGATAGGTGAAGGCTGCCAGCCTAGCCAGATAGAATTTTGTAAATAATTCTGTCATTTGTAAATATTAATATACACCACAGGCTTGTTCTCTTAAATGGAAAAAAATGATGTTAAATGTGGAACTGCAAAAATGTTAACAACAGTGCACTCTGCTGTAACAAAGCTGACAAGTCAATTCTTTGATGTCAAAATTCAGAGCCGGTATGTCTGGATGAAGGAATTCTGCCTATTGTTTTGAGGCCAGAGTTAATGGCTTGAATTTGCATGTATAATTTGATACTGTACCAAGTCACTCCGATAAGCTTTGCTGTTAAGTCACACTTACCATTTGGATAATAATATTGCACAGTAATAATTGGACATCCTTTGTTAAGTGCCTTTTCAGTAGCTGATATTAGTGGGTGGTGGTAGCTGGTACTACTGTATAGTCTGGGGAGAAAGGGGGCATAGCTGGAGAATCTCTGCCAGCCTTCCCCAGGAGTGTCTGTGTGCTTGTATATAACTCTTATCTCAAAGTGTGTGTGTGTATGTCAGCTACTTGGGCAGGGACACAAAGCACTGGTTGGACAGAGAGGGTGCTGGAGGTTTTAGCTTGCCCACTAGGCTGAGATCTGGACCCTATAGCTGTGCCAGTGGGGAGTCTTATAGAGGTCCTGGAGAGAAAGGGAGAGACCAGCCCCAGACTAACTGTGATCTCTGTGTGCTCTTGGGAAATTGTACTTTAATGTGTGTGTATTTATTATCCTTTCCCTATAGGACACCCCTCACTGATGTTAGTGGTGAGGATGGAGGCTCCTTGATTGCTGGGCCAGTGCACAGGTGTCACATGAAGTAGATCCATCACAGACTGTATGTGTGCACTTATACCTTCACAAATACAAATGCTGTAACAATGACTCAGCAGCTCAGTCTGTTAAATGCTTTGTAAACAGTATGTTTATGCCACACATAGTTCTGGGTTTAAATCCAGTGGTGTGTAGCATTTAAATTCCATTATTGTGAAGTCATCAATGAATGACTGAGTTATGCACTTTTTATCCATACAATGCATTTCAAATGAACTGTCTGCTTTTCACTGATGGAAGTCACAAGCCTGCAGATAGGAACACACTTGACACATCCCTATAGCAACACTATACGTGCATAAGGTGTCAGTCATGCATTAATATGCATTCACAAAGGATTTTAACTGAGGTAATGCAAATGAAGCCCACTAATATCAGAGTGCAACACACAGTCATTTCATAATGATATTACAGATTAGCACAGTTGCACAACTAACATACAAATATGGAGGTCTTGCTGGTACCAAGGACTGCCAACACACACATTCCAAATGACTACCATAATATAACACATGGCCTGACAGTTGCCCAAATGGTTGACATAATGGTATATTTACCCCTATGTTGCTCAAGGACGCAGCAAACGTTGTCTAGTACTTTGTTAGTAATACCATTGCCTAACCTACTTACCTGAAACACATGCCTTAATTTGCATTGGAATGGGTACCCTCAATCTGGCTTTGCCTCTACAACAAGGCTGCCACAGCTCTCACAGTTACTGTTACAGATGGTTTTCTTCCAAAGTGTTCACACTCTATGCCTATGCCTATTGCCTGCAACATCATTTGCAGCCTGTAGCACACACATCTGTATGTAAAAGTAGCTGCTGCAGACATACCCTCTGTGATGACGTAGCATCTTGACCCCAGAAATGTTCAGCACATCATATCAGAAAAGGGCTTCTAATCTACATGAAGGCCTTATATCTTGTTCAGTGGTTGCATATCATTGTCTGATTATACTGAAAATCAGCTATTTTGGCTGCAATTAGCATTTCAGAACCACAGATTGGTTAAGAGCCAATCAACTGGCAATGAAAACCATGTTAAAAAGACAAACAGTTGGCTAGGGGAACCAGTCTGTATGAGACTTTCTTTAGACAGTAAACGCGTTGCCAAAAACTTAATATATCTGCACATATCAACTGAAGAGTATTGTACTCTATCGGGTATATAACCTTTTTGTTTACAAAATGATACATATGTGTGAATATACTTAGCGGGAATGGGGATTGCAGCATTAAGCCTTTCTTAGAACTATAATCATGACATGTCATTGATCTCCAGATTTGTTACTCCTACAGAGGAAGTACAGTACATCAAGGTGGAATGTTTTTTTGTTAATGTGGCACACTGGTGTCCTGGGAATGTTCATTTATAGTGGTTGTAATATCACACTGCTATTTGGCACTGTTGGTTTGACATATTATCAGGGGGTTGCCCTTAGGGGATACATTACAATGGACTCCTGTGTTGGGTGTGTGATCATATGGCAGTATCTGTCATGGCACGCATGGGAAGAGCTGACTATTGCTAGTATCTAAGTTGTATCCACATGGTTAGCATGTTTGCACACTGTAGAATATGACATGTGGGGTCAAGTAGTGGATACTGCCAGCCATTCTGTTCTTGTTATATCTCTGCATAGTGTACTTCCAAGTGTGTGATCCTAACATGTTTTTCCATTATGCTGTCTTTCAGAAAACATGTATGCCAGACACCATGCCCCTTTTATGGATGATGAGAAAGATATCATCCTGGAAGGCCACCATCAACACCATGAACTCCTACTGTCTAGGGACAGCGGGCAGCATTGTGGGCTGATCTTGTCCATGATGTTACTGCCATAGGTCACCAGAGCAGGACATATGATCAGGTTTGACACTGTGCCACAGATATGATTAATGCTGCATGCAGAGGAGCAGCAGATGTGGTGAGGGATCTTGGTGTCACCTGTGGAGAGCCTGCAGGAGAACAACCACTCACAGCCACTGAGGAATTCCTGGTGAACCTAGGAACACACAACAACTCCCAGACGTCCATCACACCATACATCGTGGATGTGGATGCCACAGTTTCCATGCCAGAGGAGCATCCAGGTAGGCTTAGTTTGATCAGCATTTTAATACTGTAGCATTCAGTGTGTCAGGGTGTAGATATTTTTACATGGGTGTCAGGTGTTTATTCTTTGGGGAGGAGTTTAACAGCAATTTGAATCTCATGCTCAGATTTTGATGAACATAATTAACAAAGTAAATACTGTAAATGTGAGATACATGAACATATTGCCCTGTTATAGTGCAACATGCAGTGGTCTTTTCATTACCTCTCCCTCTACTTTTCATAGTTCCCTCAGAAATTGGACAAGGCTGTGGTCCTGCTCCTGGTAAGCGCAACACTATTTTGTTACAGATGTAGATTTACTGCAATGTATCCCCTAAAGTGTCATCCCAGGCCTGCTGGCTCTATTGCTGTACTGTCGACATGACTGCCAACTGCACATATATTTTCTGACTGTACACACTTTAGAGTCATACCTATGCCTTGTAGGTGTGACCACATTAGTAGATGTGACAGTATTGTCAGGACATTACAGATTGCCATATATGTCAACTTTGCAGAGTCTTCACAAATGTCAACAATGTACCTCATTATTGCTAATGACATTGCCGTGTAAAGAGCTTTTATTTACAAGTAACTACAGATGTTTGTGGGGAATGTAATGTCCTCATGCCCTACTGTATGAGCTTGGGGGTTAAACAGGTCTATAATAGTGACAACAGTGTATACAGCTTTATATATATATTGCAACATAGTACTATAGAGTATAATATTGTAGGTATGAATGCACTGCTTTTCCCTTTCTTATCACAGGTGACTGGGGGGGGGGGTTGGTCTCTGTCCCCTACAAAATCTGATGTCAGTGTATCTTCAGACTCTGTTAATGATGGTGGACAAATTGAGGCATGGGTAGGGTTTCAGGGGCTGAATCTATTTCAGAGCTTTACATCCCTCTTCTGCCCTCATTATCATCACACACAGTCAGTATGCCTACAGATACCCAGTCCTCCCAGAGGCCACAGATATTGGACAGTAAGAGGGTGGGGACATTAAACAGGAAATTGTGGCAAGTATGGGTCCATGAGTATAGACACTGGCCATAACCAGAGAGCTGGTGAGGTTCCACACAGACAGATTGATAGGAGTGCTCATAGGAGGCCTGCTGTCCTTTCACCACCTGTTGCAAGTGTCTCATCATGGGTCACTCAGCATATGTTTTGGGCCATCATGGAGATACAAGCACATTCCACAAGGACCTCCAGATGAATGCTCAGGGTTATGGATGCAACACAGTCTGATATCCATGACTGCTTCCAATACATTGGTGATTCCCTGGATTGGTTCACTGATGTAGTGGAAAGAAGGTGGTCTGAGATAGATTACAGAATATCTGTCTTGGAATGCAAATTGTCTGTGATGGAATGTTTGGTTGGAGTTAGCATTGGACTCATGGAAGTAGGTCAGCAAATACATCCACTGAGAGTCCACTTGGTCATGCACAATCATGCTCCTGTAGTGGCAGTACATCCAGTGCTCCAGAGGGGAATGTGCTGTCCACACCAAGATGTGGAAGGCCATGGGCTCGTGATTCTGGGTGTTCCTGTGGAGGACATGGTCCCAGCAGACAGCAGTCACTGTCAGGTACTAGTACTGTGTCTGATTTTGGCCATAGAGGTGCCAGTGCAACTACTGGCAGACACAGTTCCCATATTTGAGGGTGGCGATGGTGAAATGTCAGGTCTACCATGCACAGTTAAAATCTGTCCAACATACACACATGTAAGGCTATCACTGAAGTTGACTGTGTTCATGCACACACTCACACACCACTGTCAAATTCAGGTCACTTACAGACACACACTGCACATTTCCATTGTCCATCTTGCCTGCTTCCCTTTCTGACTCACACACATGTTTTCAATCTATTGAGTTAGCCTAGGCCTCCTGCACCCCCACACAACACCTTGCGCAAGTGATGATACCTGTGCCACATCCCTGTCATCCTCATCATTGATGCAGGGAAATGAAGTTTTGTGTCTGATGCACAGGGTGACTATATACATTAATATGTAATTGTGTAATGCAGTGTTCCTTTGCCATGCCACTTGTACTGGTGACTGACAGATACTGTATGCTGACATTTGTAATGAGTAAACCACATAATTTTTTGTACCATATGATGTATGATGTTGTATTAACTGTATACTTACACAATGAAAGGTGTGATGGACCCGTTTATGGTATAGTTACAGGAGTCTGTAGGGGACACCTATGGATACACAGCAGCAATAGACCCATAGACATCACAGCACAGGATGTAATGTCAGCATAGAAGACATATGTCTCCAGCAAGATACAGCAGTACAGGTGCATGGCTCCATAGGGCCATATGTGTATAGCAGGCTAACAAGGATAATGGCATCAAACAGCCTACTCATGCATCTCTAATCTGTGAAATGGTCTGATACCCTTGATAAGTGTCACCAGGGTTTCTGGAGCTAACACATCTACAATCTGTGGTGATGGAGATAACCCAGCTACAAATTTCCAGTGTCCATTACATACATTTGTCCTACACCAGTTATGATTGTCTTGCTCTGCATCCCATTGTGCAACTTGCACATGATGTGCATTACAGCAGACATGTGTTTCACATGCATGAGGAGCCTGTTACATATAGAGTGTAGTGTCTATCTAACATACCTATCTCTCCAGCATGCACTATTTATACCACAGTGATGGTGTAGGTGTGTAGAACAGGTAATACATAGGTTAGTTCTGTCTTGGATAACCAAGAGGTACACAGTGGGATCTGACACCTCCCTGTATGGCAGCCATACACATCCCCTCCAAAGCATGTAGGAGACAGACTACACATGTAAGATCTTGACACCAGCTGCATCGGACATGTTATCTACACCAGCTGCATCGGACATGTTATCTGCAATGTGTATTGGTTTAATATGGAACCTGTGTGGCTGCTACAGTTGTAAGATATGTCTGTGTAGTGCCATAGCAAAGGTGCCATTGCACTCAATGATAGGTGTGATGAGTAACAAATACAGTATAACAATGACAGTCTGGGATTTATATGCCATACCTTTCTGTATAAGTTGTACAAAATTGAATGGATCCCCACATCTTACCGACCAGTGTACGTCAAAAGATACACTACTCTCTGTGTCCATAAGTCCATGAGTAATGGCTTAACTGAGTATGGTGTGTGGACACTACTATATTTTCCATGGGTGGATGACATCCAAAAGGATAGTATTGTGCAGTCCTTGGCATTTACTATTTATCAGTGGCTCTGACAACAACTGAATGTGTGACTCAGGCTATCTTGGATAACTGTTGGTTCTGTGTGGGACTCAGTGACAGCTCCTAATATCCAATCACCTGCTAATATAGTCAGTCAGAAGTCACTGACAGTGGCTGTGACTGCATAGAAAGGAATGGCTAGAAGGGGTACTCCATTAATGATATCTGAAGGAAGTCCACTGGTGACTGGTGTCATTGTACCATAGGACTAGCCAATGCTATCTTTCCAGATTTTGACTATCAGGCACTTATCAATCCACCAGCTGACATACTACTCTGTAAATGACCTACACAGTTTTCAGCAAGGCCTGCTGGCCTAATATTGTCAAACACATTGTCAGGCCATGGTAAGTGGAGTGAGTTATATTGCCCTCATCTATTGCATAGTGTAACAGACAATGATGTCCACCAGTTAGGGTAGGTAGGCATGATCTACCCTTGAGCAAAACAAACTGTGTTTTGGTCCAGTGTTAGTAGGTGTACAACATTGTTACTGATTGTATCCATGCTAACTCCTTTCATGGCTTTAAATATCAGATGACTGAGAGATCTGGGGACACTGCTTAGCACTGCATGCTAGATGTCCTCTTTATAAATAAGTATTGCAGTTACTTCCATTATGTTCCAAGAAAAGAGTCATCCAAGATGTCTGTGCAGAGCACAAACAAACAATGGAGAGTAGCATAATGTGTGTACCCTTTGAATGTAAGATGAGAGGTTTTACACAGGTATTTTGCAGTTGGACACTGCTCAAGTGGTGTGTACTGAAAGGACACAACTACCTTGTGAAGAATATGGAAAGCAGGGGAGTCCCCTGAATTGCTGCTGCCTGGCTACTACTGCTGCTGGTCTCACCACAACTCTGTCATGGGATACCATGCCCTGATACTTTTTCTGTCATTATACGTAAAATGCTACTACAAAGCTCATGATGAGAAGCAGGACATGGCCTGTTTGTTCATATACATGGTTGTCTCATATCATGAAAAGCTCTGTAGGCTTCACATACCTCTCTCCAGGCAGATGCCTTGATTAGCAACCTGAGCAATCAGTTGGCTTTTGCATATACTATGGCTTGTGCACCAGGGTTGGTGGTATGTCACTAGGGAATTGACTAGATGGTGATTAGGACCAAAGCTGCAACTTCACAATATAATGTACAATGTCCAGTGGTATAGATGTCCAGGCTTACTGAAACAAGCAGCACAGCGGTAGTGATCCATCTTAGGTGATAATTTCACAGCACTTCATGCATCCTGCCCTTCAACAGATTAATGGTGGATATCTGCATGACATGGCTGTGAGGCCAACTGCAGAGGACTGGCCACCTTTGGCCAAAGTGTGTCCATCTGCCACATGTCCTAGGTATGTCATATTGTACAGTTATGTACCTGGAACACATGTCTGTATTTCTACATCATGTCACACAACAACCAGTTTGCTGTGTGGTTGCTTGACTGGCATTGTACGTTTGCAAGGCCAACGTAATATCAGCAAAGTTGACAAGCCCTCTGTGCATGCATGGGCATCCACATTTTCACTGCAAGACATGCCTATAAACATTGTGTTTCAGGCTGTCAATCCCACGGGTGTAGCAGCATGACTCTAACTTTGCAGGACTTGCACAGTGTCACATTTGTAGGTATTGCATTGGGACCATGCATAATGACAGAATTATGGTCAATCCATGGTCCACATGGCTGGCAAAGCATTGTATGGCATAGGTGCTGTGTTACCTTAGGGGACCTAGATAAAGGTGACTTGTTACATTTCACCATCTGTCATGATACTGCCTAACAATGGCATCCTGTGACGTACACACAAGCATGACTGTATTGCTAATGGCACTATTAATGATGAGATGTGGAAAGTGTCCCTACACCTCTAATCCTAGCCCACACAAACACAACGTCTGACAGATGTGATTGTATTTCAAACCTTGATTGCATGGTGTCTCACAAAGCAGTCAGTACATATGGCAATGATCATTATGCCAACATGCACAGCTCACCTTCTGCACCACCCATACCCACATCACACATACCTGCATGTGTGCAGTTCCTTACCAGCCGCATTCCCAAACAACCGACACCTCAGAAAATTCTACATCTGGAGGGCACAGTACACATAATAGTGCATGCACCACTGTCTCACAAATCAAACACCTGAGGCAAAGCACAAAATCAAACCTATTATTCATAAGTGATTATATCTTGAGACACATTGATGTCTGTATCACCAGGCTACATGAAGAATTAAGAATCAAGAATAACTTTATTGGCATTCAACTGCATGCACTCACAAGTGCACTGCTGAATGAAATTATGTTCCTCCAAGCGCAATATCAACAAGCAACAACATTTAACATAAACATTTGCACATAACAAACACAAAAAACAACAGTAACAAGCCAACTGATGGTGCCAAAAGCTTCAACCACTGCAGTCCAACTCCAGCACCACTACATCCCAAGTCTCAGTCCAACTGCAAACACAGAAACATCATCTGCTGCAAACATCAACTGCTGCATCTCCACATCCCCCTCTAGCTCCAGAAACATTCCTCCCAGTCCACCAAGGAACCACAAAGGCATCACATCTATACACCAGAACTAGCAATCCATACCCAGACCGATCCCCAGATTGTACAAATGCAGCCATCCACAGGCCCTAATGGTCACGGCACATAATGATCCATCCTCCTCCTCAATCTCAGCAGCCACTCCATCACTGGCACCAGATCCAAAATCCAGCATTATTTTTAGCTCAACTCCATTCTGGATCCCTCTGACCCAACAAGACAAATCCAATTTCAAATTTCATGCCTGCAAACTCTGCTTCTACTTCTGCATCCAACTCACCAACTCACATTGAAGACCCTGCTTCAAGTTTCAAGTTCCAAAAGGTAAAGGAAGCTAACATTGGGATGCCACAGACATCGCAACTTCAAACTACATATGGGAAACATCACAGTTAGCTGACTGTGGGTTAACATGATATGCCATACCACACACTGCCGCAACTCAAGGAATACCAGGTAACATAATGGTGACATCATATTTCCTGCAGGTGTGTACGAATAGAGACATACGTCAATGGACTGTATGCAGACACATGACTGAGCTTAGACACTCTCTCTCAAGCGAGTATGCCCATAGCTTTCAGCTGCATTTGATCCTCAGCTTCTCAGCTTGGATGATGGCTCAGTACACATGAAAAATGATGGACTTCAATAATTGCCTTAGTGTGTGGTATCATTGTAAGGGGATCCACTATATGTCTGCCTGGGATGACTTGCTCAACAGATGTCAATGCTTTGCCAGAGATGGTCTTCATCTCTCACCCCTGGGATTTTGAGTACTGGCCAAAGCTGCTGACACCCCCACACTGTATCTTTTAGGCACTATCTGGAGGGAAAACTTTCCAGTGAGAATGCCATCTTCATACAACATCACAGTTATACTGCTACATGCTGGGAATGGCAACAATAAACCCCATTATGTAGAAGGTGTCCCCACCTTAGAATATGCAGACATTTGTGCATTCAAAAACACCTGGTTCAAGGCTGTGGACAGCACCACAGCCATACCAGACTACATGTCCTTCCTCATGTTCAGACCTCAAACTGACAGCGTGCAACATAATTCAGGTGGTGTATACATATTCATTGAGGATAGATACACATCCAGATTTAGTGAAACACTATGCTTTCCCAGAGACACTGCAGGTACTACTCACTGCTGGAAGGGCAGCTAATCAAGCCATTGCCAGCTACAGGAGCAGCTCCATGAATCCAGACAAATGTTGGGCTTATTTGAATGTACTTGTGTCTATCAAGATATATCAGTACACCATGGTTTGGGGTGGCATTAAGTTACCACCAACTGTGTTGCTTAGTCATGCTAAAGCTCACTTGCCCAAAGGTTAGTTCACAGCCTTAACTACAATGCCCTGGACCAGTGGCATAACATTTCCCCCAAAGTGCTTCATGTGTTTTCCAATATGGATGACAACTGCGACCCCCCCCCCCCCTCTGTGAGGCCTTCTCTGGTGAGATCTGACCACAGATTAGTCTCATTAAAACCATCAGACCTAAACCCCCTTGCAGAAAATACAAAAATATACTTCAACAAAACAATGCATTGCCTCCTGTGGGATGGTTTACATAGTGTGACTGCACCTCCCCTCTCCGATGGGACAGGCAAGTATTTAGAGCTCTACATCCATGCATTATGATAGCATCAGTGCAACGGCATAGACACAGCTGTACGTGACAGGAGGAACACAAGCTCCTCATGGCACAGCAAACCTGCATGGTGGAAAACTGCCATTAACAGGCTGTACAATAAGAGGTGGACATCACTCTGTGATAGTTGGGGTGAGGGTGCCCCCTAAAATGGAGGCACAACCTCCTCAGATAAAACAAACACATGGTGTTGTTGTGATATCATGTAGTATGTGACAAAGTTAGCCTCCCCCACAAAGCATAACCACAATGCACAGTAAAGTTACATGTGTAACCTCAGAGGACAGGTCAAGATTGTCAGTGAACATGTACTTAATGATACCACATATAACGGGTCTGTACTCATAGCTAACCTGTTGTCCTACAGATTCTGCATCAACTTCACTCCCCTGTAAAAGCCTGTAATGACCATTTAGCATCACGCCACCCATGTGGAAGCTACTATGTGCAAGCTGAAGCTCACTTGTTGATCTCGCTGCTGTTTATGTTGCTTTTGGGAACTAGTTTCTAGCCTGTAACGGCTATTTAGATAGTTGGGAGCTAGCCTTTCTTTTAACTCCTGTAACGTCCATTAAACATTATGCCACCCATGTGGATCTACTATATGTGAGCTGAAGCTCACTTGTTTGTTTTAGCCTGTAATGGTTATTTGGAATTATGCCACCCACATGGAGCTACACTGAGTGAGCTGAGCTCATTTGCTTCTCTTGCCGTTCTCAACATGCAAAACAGTGAACTGAGTTTAGTTTGGTATGTTTTTAATTTGCTACCAGTTCTACATACCCTGTTTTGTGCTTCTGTAATGTCTATATTTACTTCCATTACCCTCAGGGAGCTACTCTGAATATTCCCTTGCCCTGTAAAGTCTAGAAGCCATTGTTAAAGCCTATCTTACTAGCCCTCATGCTATCAGCTACAGAGATAATTATCTCTGCAATTTATTATAACAGATAGGGGTCTTATGAATTAGATATTTGTAAAATGCTGTGGTAACTAGTAGCATCCAGTGAGTACTCTGTTGCTAATCACTACAGATAACACGTTTTACCATTATGACTGGTATGCAAGCATATTGAGCGAATGTTCACTGTGGAATGCTAAGCCTACATTAATGGGAACTATTAGTGGGTAAAACACCTGTGTAGCTGTCCCTGTTAATTACTGCATATTTCTACAGAATTGTTTAATGGTGTACTATGTGTTGTATTATAGAAGGTGCTGACTCCTTTGGACCAATGCTTAGTGTAGATTCTGAGCCTGCCTGCTACCAGCCCTAACTCCTACCTGGTGATTATACTCTGATATCCTGCTATTTCTCCATGCATTTTTCCGATACATGGCTATCCAGTTATTTACATGCATTATAAGTCTGTTTATATCATAATGAGTGGTTTGTTGTCCTATTGAGACTACAAATAATGACCTGCTAATTTATAATCCCACAGAGCTTCTAGTGTACATGTGATACTGATAGCTTCTAGCAAAAATAAGTGAATGTTCAAATGCTGTTTTTAATGCTTGTCGTCATGTAATACTTTTTATTATATTGCCATAACTACCTTACTATGTGCTAATTTCTTGCTGCTCACCACTACTATTGTCTCTCTCTCCCGTAAGTGCCCTGCTCTCCATTGCACTGTTCCAGCAATTAATCTCTGAGAACATACCTAACTGGTGACAAAGGACCCCATCCAAAAACCTGTGGTCTCATCTCTCAGTCTCTGTTCCCTGCACCCTCTCTCAAGGAAGCAAGAAAGTATGTTGTCTGCACCCTGCTTGTAAAGCCTACTACCGTCCACTATTGCTTCACGGGTTCTAAAGCATGCTCTGAGCCTGGACAGCCAGCAGCCTTTACCGCACTCCTATCTATCCTGTAACCAAAACACCTCCACCACCTCATAGTAACCCCTCTTACTAACTCCCTCCCTTCCCTAGTCTGACACCAGCTAGCTCCCTTACAGAATTGCCTGCAATACTGGATCTGTCCAGTAGGTGACACCCCTATCCCATCCTTTATTCTCTTCCTTATCCATCTGTTATTCTTCTTTTACTAGTCTACATTTCTTATGTCCTAGACCTGCTGTTAAACCTCATACTTTACCCTTTACTTTAACTGTCTGCACCCACCTATTTTCTTATAGACTCCTTACTTATTTCTGCTCTCTCCCATTTTAGACTTACCTATCTCACCTTCAGTAACCAGCATTGCTGATTGTTTCTCCTCTAGCTGCTCCATTACCTGTCTCTATCTGCTCCGTTCAGCCTGCGGGCTCACTCTGCTCCCCTACTCTACCCCCAATTCCCACTCACCCCAAGGGTCCTACTCTTATACTACTTACCCACACCCCTTTCCCCTTCCTACTAATCACTAAGAACATTAGCATTTGTCATCAATTCCCTCCTTTCACCTACCACTCCCTACCTCTACTATCTACACCTACTATACTTCCATACCTATAACAAAGACCTAACAACTTACCCATCCAAATGTACAAACTACCCACCTCAGCCCAGTTACAGCCATTACTCGTAATCATAATTCTACCTCCTTTAACTTTAGCCTATCTGCTTACCTCCTATGAACACCCATTATATCCACACCTTTAATACCCCAATAAGCTGACCACCTCTCCTTCTCTACATATTCTCACTAACCATGTTTATATAACATCTACACCCAGCTATCTACTGCCTAAATATCATAGAGTAGCCCATATTAGATATAACTCTCTCAATTACAGGAAATCTCTAAACCTATACTGTAAATCCCCAAATCCTAGATTTCAAATACAACTCCCCTCTTTAAAAGATGGAGACATTCACCCAAACCCAGACCCAACAACTACTACTACCACTCAACTCCTCAACCCCCAATCCCTCTACTTTTCATTCCCTTACCAAACCACCAAACTCACTCTTAATAGCTTACCTCAATGTACGTAGCATTAATAACAAAGTTGCACAACTCCATTCTCTCTTGGAAGTCTACTCCTTTGACATTCTATGCATAACAGAAACCTGGTTAAAACTTGTTACTAAAGACAATGAAGTCATCCCACCCAGCTATAATATCTTATGACTTGACTATGCAGCTAAGAAGGGTGGTGGGATTACTATCTTATTTAAATCAGGTCAACAAATTACTACCTATGACTATTAACCACCTCAAGACTCTAACATTAAAATTCTTATTTCCAAACTTCAAATCAACACTTTTCAATCCATTTATATTTTCTATATATATCTACCTCCTGGCAATAACAGTGCCACCATAGAATATATCCTTTGCTGGTTATCTCAAAACCTATCCCAAGAAACCATAATCCTAGGGGATTTTAACATTGATTGGAAGTGTTGCAGTGGTAGTCACCCTACCACCCATATTAACTTATTTGTTTTTTCTCAAACCATTACCTCCCCTACCAGGATAAACAAGCCTAATAAGAAAGAAAGTACCTTAGATTGGATTCTCATAAATAATCTTCCCCAGACTTATGAAGCTGGAACCCTCCCCGATGATGTGAGTGACCACTCACTCACCTACATCATCAGGCATAAGACCAATTTACCCAATTCCAACCATTTGTAGGACAATTAGAACCAAGAAAAACGTTAACCCTGATCTCTTCCAAAGCAAACTAAAAGCATGTAATTGGCCTCCCTTAAAATACCTCCCATTGGAGGAAGCTGTTAAATACTTTAATTCTAACTTCCTAGCTATACTTGACCACCATGCTCCAACCCACTCTATCAGAATTAGAACTAAATCTGCCCCATGGCTTTCAAAAGAAACCAAGCAAAGAATCCATCTAAGAAATAAATACTGGAATAAATGGCAAATGACTAAAAACCCAGTAGACCAACAAAATTTTAGACAGTTGAGAAATGACACTAAAAAAGCTATACTCTCTGACAAAAGAAACAACTACCTACAATTCCAGCAGACTCAGCATAATAAACCACAAAAGTTCTGGGCGAGTATTAACCAACTATTACACCCAGGTCAATCTGTCACACCAAACCCACAAGGCACAGACCTGGAAAATCCCAAGCATACTGCCAATGTCTTTAATACCATTTTCTCTGAAACCATTCAAACACTTGCCAGTCAGTTATCACCTCATAGCTTTCCTATATCTAGCTCTAACTCTACCCAACCCCCTCCATTTCTCTTCTAACAAGTCCTAACAACATATATTCTTACCCTTATCCAAAAACTGAAACCATCCTCTCCTTCAGCAGACCAACTACCCGCTGAATATCTACAAAAAGCAGCCAAATCCATTGCCTATCCCATTTCCATCTTGATCAATAGAACCAGCAGTGAAGTACACATCCCTAGTATCTGGAAAGTCTCCCATATTATCCCCCTATATAAAGGCGGAAGCTCTACTGAATTCTCCAACTACCGTCCCATAGCCCTACTTTCTCCTTTGGTAAAGATCATGGAAAAATGTATCCACAAGCAAATGCTAGACCACCTAATCCAAAATATTTTATTATCCAGCTGTCAACATGGTTTCAGACCTTCCCACAGCACTACTACTGCCCTCCTCTACTTTACTGACTCTATCAGCAAAAACCATAACCAGAATATGCTTTCCTCTGCATTGTTTATTGATCTGTCCAAGGCATTCGATATGGTAAATCACCAGATACTTTTAAATATGCTTAAATCCCTGTCACTTAATGAACTTGCTATAAAATGGTTCAAGTCCTACTTAGATGACAGACAACAGGCTGTGCTTTGGCACAATATTCTGTCTACCCACCTGCCTGTTAACCTTGGTGTCCCTCAAGGGTTCGTATTAGGACCCCTACTTCTTTCTAAATTTATCAATGACATTCACCTAGCAATCTTCCAAGCTACATGCATCCAATATGCAGATTATTACACTCTTATATGCTCATCCACAACCAAATCTGAACTTCACTTCCTTACCCAAAAGGTGTTTAACACAGACGAACAATGGTTTACACAGCTCTGTCTACTCCTGAGCCCCAAAAAACTAAACTCCTCCTTTTTACTACTACTTGTAAGTCCTCCCCAAATATTTCACTGTAACATCCAATAACTGTACTCTCATATCCCAGAACCTACAACCAAACTACTAGGTATCACCATAGACAACAACCTCAGCTTTAACACCCATATCAATAATACTCTAAAAACTGTTAACAGAAAACTAGGCTCTCTCTACAGGATTAAACCCTTCCTTTATCCTACAGCTAGAATAACTATTGCTCACACTCATCTAATCTCTACTCTCCTCTATGCCTCACCCATATATACAAATGTATCTAAAAACAACCTCAATAAAATGAAACATTCCTACAATAACATAGCCAGATTTGCTACAGGAAACCCTTTCAGAACCCACCACTGTTATAATCTAAAGCAGCTAGGATGGCTTGAACTGCAAAATCAGCTTAAATTCCACCAACCGACCATTGCTCATAAGACCCTTTACCAACCTGCCAATACTCCTGCACTATCTACCCTCATTATCCCCTATACCAATCTGAATACCTTATGATCATCATATAATCTTTTTGTAGATATTTCAAAATCAAACAGGGCTGGGGACTCTCTCTTCTCTAAAACTGTTGGAAGATACTGGAACCTACTTCCCAGTGAACTTTCCTCACTTCCCTCTATATCACTTTTCAAAAGCAAACTAAAACTCTTCCTCAGAATACACTGGTTGTGCCCCTGTACTAAGCCTGAATAAGCAACTAGCTCTTCTAATCTTGCTTCTGCCTACCCTCTTCTCATTAATCAAGTCTTATTTTCCTTAAATACAACATAACCTTGTCCTACTATATACTGTTACTTGCATCTTCCGGAAACTTATGATTGTGACAACTTTTTTTTACTAACATAATTATATTATAACATGCCTTCTTTTTTATATTACGTATTAACCTGCACTTTTTGTATTGTACCTGCATTTCTTTTGTACTATTTTATGAATGTCTGCCCTCTTTGATTATCTCTGTACTATACCTACAACATACATTGTACATATGAATAGTTGTTTATGAGATTTTGTTTGTATATGAGATGTTTTGTTTTTGTTTTCATGAAGCTTATCTCCTTGAGTCTCTACTGAAAATGGACATGTATCCAGTTAGACTAGCCCAGTCAACAAATGTAAAATAAATAAATAAAATAAATGTTCCTCATGACATTCCTACAACCGATCCCATACCTTCCATATGTACAGTGTAGGTCATAACTGTCCTCTTTATGGGGGATACACAGCATCCATTGGACATGCTAACATCCCAGGCTGCATCCTACTTGGGATCCAATAAGGATTACTAACACCACTGGGAACTCCTTGCAGTCATACTATAACCACTGGCTGCATCCCAGCTGACTGGACAATGGCAACTGTCATCCCCTTGTACAGAGGTGGTGCACCCACTAACCATCATATCTATAAACCTATTTGCCTGAGTAGCCATATCTGTAAGCCCTTGGGACAAACCATCATGGAGCTGATCAGCAAACATATATGTCATCTACAAACAGTTTACTGTACACAGTTTGAATTTATGACAGGGAGATCATGGCTGTTAAACTTGTTGGACAATTCTGAAGTAGTCACCAAGGACCTTGGTGAAAGGACATCAGGGCATACACCCCTCTGGACTTAACCAAGCCATGTGACTCTATCCCCCACTCAGGCATTATTGGGAAAAGCACCCACTTAGGCATCCACAGTAATATCATTATAGAGATCACTCAGTGCCTCAGTGATGGTACACATACTCAAAATAGGGAAATCCGCCTCCAATAGCTGATCTGTAAGCAGTGGTTTTGAACAGGGCTCAGGCCTGTGTCCTATAGTGCTTGGAATCCATTTAGCCATGTTACATGCAAATATTGAATGTCTGTGGCTGACAATGTTGGCTGATTCCTGCAAACTGTGAGTGGTCATAGACTCTGTGAGTTATGTCAATATTTATTTATTTTATTTTATTTTATTTTTATTTATTTTACATTTGTTGACCGGGAAAGTCCGACTGGAGGGAGGTCCATTTACAGCGGAGTCCCGGGGAGAAAAGCTCCACTAATACAACTACATGTTTGGTGGTAATATACACAATACTAGATATTATTTATAATACAAGATATAAAAAACAATATGAAGAAGTGATTTGTATAAAACTAATGAAAGGACTACATTGTATCAATACAATCATCAGATATATCACATATGATAGCATGATCAGACAAACTTTGCTGATGCAGGACTGAGCATGAGCCCAGGAAGGCACTGTATGCCAGTTTTGAGGAGAAATTAGTACTGTAGTATAGAGATAGAAAGCAGGATGTAGAGTGGGTCGGAAGTATTTGGGTAGAGCAGGAAAGCATTTATGTGATGCAAGGACAGAGCCAGGAATGCAGGAGGTGTGATTTAAGTGATCTTTTGAACAGTGAGATAGATGGAGCTGAGGAGATATTCTGGGGGAGATTATTCCATGTCTTTGCTATGGTATGAGCAAATAGAGCTTTTCCTGCAGTATTGTTGGCTTGAGTTATGTGCAGCAGGGTTTTGTTGGATGAGCGGAGTGGACAGTTTGCTGAGTATTGTTTAAGTAGTTGGTTCAAGGCTGGAGTCTTGTGGGGATTCTTTAGGATGTTGTAGGTGAGGACAAGTTGGTGGAAACTAATTAAATGAGGAAGTTCTAACCACTGTAATTCTTTTAGGGCAAGACAATGATGGCTACAAAAGCAGAGTTATTGGCGAATTTTGCAATCTTATTGTAACATGATTCTAGTTTGTTCATGTCTGTTTTCTTAATGCAGGTTAGGATAGGAGATGCATACAGTAGTGTAGACAGAAGATGGGTTTGGGCTAGGGTGATTCGTGTTTGGTCTGTTAGGAAGTGTTTGTGTTTATACAGTGTTCCTAATTTTTATGTACTTTCTTAATAGTTTGGGAGATGTGGACATCAGTGGAGGTCATTATCTATTTCAATGCCAAGGAGTTTTGTGTGATGGGAGGGAGATTGTGGTGCCATTTTGGAAGTGATAGTGAAAAGAGGGGTGTGGGTTTGCATTTGGTTGGGGAGAAAAGTAGTAGTTTTGTCTTGTTGGGGTTAAGGATCAGTTGGATATCAGTAATCCATTTTTCCGTGGCGTTGGATTCCTGGGTAAGATTTTGAAGAGTGGTAAGGGATGGGGCTGAGCAGATTAATGTGGAGTCATCTGCATATTGTATGAGTGATGCATGCAGTGTGGAGGTGTGTAGTCTATTAGTGAAAATAGTGAATAGTAATGGACCTAGTATTGAGCCTTGTGGAATGCCTATGGTGGATGATAGTAAGGGTGATAGGGTTCCTTGCCATTTGACTGATTGTTTCCTATCGGAGAGATAGTTTCTGAACCAAGCAGTTGTAGAGGGGGCAAAGGATAATGATGTTAGTGTGTCAAGTAGTAGGTTATGTGAGACCATGTCAAATGCCTTAGAGAGATCTAAGAATATGGCAGATACAAAGTTGTTGTTATTTCTGAGTTGGTTAACCTGGTTGGTGAAAGACAGAAGAGCAGTGGTTGTACTGTGGTTTGGGCGGAAGCCGTGCTGGGTTGAGGAGAGGAGATTATGTGAGGTTAAGAAATGCATCACTTGGGTATGAATACATTTTTCCAGAATTTTGGACAAGGGGGATAGGATAGCAATGGGGCGGTAGTTTGATAGCTCGTAGGAGTTACCACCTTTGTGTAGGGGGATAATATGTGATTCCTTCCATAGATGAGGGATATAAGCCTCTTTTATGGAGCGGTTAATCAGAATTGAGACAGGGTAGGCTAGAGATTCAGCTGCTAGTTTTAGGAAATTAGTGGGTAGGCCATCAGCTGCAAGAGTGGTAGGTTTTAATTTTGAGAGTAGCTTTTGACTATGGAGGTTGGTATGGGAGAGAGGGTGAAAGGTGGTATATTACTATGGTCCTTAGTGGGGGTGGATATAGGGTTATTGCTAGATAGCTGAGTAGATAGTGATAGAATAGAGTCTATGAAATAATGGTTAAATTGAGAGGCTAAGCTGTCAGTAGTGGAATTTGTGTTGGGAGCTGGGGTAGTAGTTTTACCAGGTTTTAGAAGGGAGTTAATAGCATGCCAGAATTTTTTGGGTTTTTTAGAGTGTTTGTTTTGGAGATGAAGGAAGTAGCTTTGTTTGTCTAGCTTTGTTTGCCTTTTGGCTTGATTGCGAAGTTGTTGATAGTTCTGTCTATTTAAGCTAGTATTGTTCTTTTTCCAGATCTTCCAGGCATTATCTCTGGCTTGTAGTAAGCCTTTTGTGGTCCTAGTCAGCCAAGGAGCATAGTTTACCTTGGTTCTAAGTTTTCTAATGGGGGCTATTGTATTCAAAACATTCATAAAAGTAGTATTGAATAGTTTAACTGCCTGGTCTAGTTCCAGAGTATGTAATGGCTGCCAATTACATTGTCGTAATAATATCCTACAAGAGGGTATTTATGAACAAATGCCTGTTGACATACTAATGGCCATAAACTCCATGCAAATATATATGTAGTATCATTTCCATCAGTAACACCTATGTTCCTATTAAGGAGCACATCAGTCACAACATGTGATGTACATACTCAGGGGTGAACATAGGTTTACACCTAATGTACCTGAGATCACCATGTCTCCCCAGTAGTACGATGGGAATCATATGTCATAACTGAGGGCACAGTCACCCAAAATTGACATACTGATAACCTCCATGTACGCTTCCCTCAGCATGCGAATATTTCAGTGCAATAGCAATTTGGTAATGTACCTTTCCAAGCACTACAGGCAATTGCACAACACAGCGGTCCCTCACAAGAGAACTTCACATCTTCAGTATCTGTTCAATGGGGTTCATCTGAAATCAGTGGTCATTGTAGCCTGTGACATATACACTACTCAGAGGTGATCTCTGCCTTGCATATGGGGCAATGTGTGACCCTGCTTGATTGGACATACTGCATATCTCCAGGTGGCATGGTTCATGGATTACTCACTCTAAGGACATTAACCTGGCATGTGACATTAGTAATACATGCTGGTGCGAGAGATCTGTCTAGCAGACTTTAACTTTGAAACAGAATCCTGCCTAATGGCAAATAGAGCATCTCAGTGGACCTCATTGATGCTGAGTGACCATCATTTCACCACAGGGCTTCTGCATGTGTCCCTCTTGGACTGGGGCAGCATGTGCTGATCAAATAAACAAGGGTATAAAGTTGTCTAGGACTGTGAGGGCTGTATGAACTTTATGCTAAGAAAGTTTAAAGATCCTATGATTCCATAAGCAGATGTAAAATGCTCTGTCAGCCACACACACAAACCTGACTACATTGAGGATAGCATCACTTCCAATTATTATTTACAGGACATGGCACAGCACACACACACTGCAAGTTGGCTGCATGTAGATTAAAACAGTTACCTATCTAATGGTGTATACTACAGATCACAGTATATCACGCACTAGCTACACCTCAAGTTTGCTATTACCATCTCTTTAAGACATCTTATGCTTGATGACATTAGCATGTCTAGTTGTGTTCAGGCATTTGGAGGCCCACATCACCTGCTACAACCAAAATTCTGAAAAACCCTACCTCTTTCTAAGTTACTGAGGAGATCATATTTATATTTTACAGAGATGTGCGCATGCACACACACACACACACACACACACACACACACACACACACACACACACACACACACACACACACACACACACACACACACACACACACACACACACACACACACACACATGCGTTGCCTAGAGTGAGATTGAAATCCCTACTTTACTATTATTACATACTATAGATAACAGTATTTATCGCATGCACCATGGCTTAAGTTTGACATTATAATGGCAGCTGGTAGTCTTAAGGTCAATGACATCAGCAGGTCTTGTAGAAGAGGGCAGTTTGGAATCTGGCAGCAATTTACAGGGCCAAAAAAGTGCATAACTCTTGCAGTTTGATAGTTAATGAGGGATTTGTAATTGTTTTGTAGGGGATGCACACACACACACACACACACACACACACACACACACACACACACACACATACCAAGTGGCCTGGAGTAAGATTAGAACCCTTACCTAACTAGTCTTACACAATATAGATCACAGTACTTATCACACACCTCACAGCTGATGTCTGTTTTAGACATTACTGCAGGCAAACTACTTTTGGATTATACAAACTAGGTTTGTGTTGAACAGCATCTGTGGCATGCACAGTGAAATTGCTTTATACTGTTATCTGCATCTCATAGCTTAGCAGTCAGATAACTGTTATTTATCCTAGCTATATGGCTACAATTACCAGTTTGGCCATATGTGGCTGATTGCATTTGGATGGGCAAGCATGTGGGCAACAACAATGTGCCCAGTCCATGCATGTGTAGACAACATTATACATTACATCATTTGCTCACCTGTTGTATTATGTGTAGTGACATCCAGCAGGCACAGGTGTCTATAGGTAAGTGCATTATGTACTGTTGAGCCCTTACTTTGGATCCTTTGAACAACATTATAGATGTGTGACAGAGCAGCTTTACTCACCATTATCAGGGTATGTAGGACAATACAGACATCCACACACATATTTATGTATATAAGGGATGTACATTTAAATGTATCTGTGTGTGTGTGTGATATATGTATATATATATATATATATATATATATATATATATATATATATATATATATATATATATATATGTATATATATATATATATATATATATATATATATATATATATATATATATATATATATATATATATATATATATATATAAGTGTGTGTGTGTGTGTGTGTTACATAGCTATATGGGGAAAGACTTGAGATGCGTGTTTTTATCTATCTATCTATCTATCTATCTATCTATCTATCTATCTATCTGTCTACCTATCTATATAGGTATACATGGGTATATATCTATTTGTATATACATAGAGATAGATATACTATCTATGGGACAGAGATAGTGACAGACAGATATGTATACATATATCTATGTATGTATAGACATGTCTATACATAACAGGTCATTTTGAGCAAGGGGAAACAGAATTGTGCTCTGTTTAACTTAATGTATGAGCATGCCCAGTGGGATTGTCAGTACTTATAAAATGACTCCAGGCCACACCTACCTGTACACCAGTCCAAGATTTTGTGTGTTACAGACAATGATATCTGTCACTGTTTCTGCAGTACTGTACTTCACTCAAATTGTCCATGGCATTCTTCAGCTGTCTGACGTAGGTAATTCGTGACAAGAGGTTAGCAATGTTACACCACACACAGCCTGACAGTCTGTAAAAAAGCAACATAATAATAGCTCACATCCAAAAGATGTATATACTTCCAGATTAGAACCATCAACGCCATCACCCATGCTAGCTTCCCTAGTCCACTGAGCCACACAAGCTTCCAGACAGAGTGTAGTCATTCCTCAGACAATCAATAGCATAAATATGTATGTTGTTATTCCTTTGTTGTTACATACAATGTCTGATCAGTTTCTATGTTACTGCCCTGAGATTGCCTGGACTGCTGATATACCATTGATGAGTTACTGTTACAGCAGTTATATGGGAACACTGCTGCATTGGGGGTGGGGGAACAACACCTCATGTTCTACTGGAATACAGTGTAGTCCAAATATCATGTATCCCCACTGTTTAACATCTCCCTTAACTGATGTAGTGAATATTCCATGCATGAGGCCTAGTGACTATTAAAGGACACATGGTAGTTGGGTATCTATAGTCCCATGTGGATGTTACTTCTGTCCAAATAGCCCACTATATTTACTTGCATAAATGTAGCATAACTTTACATAAATTATCATATCATATTAATCTTTACAAGTACTGTGTCTGTTAGAGACTTACCTTGCAAATGCAGCTGTTGTCAGAACTGTAGTTTGGGCCTGATTCTGTGTGATGCAGTACACAGCCAATACATGGATAGGTACAGGTTGTTTGGGTTGCCTGGCATCAGTTTTAATATATGTATATGAGTAGGAGTATGGTGTTACTCCCTATGTCCCTAGGTTGTCAGTGAATGTGTTATGCTTAGTCTCTTAGCCAAAGCCAGGATGCACTGAGTATGTCTATGTCTGCCTACAGGGACATCAGCAGGGGGTTCCTCCTCTGAGTCCTCCTGTGAATGCGGCTTTGTTGACCTAGTATCTGATTGGGTGCTGTGTATCCCTTCCCTTTGCTGATGCTGCTGCAGCTATTTCCACAGGATCAAGTTGTGTATCATGCACACATACTGTGAACATATGTGTACATATGGATGGAGAGTACTGCAGGGCTCCACCAGATATATAGAGGCACCAGAACCATGACTTCAGAAGCCCAAACACACACACTCTATGATGTACTTAGTTTGCGCATTTGCCTCATTATGGCATTCTTCCATGGGTGTGTGTGCATTTCTGATGGGTGTCATCATCCATAGTTCCAGCACTTAGCCAGCATCCCTCAGTAAATGACTGTGCGGAATGCCCCCCACAGCAAACATCTGGTTCAGCTGTGACGCAAGCCAGATATGGGAGACGTGATAACTGCCAGGGCTGCTAGCATGCGCATTCATGATAATCCCTTTTAATACATGGACAAAAGATGTTAAAAGTGTTATATCGAAAAACTGGGGCATATTAAAGGCCCTACCAGAGTTACAGCTATTTATTTGTGATAGGCCGACTTTTACATATAAGAATTTTTTAAATCTAAAAAAATTGTTTATGTTATAAGGACATTAAATAAAGGGTATACAGACCTTTTAAAAATATGGTACATTTCCATGTTACAACTGTAGCTGTTGTAATCTTATCTGTAGTGTCAATAGTTTTCAGTATTCTTTAACCAAACAAAATGTTGTATTTAAGTGTTCTGCTACATGCAGCACTTACAATGTTATTTATCTCGCAACTTGCAAAGAATGTGCAACTTTCTGTGTGGGTAAGTCATGATGAAAGTTAAAGGACTGTATTTTAGAGCATACATCAGAGATATGCAGATTGGTTGAAACCAGTGGTTTAGCTAAACATTTGATAGACTTTGCCAATGAACATCATTTGTTTTTACGATTATACAAACTGTTGATAATGATCTATGATGGGGTGACATGGATAATAAACTTGAAAGCTGTGAAAACAAATTGATTATTATGCTTCAAGCTGATAGAATCCCAGGTTTTAATATTAATGCGAGTCTGAAGCCTGTTTTAAGGCATTAATAGATGTGTCTTAAATGAGTTTTACTTTAAGGATTAATTGTTTTTGTATTCTGATAGGAGGGCTGTTAGATTATGTGATTGAAGTAATGACTATGTTATGACTTCAATAAGTATGTTATTTTAGCACTGATAAGGGATGTATTGATCTGAAAGCTTTGAGTTGTGTTTTATCACTGTATTTTACTATTCATTATTAACATTTTAAACTACAAGTATACAATGTTTGCAGAGTTTTTTTTTGTTTTTTCATTTGGAATTAAGTTATATGTTTACTCTGCTTCACCATAGAGCAGTTCCTTTGTTGTACTGTTGTATTAGAGTCATGATAACTGCCAGGGCTGCCAGTACACACATTCAGAATAATCCTCTGGGCATTGCACATGACCTGGCAGTTGATGGAGTGGTACCTCTTGCGGTTGCTGTAGAATTTACCCTCCTCACCAGGTAGTGCCTTGATGTGTACATGAGTGCAATCTATGGCACTCAGTACTTCAGGGTAATGTGCTACATGGTAGAAGTGTTGTATATTGCTGGCCCTCACATCAGTGGTGAAGAGGAAGGGGAAAGATATGTGCTCATTGGCATGTGGTAGTATGGCATCCAGGAACTGGTGGAGTATCCTGGATGCAGATGCTTGTGAGACCTGCATCATGTCCCAGGTTGGTCTTTGGAAACTACCTGTAAATAGTATACTAAGGGCTACCCATACGTTTGTTTCCACTGGGTGGGTTCCTCTCTGTTGGCTCTGGGTCTGAGTTGAGAGCGGCAGAGTTCAGTGAGTTCTTGTAGTATGTCCCTGTCCACCTTGCTGCGCTCTACAATCTCCAGCTCATGTAGCTCCTGGAAGGGTACCATGGGTCTGAACGCTCTTCTCCTTTTCTGCCTAAGCATATTGTCAGTAGCACCAGCAGCATTTACTCCAACATCTAGCACATACAGATGTAGCAGATTTGCAGCAGCTCCTAGCATTATCTCAGTTAAAATTCCCAAGGCTGTACTCCAATGGTCTAGAGTATTGGGGGAAATCAGAATGTAGGGTGCATGTATACTTTATACAGCTCTGCTGTAGGTGCAGAATGTGTGATTGGCTAACTATGATGCTTTCCACCTATCTACAATATAATTAACAGCATTTAATGGCCCTATTTCAGTGCACAATGCCATGCACAGTGCTATGTCATGCAGAATAGCTTATATAAAGGTCGAAATTTCTAATTGAATATATCCGGGTTTAAGAACATGCTCAGCCAGGCTGTGTGCCATGCAAACATACGCACCTAAGTGTAAAAGAACTTAGAAGTAAGAGGACACACCCCCTGATGTCAGCCACCTGCTGTGCAAACTTCAACATGGTGTAAGACCCTACATCAAGGGGATATGTGGACACGATTACTACTATTCAGTAACTCCACCTCATTTGCATGCTTATCCATGCTGACAGCCCAGAAACTACATGCTTCACATGCCTATCACCTTAGCAACAGCAACAATGCACCATAGTAAGGACCCTATGCAAGGTCCTATAATACATTTCTGTCACATAGTATAAAATTCTATTTTTTCCCTTTTTTTTTATTTTTCTATTAAGCATGTTTGCGCACTGTAGTGCATAGTGCAAACATGCTGAGATTATTAAAAAAATTATTAATTTAACTTATTCTCTTTAATCTTTCTGACATACAGAATAATAATTTTGCTCATATGTGTATGTTGTATTGCATTTTCAGGGGATTTATGTTCACATTTCTACAGTTTCACACCCTCTTTTGTCCATCTAGCCTCCTGTATGTGGGATTTTTCCCCGTACACTACTAACACTGACACAGGGTCTGCACAGATGCCTTGCATGAAATTCACATGCTTATGAGCCAATTTGCATGCCACGGTATTTTCCATGTTTGAGCGTGCGTGCGCATCACTCAGCAGTGCTTACTGAATCTTAGTATGTTCATGTCCGTGTAAGCATCGCAGCGCAATGCCTACTCAGCTTTTTAATATATTAAAAGTGCTGCCTGTATTAAGATTTCTACTGCTGATAAGAACAGTGCCATTATTAGTTTAGATAATGAATGGTATAAAATGCTTTCTTTATTGTCAGATGATGTTGATTATGAACTGGTGTCTTTGCGCAATATTCTAATATGATGAAGGTTAATTGAATCATACTTCAAGAAATGTCCTTGTTATGGCCATAACGGTGGGGAATCAGTCGATTATTTATAGTAGAAAAAAATAAAGGTTTGGTTTGACCAAAGTGCATTCAAATTGGGTAGATCCTTTAAGACTAAACGTGGCAAGTAGGGTTTCAAAAACAAGCAAGGACATTTTTAGTGGAGTAAAATATTTATGAGGTGGTAAAAGGAAAGGTCCACTTATATTAGGGACTTTTTTGATATGATAGAAAAAAATGAATATTGTTTTGGTTGCCTAGTAATACATTTTGTTACATTCAGTGGTGAGACATTGTATTCTATAACATCAAAAGAGATCGATCTATAATATGAATCTCAGCTTTTGCTGGAGCTGGGGAACTTTGATGTATAAAACATACAATTAATTTCAGAAATGGATGTTATTTAAACTAACTTTTTGGTATTTGAAAATATTTACTATATACAAAAATGGACTAGCTATGAGAAATAGAGTGGCACACATGCCATACACTTCTTTGCATGTTGGGAGGAATTATTCATTTTTCAGCATAGACAGTAGGACAATATAAACATTTCTATATATTTTATTGATGATGTATTAATCATTTGGAAGAATGATCTTATTAGTTATAAGTTGATTATGGTGTATTTGGTGTATTTGAATCAAGTATTCAGTTTCTTGAAATTTACTTCCCATTATACTGTAAAGGAGCTTGATTTTTGAGCTTGTCTCTGAATAATAATGAAGGCTGTATACATACATACATACAAATATTTCAAGCATGGGCATAAATGCCCTTCTAACTTGCCAATATACCAAAACACTTGTTCCCATAATAAGTGTCCAGGCTGTTCTTAAAAATATCTAAACTAGTGCTTCCTTTAATTTAATTTGGTAGCCTTTTCCATGCATCAGCTACTCTGTCAGAGAACCGTTTAGTACACTTCTCATTCCTATAGAATCTTCTACACAGGTTGACTGATGATTCCCTAGTACTTTTTCATAACCCCAAACATTTCCAGTGGTAGTTGCCCCTAAATGCCCTATATACCTGAATAATATCTCCTCTTAGAGATCTGTAAGAGACACTGTACAAGTTCAGATATTTTAGTCTTTCATAATAACTTAGATTTTCACATCCATGGATATCCTTGGTATATTTCCACTGTACTCTTTCCAGTTTACTCATGCTTGTCTTCTTATAGGGTTTCCATATTGTTATTCCATACTCAAGTTTAGGTCTAATGTAACTGACAAACAACTTCATTATTTTTAATTTCCTAGACCTTATAAATCATTTTATACAACCTATAGTTCTATAACTATCATTAACCAATTGGTTGATATGATTAGAAAAACTCATAGCTGAATCTACCCGTATACCCAGGTCCTTAAATCAGTCTACAGTTTCAATCACTGTGTGCTGTATTAAATATTCACCTTTCAGTTTATGTCTCCCAAATCTCATATGCTTAGTTTTTGATGTATTTGTCAGCATATTATTCTCCTGTGCCCAAATGGCCAATTTAGTCAAGTTATTTGCAGACATGACATATCTGTAACACTTGTAATCAGTTTACCCAATTTCAGGTCGTCTGCATATAGACTGTAGAACATCTCAGATTTGTACCAATACATTTAAAAGGGGTTAATGGCTAATAGTTACTTGAGTTAAGACAGCACACACCCAGTATGGCTCAAGAATAAAATTAAGAGACAGGCATCCAGATAAGTAGATTAACAAATGCCACTCATAAGTAAGTTCTAGAAAATGAATAAGAGGGGGTATCATGTGAAGTTGGAAAGAAATACAGTTTATCAGTTGTATACCAGAAATAATTTTTGCAGTAAAGAGAAACAAAGGTTGATTATGACTATAAGTAATAGTATGAAAAGATAAGAACAGAACATTAATGGTGGTATTATCACATTCTGGAAATTAGTTTGTTATAAAACTAGTTTCAGAAAAATAGACTATTCTGGATTCTAAACTATTTGAGACAAATTGAAAGATATCCCATTTATATATATTTATTTAAAAGAGGAATCATTTTTAAGGATTTTTTAAAGGACTATGTTTTCAAGCAAGAATAATACCTCATTTAGGAAGGGTATGTTTGCTGTGGATTTTGTCAACAGTGCTAAAACATCAGTCGTGTCAGAGAAATAGTTTTTATAAAAGATGTTGATCATACCATTTCTTGTGCCTTTAATTGCTTTTCAAGAAGCAATATTTATGTATTATATTATGAGTCCTGACTAACATTTTATATAGGCAGAACTACACAAAAGATTCAGTAACATGTCTAAGACATTCCCATTCACATTGCCAAAAGTACAGTTCTCTGAATTACATTTTGCCTAGACCATAACTCCGAATTTACACTTCTCTGAAATGGCATTTTGCAATCACACTGCAGTATGTATGAACAAATATACTGTTGTCACTGTAGTGAGATCTTGGAGTTAGCATATATAATTAGCAGGGGGTGTGGGGGGCTTGCCCCCCTGCAAAAATTAGAGAAAAATAATGTGGTTTAACTTTTTTCCATTTCAGCAAAGTGCCATTTCAGAAAAATGTAAATTCAGAGTTATGGTTTCAGCAAAGCGTGGTTCGGAGAACTGTACTTTCGGCAATGTGAATGTGATCCATAAGAACATACCATTCTTAGCATAATCTATTACTACACTTAGAAGGCATTCTATTTTTTATTCTACTTTTACAAGGTTGAAAATCTATGTAATTGACAGTGATAAAAGATGTTGAGCATACCATTTCAGACCATAACTCTGAATTTACACTTCTCTGAAATGGCATTTTGCAATCACACTGCAGTATGTATGAACAAATATACTGTTGTCACTGTAGTGAGATCTTGGATAGTTATATAATTAGAAAATAATGTGGTTTAACTTTTTTCCATTCCAGCATGTTTAAGAAACCTAGAACTGAATGTGCTTAGGATATTCTAGCGGTGAAGGAATGCCATGGCAATGAAGTTGGACGGTTGTAACCTTCATGGCATTAATGAAATGGAAAATGTTAAAGTCCTGTTAGAAAGATGTAGACTGAAACATTCATTCATTTTGGCCTTTTATTTGTTGTAATCCAACTTTATCATATGTTGTATTTTATCTTTGGATTAATATCGAATGAAGATTTTTAGTGTTATTATGCCTTTAACGTATAGTCATGTAACTTTTAAAACATATTATAAATTATATAATACATGCTTTGCAAACCACAGCTTGAAGAAGTCTTTGGCAGAAGCACTTACTTTGTGACATTTGAAAAAAAAAATTGTTCAGAGTCTTTTTGTACAACATTGTGGTTGATGTTTTAGGTTATGTCTGGAAAAGTGACTTGCCTTTTTCACTTTGTACATGTACTGAACATTTACTCTTTGCATGGCACATTCTTTGTGTGGGCACTTTTAGAATATATTATAAACTGTTTAATTAATTATGTTGAATCAATAGTCTAAAAAAGTCTGATAAAATTACATGATGTATGGTATTTTAATGAAGGAGTTTTGAGGCTTAAGTATTTTTTTTCTTTTTTATAGTTTGTACATGTTTTAAGATTATCAACAGTGTATAGTGTAGCAATGAAGGTTCCCTTAAGTAGGCATGCTGTACCTTTTTAAGCTGCCTATTACAGCTCTATCATATAACACTGTCATGCTACAGAGGGTGGCCCACATCATAAACACAGGAGCATAGAGTATGCAGTGGTATGCTGTTTCATTGTGCAGCTCAAGAAAGCAGGATGTGTGTTGTATGTTACTGGGAAGAAATGAGATTTGGGTCTATGAATTATGGTCATTCCCAAATGTGCACCGGATATTGCACACATGATATTTGTCAACATTAGTGTACTCTGTCTATTGACAGCAAAGCCATATGTTTCAAACTATATATTATCATTTGGTTGGAAGTGCATTTTTGACTTTACTTTTACATCATTAGGCTTGTTTTTGGGTCAGACACAGTCTTAAATATGTACAAAACCTTCCTTCTTTCCGTGAGTTAACAGTAGGGCTTTCATTCTCTCACCTGTGCTTATATTTACGGGAGATGATTAGTTGCTGAATATGACAATCTTCTTCTTCCATTCTAGCTCACTTTATGTTGTATGCATATTGGAATATCTTGGGACACTTCTTATATTGTCTTTGCTAAACTTACACTGGCTCTCTTTTACCACTTCTATGTGAACTCTCTGTTACACTGGGAAGTGATTGTTCTGCTTATTCTATTCGTAACTGTAACTAAAATGCTACATAACAGTATTACTAACTCATAATACAGGATCATGAAGCACGCTTCAGAAGTAAACCATGGTATCATATGCATTTCTACATTTTTAAATATGTGGACATTTTTTTTGACATCACCAATTTTATTGCAGTTTTGTCTGGAATTGTTTTGTGGAACAAAGAAAGTGTTTGAAAAATGAACCTGTATTTTATGCAGATGCAACACAATTAGGAACGTGATAGAAATTCAACCTGAAAGGTGTAAATTTTGTGAATATTGAATAATACAGCCAATTTTTAATTGATTTTAAAGTGATTCCAAAAAAACCTTACAAATAATGGAGAACTGACCGTAATAAAAAAAAAATGTACTAATGGTCTAAAACAAATACAAACATTATTCAATAAACCTGGTAAGTGCTTTTGTTCCCAAAGGAACTTCTTCAGACCAAGTTAACATAACAAGAAAGCCCTTTTAAAGGCATTATATCATAATCACATGACAAAATGTGAATCAATGAATTAACCCTTTCCTTTTCAGGACTACCATTTAACCCAGGAAAATTACATGCATTTAATTTTATCTGCCAGGAGTATTCCTTCTAATTTAACTCATCCTCAGCATAAAACCTAGTACTATAATTTAAAACTTGATCAACTATAGAAAACCTAAAGCAATTTTTTTTTCAATTTCAGAACTATGCTTCAGCACAGCATGCTTAGCTAAACTATTATTTTTTTTATATCAACCACCCTTAGGTGTTCATATATCTGTTTACTAAATTCTCTGCTAGTTCTCTCTATATAAAAAAGCTCGACATAATCTACAAAAAACTCTATATACAACAAAATTTGATTTGCAGTTATAATCATGTCTAAGTTTAATATTAAAATTTCTAACATCCACTTTAATCTCTTTACCTTCCAAAATAAATGGGCAGAACTTACAACCATCACATTTTACCATCCCTTTAGCAACCTCTGTAGTCAACGCTTCAACATTATTTCTATAAAAATATTCCTTTATATTCTTCCCCCTTTTTGTAACAAACACTGGTGCTTCTCCAATAATGTTACGTCTCATTAAAATTTAAGAGAAACTTACAATCATTTTTAATAATTTGCTGAATACTATTTGCATCTGTTGAATTTTGCAGCACACAAACTGAAGTATAATTCCTGTCTTTAGTATTATTCTTAGCCAGCTTTTCACTGACATTTTTGTCTCCCTTACCTTTCCTATCTCTTCTCTTACTTCTTTAATTAAACCACTGGGATATCCTCTTTTTAAAAACTTTTCTTCGATTACACTACTTTCTATCTCAAAATAACACTTATCTTCTGTTAAATCACTTAACCTTTATAATTGCTCTTTTACGATATTTCTCTTTACATTTCTGTTATGCATACTATTATAATGCAAATAGCTGTTACTATGTAATTCTTTTTTCATTATACTAACTTTTAAATTGTCAGAAGATTTATAGACTTTCAAGTCTAAAAAGTTAATTTCATCTTGATTCACATTATATACAAACTTTAAACTACTAGAAACATTATTCACATATGTTAAAAACTCATTTAAACTTTCTAAGGTACCTTTCCATAGAAAAAACATCAATAAAATGTTTATAAAAAATTACAGTCTTAAAAAATATAGACTTAAATACAAACTCCCTTCCCCAACCCATCATAAAAATATTAGCATAACAGGGAGTCATTACAGCCCCCATAGCTACACTATTTGTCTGGCTATAAATTTTACCCTCGCAAAATAAAAAAAAAATTATAACTCAAAATTACTTCCAAAATTTCAGCTAACACCCTAATTTCACCAGTAGTATAAAGATTAGATAGAAGCAATTCTGTATTTACTATTTCTAGTCCTTCTAAGTTTGGGATAGTTGTATACAAGGACACAACATCTGCTGTTACTAAAATTGTGGAATTATCCATCTTAATATTGGAAATAAGATTCTAAAAATGAAAGGAATCCCTGATATATGATTCACTGTGACACACTAATCTTTGCAAAGATAAAGATAGGAATCATACTTTAGCTTGTGTGCTGCAAAATTCAACAGATGCAAATAGTATTAAGCAAATTATTAAAAATAATTGAAGTTTCTCTTAAATTTTAATGAAACGTAACATTATTGGAGAAGCAACAGTGTTTGTTACAAAAAGGGGGGTGAATCTAAAGGAATATTTTTTATAGAAATAATGTTGAAGAGTTGACTACACAGGTTGCTGAAGGGATGGTAAAATGCGATGGTTGTAAGTTCTGGCCATTTATTTTGGAAGGTAAAGAGATTAAAGTGGTTGCTAGAAATTTTAATATTAAACTCAGACATGATAATAACTGCAAATCATTATTTGTTGTATGTATAGTTTTATGTGGCTTATGTCCAGCTTGTTATATATAGAGAGAACTAGCACAGAATTTAGTAAAATAATATATAAACACCTAAGGGTGGTTGATATCAAAGAAACAAA
This sequence comes from Protopterus annectens, assembly GCF_019279795.1. NCBI lineage: Eukaryota > Metazoa > Chordata > Ceratodontiformes > Protopteridae > Protopterus > Protopterus annectens. The sequence goes on from NC_056741.1 coordinate 1,072,815,059, forward strand.
TAATAGTTTAGCTAAGCATGCTGTGCTGAAGCATAGTTCTGAAACTGAAAACATTTGCTTTAGGTTTTCTGTAGTTGATCAAGTTTTAAATTATAGTACTAGGTTTGATGCTGAGGATGAATTAAACTGGAAGGAATATTGTTGCCATTTAAAATTAAATGTATGTAATTTTTCTGGGTTAAATGAAAGGGAAAATTACAAGGTAGTCCTGAAAAAGAAAGGGTTAATTCATTGAGTCACATTTTGTCATGTGATTATAATGTAATGCCTTTAAAAGGGCTTTCTTTTTATGTAAACTTGGTCTGAAGAAGTTCCTTTTGGGAATGAAAGCACTTACCAGGTTTATTGAATAAAGTTTGTATTTGTTTTAGACTGTTAGTACATTTTGATTTTAAAGTGAGTAGAATATATTAAAGCTGCCATTAAACCATGCAGCTTGCCACAATAAGTAAAATAAAATAAAAAAAAAATGCAAAAGATTGAACTCTTTCTTGCCAAACATAATTTTAAATTTCAGGCACAGAAGACAGAAAAAAGACTTAGAAAGGGTGATGCAATCATACCTCTCAAACATTTGGTGCAAGAAATCTGGACAAAGCCTAAAGTAATGAGTGATCACTGCCTTATCTATATTAATAGGCTCAAAGCTGACATTCCCCATCAGCCCACCTATAAAACAAAAAGAAATGTCAGAAACTTTAACCACAACAACTTCCAAAAAGAACTCAACGCATGTAATTGGACTGTTTTGAAACAACTTCCATTACAGGAAGCAGTAGATTACTTCAATACTAGATTCCTGGCTATCCTTAACCTACATGATCCTACCTGCACCATTCATGTAAAAACAAAAGTTAGACTATGGCTATCTAAAGATACAAAATTCAAAATTATACTAAGAAATGACATCTGGGCCAGGTGGCATGTTACCAAAGCCCCACTGGACCAAGTCAGATACCGGCAGTTAAGGAATGAGACTAAAAAATCTATCATTCTAGACAAAAAAAAAAACAAAAACACTACACCCTCCTACAACATAAATACCAACAAAACCCACAAAAGTTCTGGGCTGCTATTAACAGTCTTCTCCGCTCAGGCCATTCCAGCACTCCTACCCCATCAGCTGCCCTTGATAAATCTCCTGTAGAAATTGCAAATACCTTCAATTCCTTCTTTACCGAAACTATCCTGTCTCTAGCGACCCATCTCACTCCCACGGGCTCTAACTCTAGCACTGTCACACCTAGCCCTGATCCACCCAATGCCCAACACACCTTTACATTCCAACCCATACCTACTAACGTCATCTGGACCCTACTTAAAAAACTAAAACGTACTACACTAGCTGCCGACCACCTCCCTGCTGAATATCTTCACCCCATTTCTATCCTGATTAATAGACCCATCCCATCAATGTGGAGAATTTCCCATGTAATACCTCTCCATAAAGGTTCATAGATTAGTACGAGACTAACTGCCCTTGCGAGCCATTTTAAGCCTAGCCAATTATCTCTTGTGAGACTCAAACCCTGCACCTTGTGTTTGTAAGGCAAATATCTTAACCATTAGGCCAACATCCCACAGAGCTTTCTAACTTTAGACCTATAGCCATTCTTTCACCACTAGCTAAAATCATGGAAAGATGCATCCACAAACAAATCATGCACTTTCTTATTCAAAACAAACAGCTCGCTGACTCTCAGCATGGCTTTAGACCATTCCACAGTACCACCACTGCTCTCTTATCTTTCTCTAATGTCATCAGTCTTAATCATAACAACAACAAACTATCCTCAGCACTCTTCCTAGATCTTTCAAAAGCCTTCGACATGGCCAACCATCAGCTACTGCTCAATACCCTGCATTCCATTGGTTTAGGCCGTCAGGCAATACAATGGTTTCACTCCTACCAAAATGGTAGGCAGCAGGCTGTCTTATGGCAAAACAAGCTGTCATCCCAACTCCCTTTAACCCTAGGAGTCCCACAGGGCTCCATACTAGGTCCCCTTCTTTTCTCAATCTTTATCAATGATCTACACACAACCATCCCAAGAGCCACTTGCATCCAATATGCAGATGACTCAACAGTGATCTGCTCTGCCTCCTCTCCAGCACAACTATTGTCCCTAACCCAGACCACTTTCAGCACCGTAGAAACCTGGCTAGCTAATCACCACCTGCTTCTAAATCCTAACAAAACCAAGCTGCTACTTTTCTCCCCTAACCATAGGATTTCTCCTCCATCTTTCAACGTGAAATCTAACAACGACACCATTATCTCCCCAGATGACCACACTAAGCTACTAGATGTAATAATCAACAACAACAACCTTAAATCTGATACGTACATAAATCATACTATTAAGTCCATCAACAAAAAACTTGGCTTCCTGTACAGAGCCAAACCTTTCCTCACCTCTCCTGCTAGGGCAGCTATTTCATGATCCCACCTCCTCTCTACCCTTATGTATGCCTCCCCTGTACTCACCAATCTGTCCAAAACCAATCTCAATAAATTATCAGGCTGTTACAACCATATAGCCAGATTTGCTACTGGCATGGCTTTTAGGACTCATCATTGTCAGAACCTAAAAGCTCTAGGATGGCTAGAATTTCCTACCCTTCTGCATTTCAACCAGCTTATAGTAGTGCATAAAGTACTCCACCAACTGGAAAACATCCCTGCCCTTAAAAATATTCTCAGCCCCCATAATGCCCCCAGGATGCTACTCTCATCTAATAAACTAATGATACTGACCGGAAAATCCACCAACTCTGCAGGCAATGCTCTATTTGCCAACTCAATTGGTAAAATCTGGACTCTACTCCCTTTTATCATTACCAAAGAAACCTCACTATCCCTATTTAAAAGAGACCTCAAAAACTACCTCATATCACATTGGCTGTGTCCTTTTTCTAAACCTGATTAACAACTCCACTAAATCATGTTTTGCTACCCAATCTGCTGTTTAGCTAATTACCCATGCCTCATATCATATTTATGTCTGCACATTGTGAATTATGATATCTACTTATATCCTATGTTCATATTTTGATATGTTTCCTGAGTCTAAAACTCAGTTATGTATGTACTGTCTCTGTTATGTTTTGTTATGAGGAGCTTTTCTCCCCGGGCCTCCGCTGAAAATGGACATGTATCCAGTCAGATTATCCCGGTCAACAAATGTAAAATAAAATAAATAAATAAATAAATAAATAAATAAATAAATAAATAAATGAATGAATGAATGAATGAATGAATGAATAAATAAATAAATAATGTGGGGGGCAAAGGCCCAAAAATAGGAATAGATTTTAAATATTGCTCTTAGAAATATAAAAAGATGATAGAATGAGGATTTGTGTTAGCATGCATTTTCTGAAGGATAAGAAGTCAGAAACCCAAATGTATGCCATTCAGTGACTTCACCAGACATTTTATGAGGAACAGACCAAATATATGAGGCAAAAATCTGGACATGCTGTGAAAATCTGGACATTTGAGAAGTATGGATGCAATATACAAATGAAGCTTCACGGTCTTACTAAAGCACTTCACTTCTTGAAAATAATGAGACCTAGAAGTAACTCACACTAAAGGAGACTGATAAACCACACCGTCACAAGTCACTTCAGTAAAGGAGATCATACATCTAAAAGCAGTAATGACTGGCCCTTCAACAAGTAATCAAGTATGGATACTCAGCATTACTGGAAGTAGCATGACAGTACTCCTCATACCTTTACAGTGTTTGAGCACTAAATGTGACTTCTGGGAACATAATAAATACCACATATTCTAGGGCAGATTTCAAGATGAATAGCTTCTCAGAATATCACATTTCCATATTTTCCCCATTAATGCTTTGTTTTCATGCAGATGTATTGCTTAGCATGAAAAATTATAATGTATTGCTTTGTGTTGTTTTCATGCAAAATATCTATCTCTCATTATAATGGATATTGCACAGTACTGCTGATTTACATTAGGCTTTGATTTTAATGTATTTTTTATAGCATTTCATAATCCTATATTATTCAGCATTGTTTCCCAGAATAGCTCTTACATTGCTCCATTACAATTTTTCACAAACATCACCATTAGTGTTTTTTTCCGATCCATCCCACTTTAAATCTGCAACTTTTTTTGTTTTTAAATAAACTCTTCCCAAATGATTGTGGGAAATTCCTAATAAGCATTTTTTTATTTTGAATCAATGTGCATGTAAAAGAGGCTTGCTCTATGTTTCTTTCAGTTTAAATTCATTGATGCTTCAATTACACAAAACAAACCAGTCAAAGCTTCATCTCAAAAAAAACCCAGATGAAGAAAGGTTTTTACAGGGTGCAAACCCACATCAGCCCTCCATGTGGAATTGATACAATATCCCTTCACCTATATTCTAATTTTGTGTTTACATAATTTTGCAGAAAACAGAAAAGACCACTCAAATTAAAATATGGCCAGCACACAAATGAAACCACATTGCAGTGATTTTATAGGGAGCAGTGATTGCGGAGTATGGCATCAGTAAATTAAGCTCAACAAATTTAAACCTCATCTGCTTTAAACCTGACCAAGTGTAGGTTGTTGATAACAAATCTCGTGCGTGAATTATTATGTTACAGAGCCCTGCATAAAATAAAATAACATTATCTTTTATTTTGACAGTGAAAATATGATCAATTAGATTAACTGTATCATGCAAGTGAAATAATTTTTAAGCTGCCAGCTTATTCCTGACTCACCTCCCAGATTTCTTATTATAAACTGCCCTACCCCCAATCATTTAGCACAAGAATGGTCATTAATCAATAGATGGAGACTGTGATGATGTAGGGTGTTGTCATCTGTGCCAGAGATAATAGGGCAGTGCATGTATAACATATGCTAGCATAGTTAGCTGGAGTTTTCTAAATAATTTTGTGTCATTTGACTATCACACTGACTTGTACAGATGCTTGTGTTAAAAATGTATCAACAGAGTTACTATAACTGATTAAATGTTTATTATTTTTAAACCAATGATTCTGCAAGGGAAGAGTAGAAACTTTAAAAATTGCTCTATAGCTTTCAGATACTGCAACAGATCTTAGTAAAGCTCTAAGTGTGTATTGTATCAGAGTCAGGTGATCAAATGTGATGTCATTCTATAACCAGCACTGAGAGGCTGGAACTCACAAAACAGCATGTTTTGTTTTCTTTGGAACCTGATATAAAGATGTATGACAGTTATCACAGTCAGTTAGTTAGCTGAGTTAGTTCAGTTTATTTAGAAGCTCTCACTTTGCCTTGTGGAAGTAAGCATCTCAGCATCTGGTCTTGCCTTACTGTATTAATTAATTTAGCTAGGGAGTAGTTATTCTTTAGACAGTCAGGAAATACAGTGAGATTAGTTAAGAATTCTTTTTCTGCATCTGTGTGAATATGTCTACCAGTCTTATTTTTATTTTTCCTGTAATTAAAACTCTGGTGTTTATTGTCCTTAGATATTTATTATCCCCATGTTTTCTGTGTCATTATTTATTATTAAATATTTTTAAACCTTTCATTGTAGCTGGTCTTTTAGAGAATACTTTTAGCATCTTGAGAGTACTTGTGCTTATTTTGGTGAAGTTTTGCCCACTCTGAAAAGCCTTGCTGCTTTGGTTATACTCTACCATTTATATTAATATAATTGTATACCCTTTTAAGAGCCTTAGGGCGGTTGACTGGTGGCAGAGTGGTTACCGTACCATCTGGACAGAAAGAGTACAGTAAGTAAATCTGTGCTAGCCTTTCCTGGAGTGTGTGTGGGTGTGTGAAAATCAAATACCCAGGTGTGGGTATGTCAGCTACTTGGAACTGAGACACAGTTCTCCAAAGTGAGTCTTGTTTGGAATCTGGAGAGACAGATAACCCAGTCCCAGGTCTGCAGTGTGTTACCTGTGTGCTCTTGGGGGAAACTGTGCTTGATGTAGAGAGCTGTATCTGAAAACACTGTATAAATCCTTTCCTGATAGTAGGTGTCTGTCACCAGTGTCAATGATGAGGATTGAGACTCCTTGATTACTGGCCTGGGGTAGAGAGGCCATCACAGAGACTATCATCATTTTCAACATACTTACTGTGGACAATGAAAGCAAACAATGAGGAGTATGCCTGCATGCATGTGCATGTGTGTGAGTGTGTGTGTGTGTGTGTGTGTGTGTGTGTGTGTGTGTGTGTGTGTGTGTGTGTGTGTGTGTGTGTGTGTGTGTGTGTGTGTGTGTGTGTGTGTGTGTGTGTGTGCAATGAGCTAATTATTAATGTCAGAGCACTGTCAACAAAAGAAAAGACATATATGGATATAATTAGTCACAAATTTAATAATATAAGTCAAACTTTTATTTAAAAATTGAATCATTCATTACATGAACACCTGAAGCAAATGCATTTTAAAGTGCAAGTGCAGAAAAATGGAACATACTAGATACACACAATAAATAAATAAATAAATTATGTTAAAAACACATATATGGTCATAAACAGATCAAAATTGCATTAATAAATTATCTCACACAAACCTATCCCTTAATATTTCTATTAAAAACAAATTTATAATTTGAAAATATGCACTTTAACAATGCTGCTAATGGATGTGGCTTCATTAAGACCTTGTTTTTACTGGAGATGAGTTTGCATGAGATACCGTATTAATTCAATATTGGTTATATAGTTATTATTTGTTCTGCCAATAAGGCTTCATGTTTTTAGCATTATTTATCTATTATGTATATCTAGTACTGTTCCAGTTTTATGCACTGGCAATTTAAAATGTGCTTGCTTCATCTGATCATGTGACGAATGACTCAATATTTAAATGAATGCTTGATTAACTTGTATTGTTCTGATGAAATCCTTAGCATAAATTAAAGCACTAATATAACATTTATGACTAATTATATCTTTGTATGTGTTTTTGCTTGTTAATGTAGTGCTCTAGCATTATGTATTGGTTCTTTGGATTTTTTTACACACTAGTTGTTCCATTTTGTTGTTTGTATGTGTAAACTGTTGACATTGATTCTGCTGTTTAGCTGAAATACTTGGAAACATTTTCCAATTTTGTGTGCAGACTGAACATATGAGATGAAAAAAAAGCAACCATAAAGAATTTAGGAAATATCAGTAACTCGGGCCACTTAGAATCCCTAAGTCAACTATTAAAATTGGCTTCTTTGTGCTGAAAATGATACAGTGGCAGTTTTCTTATTACAGTCTATTTTCCAATATGTATGCTATTCCAGATGCCTTTTACTTTCTTTTTATTCTTGTGTAACAAAATAGCAGATTATGCGATTTTAATAATTACTTATCCGTAACCTGCCACTGTGTACAATAAGCAAAGGGATGCACGTGATATAGTAACATAAAAACAGATGTTCTTGGTTGTTGGATGATGTGAATGCTCCCTGTTATACTCAACTCTCCTCACATGCCTCTGAGACTAGTAAGAGACTGTTGATCAGTAGAACACACTGTGCTGTTCTGCTGGCAACATAACAAGAACAGGAAAACATAATTTGTTCTTCAATAGTCCCTCTGGACAGCTGAGAATTTTTTAATATAATCTGTATATCTGCTCACATTCCAGGAATAATTTTTAATTCGTATATGCTAAGTCCACAAACTAATTGAACTATGCAGTACATTTCTACAAAGTAATAGAAGAAGAATATAGGTTTTGTTGATACTCTTTTTCCATCATTTGCAGATTTTGAGGCTTTTTTCAGCAGTAATAATACAGCATTCTATACTGAAGCATGAACTAGTACAGTTGTGTAAGTAGATGTTTGAATGATCAGTGGTGAAGTAGTCTTATATATGGGTTATATCCTGGCAAGGATATAGCAGTCAACCAGCTTCCAAAGCTTTAGAGCACCTTCCACACACCCAAACCTTCAGTCAGCTTAAGCTGAGCTGACTAAAAAGACAGGTTTGGGTGCCAAGCCCTTCAGCGCTTTCATGTCAACTGACAGAGGGATGGAGTCTGAGCCTTGAAAGGAAAATGCTAGGAACAACAACAAAATAAATATTCACATCCCGCAGTAAACAACACACCAAACAATAAGGTGGTTGGAGGGAGGAAGTGGCTATTGCACATTGCATACTGTAATGAGATATGCTTAGACAGTTTTTGTTTTTTATATCATGTTTTACATTTAAAGACAAAAATAATAAAGTACAATGCATTAAGACCATGGCATAAATATCTGTATGCATGTATATCTACTTGTGTATGAGTGTATCAGATATATTGCCAATGCAACCAATAACGTAGCTAAAAAAATCAGTTAGTGATTACTGCCAAATAAAAACACAAAAGAAAAAAACAACAAATTGCCAGTTTTATTTAGGAAGTTACTTTTGTAGGAGTATTTTCATTGGAAAAAGTACTGTAAAGAATAATATTTCCTCAAGGGAAAATATTCATAAATAGCGATGTTTTACATTCATGGCAATAATGTAATAATCAGTGTATCTGAAACAACAACTGTAGGTGGATTGCATGAACATTATTCCCCATGGTGTAGGGATGGTGCTCTGTAGAACGACACACCAAAGTCAGTTGGGACTCACAAAGATAACTACAGAATGGGGTAAGACCACCTGCACTCTGTTTTACTTCTTTATGTAAGCATAATATTCCACTATATGTGTACACATGCAGATGATCCATCAGTAGTGCATATGGTTCAGAAATATTACTTTATCTGCATATGGGCTAGTCTCTACAACATAAGTTACAGGACCAGTGCTGTTCAACCATGAACACTATTTAAATATTTAGACTATCAGAATTATTATATTGACATTATAAAGAGTCTGGACAACAAAACATATTTGAATTAATTAATTAGCATTTGTTAAACTAGTAATGTCCAGTTCAGCATCCCCATTTTTAGTTTAGTCCCAGGGAAAAAAATGGCAGCTGATTCCATAAATTATATAAAGACAGGTAAACAAAGAGTAGTACAACAGAACAATGGGCAAATAAAATTAATACAATTATAATATAACATAACATAATATAGGCATATACAACATACCTGTAGTAGCTATACAATTCATATAGTGAGTATTATGGCAATCTGTCTGCACAACATATTATGGATGATAACAATATCATAGGAGAGTAAATAATGACATCATGCCTAATTTGACATAGCTGTATCAATGTAATAACATAAGGACACTGTTTAGGGGTATTAGCATATAGCTGGAGCATATACTGCAAATCATCATAGTGGTGTCATGGCTGAGAAAGAACTGATATTAAGAGAGAGACTGTAGGAAAAAAACAAAAAGCAAACTGAAATTTGGCAATATGTTTAATTGGTAATACGTGCTATAGAACTCCACACCTGCATATCATGTTTGGTGGAAAAGGTGTTTTAATTACTGTGAGAGGACACCAGAGACTGTAAGAAAATGTGTTCCAAAGTTTACAGTAGTAGTATTGAACTAAGGCTCACCAGATCTGTTTTTGGATTTTGATTTAAGTTCCTGACCCACTGAGGCATAGAAATCAAG